>NC_058052.1:11144565-11463898 GCF_020085105.1 Siniperca chuatsi
TAAAATTGCCCGATTAGTCTGACCGGCTGCCAAAGTCTTGAATTTATAATGGAAGTGAAACAACAGATAATATAAATCTGCTCTTCACATTACACTAAGCCTCACATTCATAAGACTGCAACTACACAATTTGTGGTATTATTACTTTTATAAATCACTAATACAACTAACCGATTGAATAGCTGCAACTGTTTGTGGTCTTTCAGATTTTAATCAGCTCAGGCCTCCGTTGACAATTAAAAGATGGGCTGGAACCCACACCTCAGTCTTTTGAAGGCACAATTCGACTACTTTTACAGAGAAAGTAATTCATGGATTTTATAGATCAGTGAGTAAGACCCTCTGTTGTGCTGCTGATTTTAGATGAGAAGCTAGGTGCACTTGTGTGTTATTTAGCGTAATAGTCTTTTGTCATATAGCATCAACTTTAATTTGTCGTCCATGTTAGTGTTGGTATGATCTCTTCTCTATTGTTAAATTTTTAAGATTTCAGTGTAAACATTTGAGGACCATCAAATGCTGAGTATGTATGCATGAACGTTGAACTTTTTTCCTCATTTCCTTTTTTTTCTACTGTGTGTGGTCTTTATTTGACATAGATGCTGTGACATGATTATGAAACCGTGCTCTGACATCATCATAATCTGTGATAATCAAAGCTCAGGCACTGAGCAGTTGTCAATGATTTACAGGCTAATACCAACAAGGCTGATATTTGCAAATCTGCGCTATCAGCCATTAGCATTGTTATTGAGAATTGAGAATTGAGCATTGAGAATTCATGCCAAGTTTGCAATTGTGAAGCAGAATGCAGATGTATTAAAATATGAAGCAGGTCTGTGAATTCACAAGATGAACAGGGTCATAATGGATTCAGAACAGTGTTTACATACAGTATTATATATTGATAGTTTGATTACATTTGAACAAATGTATGTGGAAATGTGTAATTATTGTCTACACAAGCCAGGTGTCGTTGGCATCTTCCTTATAGGGGTCCGCTAATTCTTTGTTTCTTGTTTTCAAATTGCTGATAAGTTTCTCATCAACCCTTTAAAAGGTGATGATGAAGACTTGATCAAGATGACACAAATTTATTTAGAGTGAGGTATTAGGGTATTATTAAGTATTTTGTAGGGGTGGGCAATATGGCCCTAAATTAATATCACAATATTTTAGGGTATTTCTGCGATAACAATATTTTTGACGATATATGTATATAATATTTGAAAGAATACATTACCCTATTTCTAGTAAGTTATTTCTTATTTCACCATTTTAATTCTACTTAATCCTACACCTTATTGTAGTGTTTACTCACAAACTACTATCTGCTCACCTGCTTTTCCCTTCACTTCTCTTTTACCCACACACACACACACACAAACCGGCTTGCCCCGCCTCTTTCTGTTTCTCTTTCTCCCTGGATGTGTTGAGTTTCTTCATCAGGAGTATGTTTTATAAAGTCACCCAAAAAACACAACTCGCGTGACCAAGTAATGTCTGTGTGTGAGAAACACTGCTTGATCTTTTGTAACCAAACCACTTCTTCTACTGAAGTTGCTCCCCTTTTTGGAATCCACTCCTCCACCGTGGAGCGCCACAACACCGGTAGCAATGTTACTTTCAGCGATGCTTGTTGTTGCTGTGCGTAATGTTACGGCGTCATTACGTCAACAAGTTGGAATGTTGCCATTATCACGATATGACCTTTTATTAAAAATTATACCGGTATTATCGTGAACGATACGATATGGCACACCCCTAGTATTTTGTCCTATACAGTAGATGTACTTGTGGTGTGCGTTCTGAAAAGAATGTATGATCTGTCTATCAAAGGCTTCACGAGGTGATTGTTTTGAACACTTGAGTGTCACTGAGTTGTTTTTGTTCTTGCTGGAAGTACAAGTGGACATCTTAGTAGAAATGTTAGTGGAAGTGGAACCTTTTAATGGTTGCTTATATCTTTCCTGCAGGGAGCACACAATAGGTTTCCTTTAAGGGAGTGGTTGGCTTGACTTAACTGAACATAATCAGAAATAACATCACATTGAAAGTTTACGGAAATGATCTAGATTGATTATAGGATAGTGTATACGAGTTGAACAAAACCAATTCAACTTACTGCTGGCACCTAGTGTGTGTCCCTCTTTTGTTTTTTGTTTGCTTTGATTTAGTTGGGAAAGCAAGGTGGAGCATGTCAAGTTTGTGTTGCTCGATAACTGCTAACCAATTTTATAACCCACTGTTTTTACGCATTGAACAAAGCCTGTTCAAATATTTAACTTATGAAGATTAAAGGAATAAAAATGTAGATTTAAATGCGGAAGGTCATGAATATGTGTGCTGTTGCTGATTGTAGATAGAAAACATTAGTGTTGTGCAGTTTCAGAGGCCAGTTGCATTAAGATGGAGGTGCACTTAACAGTAAAAAGGTTTGCAACTGTATTAAGATGTAATGAACACGCAGCTGCCTGTATGCATGGACTTGAATGAGGCACTGTATTGTATGACATTTTCATTTCATTTGGCGTAGTAGACGTTTTGCTGTGATATTGTTTGTCAAACAAACAAAAAAAGATATAGCCTAAATTATCCCAGACAATTAGACAAAACACATTGTTTTGCCTGCTTAAGCTGTAGAGCAAACAGCAGACTCACTCTAGATTGAGTTTCAAATGGACAAGCATGGGATTTTCTCCCCTACTGCCTTCATTCCCTTTTATGTTTATTTGTATTTTGAGAATGTGTGCCAGACTGATGGTACCATAGCAACTAGCATCAGGTGGAAAGGTGGCACAGTATTTCTGTGCTGCTGAGTCATGCTGTAAGTAACAGTGCTGTTAAAAACTGTTCTAGACATTGAAATTATAATTATTTTTTATAAGACTTTTGTCTGCAATTTTGCCTGTTACACTAAAGTCATTGAAAAATCTATTTAATTTATTAAGTTGTAGAATTAAAATAGATAGCAGATAGGATTTGCAAAATACACAAAACACACCCTTGGTTTCATCAGGGCTTAATCCTTATCACTGAAAAATTAATATTTCATATGTCATGCTAGCTAAAATTCATATTTAGGTTGTAGCTACAGGCTTTTTTAACATTGTTTACATTTCAGAATTAAGGTAATACTGTGTTTTAGCCAACAGAAGCTGATTACAAATCTTGTTGAGAGTGGATTTGATTTAAAAAACATGTTAAAAAAAACGTGTAAAATGCGAGGGAAACTGTTTGTCCCGAGTACTATGGTTTATTAATATGTCATTAACTATTTCAGCTGAGATGTTCTGTCTAAATTGTATATTATTGCTGTCAGGAGTCATGGTCCAAATTCATGTATCGCTCTTTTAATTGCACTTTGAACAGACAACATGGGTCCCTGTTTTGCTTGGCTCATGCATGTGCATGAGGACATGCTAGGGCGTGCTAGCATGTGTCCGCCAACATACAAAGGCAGTGCAGTAGAAGACTGCAAGCAAGTAAACTTGGGTGTAAACAAATCACAATTTAAAATATAATGCACTAAATGGACCTCAATGATACACACAATGCATTGTGTTGAGAAACACTGAATGTAAACATAACCTTTTGTTTGTTTACAAGAAAACCCCACAGGGCACATTAAACAGGGACACGTGGCCAGGAAAACAAATTAAAGGCAAAGGTTAAAACAGTTGTGAACAAAATACCAGGACCTGACAATATTATGCAGTCCTGTAATAAATACCACCTTAAAAAAAGTTCAACTTTTCTATCAATGAGCTGTTGACTTGGCTCTACTCTGTCAATCAATATAAGCGCTTTTAGCAAATACAAATGACATAACGGAGAAATTTTATTTTATTTTTAGTTGATTTTGTTCACCATGAGTGCTCTTCTTCATTGCACACTAAAAGGGTCAAAGGGAACAGTCATACTCAGAAAGACTGGTTAAACACTTAGGCTACTTAAAATAAAGCACCCACATTAGGATCTGCAGTACCTTTTTTGTGAATGCAATTAAAGTGAAGAGAATGTGTAATTGGATAAAAAGTTATCTTTGTATTTTTCAGAGCTGTGGTAATGTGAAACAGAAAAGACAGACCTTGGCAAAAATGTATCGATTAGCCTTTATGTTTGACTGTCCAAGAACAAAGGCCATAAAGGCAATGCTTTTCAACAGCTGACTCTTGGATGCCAGTGGTTCTCACAGTCTTTTTAAATTTTGGACTGTAATATACAACAACAACAAAACAACAAGTTTATAAATGCTAAACTTGTGTTATGCTGAGTGCCTCACAGTGGAATACAGTATGCCTAACAAAATGTTTTGCTTAAATATTATATCCCTTGATTCCTGAATACTGGCATTTATAGATACATACTGTATACATTTTGAAGATTGACAATGTCACTCAAGAAGATTCACAATACTTGTTTTGGTATTCCCATGTCACTGACATTGCAGCCATGAGGTGGGCTTACTGACCCATAAGTAACATCTATAACTTAGGTGCTATAGTAAGTTGTTTTTGAAATGTCCTTAAGTCCTTTTCAAGATGTTGGTGTTGAATGTTAAACAGTCTAAACTGTGGCAATGGGTCCAGGATGTGCAGCAGTGTTGTTGAAGGCACAGGGGGGTATGTTGTGTCCTCCTTGGGTTGAGACCGGTCCATTTGAACCCTGTAGTCTCTATCGGCTTATTGTTCGGCTCTGGCTGCGTCCCTCTCCAGTGATGTCACAGCATTCCAGGGAGCGGATAAATGAGTTAGTGTTAGGGCAGATGAGCAGCATCGTGAATGCTGCTGGTAGTAGTGGGTCGTAGGGCACAAGTATAGCAGTGCAACTGCGCAAACACATTTGCCAGCACTCACCAGAACACCTACGCAGCTTCTCCAAGCCATTCGTTCAGTCTGTGTGAAATCTGAAACCTTGTGTGATAGCCTGTAGATCAGCATAGGTACATTTTTTATAGAGTGGAGAAGGTACTTGAGTTTTCAGTTGTTTTTGTTTTTTCAAACTAATTATTTTTTGTATCACTTCTGTTCCTGTTGAGGAGAAAGGATTATCTGGATTTAATGTTAGTCTGAATCCTTAAGGTCGGGAGTTAACTGTTAAGATCATTGGGGCTTTAGATACATTTCTCATAGGAATTGCTACGCCTCATACACTATTCATGTTTTGTCAATGTTTTCCATCATTAGCCTTTAGGTAGCTTGTTAGGTCAACTGCTTGTTGTTTCTTACTGAAATGCATCAGAGACCGGAAGGAAGAGTGAAAAGTAACAGAATATAAAGGGTAGACACCCTACTCCTAAACCTGCATTAAGAGTTAAATGACCCGTTGCAATACGAAAGGGTTTCTCCAACTTTTCAGCAGATCTCTGCAACTTTTAGCTCATGGTCCTCCGACCAAACATAGATTGTATGGTTGAGTCACTGTTCTCATCAAACCCAAATACATGACTGTATGCAACAGTGTAACAACAAGCTCAGGCAAGCTGAGAGTATGCTACCTGCCTAAGACAAAATGAAAAATGTACACCAGTGACTACTGAAGAAAGTTGAACATCTTGCAAGTTAAAGAACCAGATATTTTTTAAGGTGTTGGGGGGAACAGAATCAGAACTAAAAAGAGAGTGACCATTGGACTTAAATTGGCCTATTGAATACCTGTTCAGTACTTGACACACCTAGGTGTTCAGAGTACACATTTTCACTTACTACAGTTATTTTCCTTGAATTCAGAACAAAGTTGAACTATGTGTCATTGGCACATATAGTGGCCACAAGAAGCATAAAGTGTATAATGGTTTAAAACATACAGGTTTCATTTGTCTTTAGAGGTCAAAAGCAACAGCATGTGACTGAGAAGACAGAAGGTACAGCCTCAGTAGAAAGGGACAGAGAATTTAAATTGCATTGTCACCATTACCATAGAGTGTCATATGACATCCAGTTATTTCCATCTTCTCCATGTCTGACTTACGTACTGGGGGAAGTTATGATTGCCACATAGAGTGACCAGTTATGCTACAGTGCTATAGTAATAATCAGCATACTTAGTGTTCTAACACTTTTGTCCCTTCTTTACAGGTTGTCAACATGCTGCAGTGAGTAATGCAACGAGTGTTGATATTAATAATGGCCACCTGGGGGGCGCAAGGATGCTCCAATTCAGAGAGCTGCCCGACGCTGTTGCCCAATTCCTCAAAGGAATACTGTTTCACTGCCCGAATTCGCAGTACAGTGCTCCAGGGCTTGCCTTTCGGTGGGGTGCCTACTGTCCTTGCCCTTGACTTTATGTGCTTCTTGGTGAGTCCTCCTGTCAGTCAAGAGTGCCCAGTTACTACAGCTGATGAGTACCATTTGCACCATTACAACAATATATCCTAATCATGAATCAGTGCAAGCCTTTCAATTATTATGTTTTCTTTACAAGGTAAAATTCCTCCAAGAAGGTGTTTTTAAATGAAAAACACCTTCAAGCACTAATGTAACTTCTGTTCGGTAGGTCTCTGTAATGTAAATGAAGGGACTAGAGGTGTTGACAGCCACTGTTTATTTTGTACTTCTAGGGGCTGCTGGTTGTGTTCTCCTTCTTGAGAAAAGTAGCATGGGACTATGGGCGCCTGGCCCTGGTGACTGACGCTGACAGGTAATTAGAACACATTGGTCCAGATGGGAAGGTCCCGTACCAGGGCTTTTTGACTGACTTGTTAGGAGTCATGGAAAGCAATAACATTAGGACCAACATGCACTGATATACCAACTGTGGTTAAAATTTGATATGTTAACATTGCAGTTTCTTTATACATGTAACAAGTGCTGAAAATATTTTTTACCAGCTAAAATAATTATCTATACATTTTTCTCAGAAATGCCACTCAGTTTTTGGTACTTTGTGTTAACTTAAACTTTACTCCCTTTCTCTAACATAGTAGTTTGCAATCAGTCGTGAAGTGCAAAAGATTTCATCTTGCAAGAGAATTTTGACAAACACACTGGACATCTTGATAATTGATTGATCCTCATGTGATGTCAGGCTAGTTACACATAGTCACAGAATAGCAGGCAGAAAGTCAGGAACCTGTGCCTAATGCCTCTGCTTGATACAGAGCCACTGTTAGGCATGGATATGATTTGCCTATAGTTGGAAAGTGTACAGTGTTTAACAGGGACAAAATGTGACAAAAGCCTAACACCAAATGGTGCCTATGTTGGCATTCATATGTTAGTGTCTCAAAAGGTACTAGCCATTTTGGCTAGTGACCCTTATTGATTCATCTGCTAAAGACAAATTTTATCAGAATTTGACACTTAGTGGCTGTTCATTCTGGATGCTAGCTGACACTGAAAAATGTAGTATTCTTGTTCCGAGGGTGGAGTTAGCTTTCCGACAGAAGCAGACATCACAAGGATGGAACTCCAGACAGGAAGTCAGTGTCAGCAGTTGTCTTTTTAATCGCAATAATGCACTCTGTCATTGTCATGCTTTGTCATTTGTTACATGGTTTGTTCACTTTGAGATAGAAAGGTCAGACTGCTGTTGGAATAAGCCTGAAACTGAGGAAGAAGAAACAAATGATTAGTAAATTTAGATTAGTCAATTTAAGTACCCCATTAGTTCTATTTCCCAGACCACTTTAAAGCCTCTGTCTGCATCTAAACCCCATGGACTGCTGTTCCGCGTTATTATATGATGATGTGCTACCAGATATATTGGGATAACCCGAGACTGATGTCTGCACACTGATCGAATAATAAGAATAGTTGTAGAAGCAGCCAAAGAGGCGCCTGTCAACAAGGACTGATTCCACTGCTCCTTTTAAACTGCTTCACCATGAGGTGAAACAAAAGGACTGATCAAGTTCAAGAGAGAGGGAGATCAGACATCGCTACAGACCTCTCTGACTGTGAACCCTGGAAAGTACATGACACAGTGCTCCATCACCTACATCCCCCCGCTGTGTTTGTGTGATATTGCAGCTTCACTATTTTTGCAGCTGCATGTGAGCAGAGAATGGGGTTGCAGCATGGTGGGAGGATGGGAGGGGGATGTCAGCATGGGACACTTTTGAAACATACAGGAAATGTAGTTTGTTGTCTCATTACACAGTACTGACTTGATATGAGCGTCTGTCTTTTAAATTCTTGTAAAATCTGAAAAGTGAATGTAACCTCATTAGGAAGCTTGTTTAATCATTAAAAAATGGGGTATAAATTTGATGCGTCTTTTGTTCCAGCTACATAAGCCATGACTCTCAACTAAAATGAATGAAAAAGTTACTATACCATAGGCCATGATTGCATTTATACGGCTGGATAATGTACTGTAGACCAGAATGAACAGAAACCTTAATTGGTATGCCTGTGGTGTAATATGCTTCCCCACTTTTTCTCTGAACCAGCACCCTTACTGGCCAACACGGCCATTTCCTCTTAACTAAGTTGAATGGCTTTTTTTGCTTCTCTTTTCACCAGAAGAATGGATCAACGGTACAGTCGCCTGGATGATCGGGAATAGTATGTTATCTCTCCATATTGTAGACTCTTTTCCTTTTTCTTCTCTCCTTTCCCCTCTCTGTAGTTAACCTAACTCATAACTCTTGTCCACTCTGCCCAGGCCGCTGTGGGTTTCAGCCTGTTTTTCACACTTAATGGTGTAGTTTTTTCCCCTCCTCCAGTTTCCCAGTGCCAGGCTCCTAATTATTCTCCCTCTCCTTGTCACTCTTGTATTTCTGCTGTTGGGTGTCCCTGTCCTCTCTCACTGTCCTAATCAGATCTGCGTGTGCTAATCTGTGTATTGACCTTTTTATAAAGCACGGACATCTTCTGTGCGAGTGCACTGCATGAGCTTCACAGACAGGATGCTTACAGGGAGAGGTAATGCTTCCCTGATCTGTTGTTGTTCATAGACAGGCCCTAACATGGTGCACCTACAGTATATCCTGTCTACTAGAGCTGAGATGAGCCACTCCGACTTCTCACAGGAATGTGCGAGAGGAGGGCTGACGGTGGATTACAGCCACAGGCTCTCTCCTCATTCCATTATAGATCTCTTAGAGCCCTGGGTGACGTCATCCTTTCATGTAGTATTAAACACTGAACCAATGTTGGAATTCCAGTAGAGCCTGGGTCCTCTTCATATTTTCCAGTTATGTATAAATTGACCTGACATGACCTCCCTGGGGAGTGCAATAAAATGTGTATACAGTATATAATAAGGTCTTGATGCTGCGTTTTGTCCAGGAGAACCTGTGGCTCTGCTGGACAAACTCCATAAATCTGCCTCTTGATGATTGCTGGGTTTCTGTTGTTTCCTCCATGAATGTTCTTTTCTGTAGAGCTTTGCCTTCTAACTTTTTATCGCAGCCTTTCCTCTGACAGTGATGGTGTAGACTCCTAATGCTCCTCCTAATGCTGCTTGAAATGTGGCTGCAGAGATTGTTTCTGTGGTTGACTGGTTTACCAACCCAAATCCTGTGGCCAGCCCACACAGGAGAAATAAGGGTGAATCTCTTCAGTCCATTTCAGGGTGTGTGTGTGTGTGTGTGTGTGTGTTTTGTGTTATCAACTTTTCTATACTGATGGTAATCCCACTGTCCTGAGACACAAATAACTAACATCCCCTTATGGTACGTGGTGATGATGGGTACTTCTATAACATCATGCAAATGCTATGTGTTGTGTTTTCTGCATACAGTGTGGCCTCTAACATGACATCAGAGACACCAGAACGCTATGAGCGCCTCACCTCAGTTTCCAGCTCTGTGGACATTGATCAGAGAGACACAGTAAGTAAGCCACTGTTCTTACAGGATAGAATATAGTGTCCCTTTAATGTAGGATATACTGTATGTTGCATGTGATAACTGGCAGAACACCTTCAGTCCTCTGCTCTCTTCTTTTTTTAGGGCTTCTGCTCCTGGCTAACTGCCGTCTTCCGCATTAAGTGAGTCGACCTACTCACAGCATATTGGAAATAAGAGAAATTGGTGTAACACTGATAAAACTGAATATGAAAATTTTCTGTGTTTTGAATTCCTCTTAAGTAGTTGACTTTGTTGGTGTATTCTCTCTGTAGGGATGAAGAGATAAGGGAGAAGTGTGGTGAAGATGCAGTACATTACCTGTCCTTTCAGCGCCATATCATTGGCCTGCTGGTAGTTGTGGGCGTGCTGTCTGTGGGCATCATCTTGCCCGTTAACTTTTCGGGAAACCTACTTGGTGAGTCAATCAATCCTGGGAAAATCAGAGAATAGTTGCATGTTTTGTCTTTTTCCTCAGTTTTGCTGTCAGTGTTTGACTAGGTGATGCAGACTCACCATTGTGTGTGTGTGTGTGTGTTTGAGTACTTTGCCGGGTGTTTGTCTCTGTCTGCGGACAGATTTTGTCAATGCGATAGCATATCAACCGTGCAAGATGTAGTCACAGAACTTTACAGGTGTGTAGTTGAGATCAAAATGAAGGCCAAGTTCAAAGATGGGTGTGGTCCGAGGCTCTAGTGAATTTTTTTCTTCTTGATTGATTGTCTTTTTTTCTTATTCTTCCTTATCTGTCTATCTTCCTT
This sequence comes from Siniperca chuatsi, assembly GCF_020085105.1. Lineage (NCBI taxonomy): Eukaryota > Metazoa > Chordata > Actinopteri > Centrarchiformes > Sinipercidae > Siniperca > Siniperca chuatsi. Next base: position 11,155,123 of record NC_058052.1, read on the forward strand.
ATATACAAACATTTCCTTTTTTTCTCTTGTGACTAAATGGCTTCACATGGAGCCTGGGTGCTGTATTCCTGTTTGCAGCTATAATCCAAGTTTTTTACTTCCATGGTGTTGCAGACTAACGTAATGGGCTACCAGACGCAGCAAACTAGATTTCATGGACACTCTACCCTGACCCTCAATCATTGATGCTCATTTATTGTTTCTCTTTGGCTATGGAGCACCATGTTAGCCAAAGTTTGCTGCAAGTGGGCGGCACTCCTGGTGATAGACGAGTGATTGTCTTGTTTCTTTTACTTTTTTCTACAGAAAACGATGCCTTTAGTTTTGGGCGAACCACTATAGCAAATTTGGATGCTGAGTGAGTAAATTTTTTACCATCACTTTATTATATATATTGTATACTGTACTTTGAAGGCTTACGTTGAGTCTTCACTTTCTAATGCTGTCAATAAATCCTTTTTACCCTTAATTTTTCCAGTAATGCACTATTGTGGCTGCACACCACCTTTGCATTTCTCTACCTGTTACTGACTGTGTACAGCATGAGACGGCACACTTCCAAGATGCACTACAAGGAGGATGACCTGGTTGGTGGCATGGTTTCAGAAAATAATTGTTCTATAAACTCTTTGAACACAGGTCTGAATTTTGTTGGTAATTACTTCTCTGTCTTCATGTCCATGCAGGTGAAACGCACTTTATTTGTCAATGGAATCTCCAAATATGCAGAGGAGACTGAGATAAAGCAACACTTTGAGTAAGCACTCTTCGGAATCATTGGTATCCTGGCTCTACAGTTTAATATTTCACAATGCTTATCAAATGGTACACTGCTCTGTCGACATGGAAGTAAGCTGTGCGGTAACTATATTAAGGTGTATGAGAGCCATACCTTTTCCTGTTAAAAGCAGCTGTCTTGTCCTGGCCCATATGGCTATGGCTATAGACAATGACAGGCCTATATGTGTAATTGTCCATAATAGAAGCCAGATGAGCAGGATCATGCAAGTCATGTGTCAAGATGGTCTAAGACTGAGGACGGGGTGTTCGGCTCTACTCCTACTGTGCCAAATAATATTAACCAAAATCTTATCTTTGCCCCCGCACTGCAAAAAGCCCTCCACGCCAGAGTACAAAAAAAAAAGAAACTTCCGGTGACAAGAAAAATGATGAGCCTTTTACTGCTTGTGGCTGTTGGATTCTGACCTTTTGTGTGACTTGCTAATGTTATTATAATGTTGAGATATGTCATCTACTATAAATACACTTTGCTGTTGTTGTCAAGAATGTGTTAGTACTAGTATGTCGACATTTGTGCTTTTTTAAACTTATCCAGTTTTTCATTCTCTCCCTCCCTGCCTTACTTTCATAGGAAGGCGTATGAAAGCTGCGGCTGTGTTGTACTGGAAGCTCGTATCTGTTACAATGTGGCCAGGCTGATGTATCTTAACTCTGAAAGGTAACAATGTTTTAACCATAAGTGCATTAGTGTGTGTGTGTTAGCCCTTTTCATAGCATTTTGGGGTGTACTTGTGAAGCATCTCATTGGCTCCAGGATCTCAGCTTGTTTCAGTGAAATAGGCCTTCCTCAGTCTGACACATCTGATGTTTTGCATGCAGGAAAAAGACAGAGCGCAGCAAGAAATTCTTCCTTGACCTGCAGGCCAAGGAGCATATTACCGCCATGATCAACCCAAAACCCTGTGGACACCTTTGCTGTTGCATCATCAAAGGCTGTGAGCAGGTCAGACTGACACATTGTAGCTTTATCTCGAAACGATATACTCCTGAAACTTGTTTACAAGCTGATGCTAACAGCATTTTTGAGGGGAAGATAAGATCTGATTTTCTAGTCCACTTATAGATTCATGTGGAAAATCAAGGTTAAGCAGGAAAAACAAATAAGCAGTGTATTGTAACCTGTACCTGCTCCTAGAATAGCCACCAAACTACATATTTTAGTAAACCATATCTAATTATAATTTTGTATTTTGTGGCCTGTATGCTTGTTTTAGTCACAATGCTCATGCTTGTGCTAACTGTTACATATATGGCTGTACTATAAAGTTACATTCAGTTTTGCGTTACTGACATGCATTAAGAGTAAAAATGCCAGCTGTTTTTATAGATAGAGAGATATAGATATAGCTTTAAGATCATATGACACATGCTAAATGATTGGATGAGCAAAACAGATTAGCGTAAATATGATGACTACATCATGAATGGAAGAATTTTGCGATTTCATTTTTGATAAAAACCAAATTGACCATAACCGTTATGTTAGTAAACTGAAGAGCAAATCTAATCTTTCTATAGTAAATATTTTCTGAGGTCATAGGCTTGTGTTCGTTGTGTTTTTTTGTTGTTGATTTATTTATGGATCTGCAAAGCACATTGAGTAAAAGGGTCCCAATGTGTTAAAAGTCTATACAGACCAAAGCAAATACAATTTAAAGTTACACTGTGAAAATCTTTAAAACCCAGATAAAATCAATACAAATATAAAAATGCTAAAATACAACATTAACAACTTTTCTAGTTCAAAATAGTATCATGGCACGTTTAGCCTGCTGCAGTTTCACAATATCTAACTACTGATCTACACTGTTATTACATAACTAGAATGTACCCAATGTAATGGTTTCCTCATTCAGTGAGTGTAGTGTCTTTTTATGCAAGTATTACATCTAAAAAGGCAAGCTATAGTTTGAGTTGATATTTATATAATTACATTAAGAGATAATCGTACAGTTAAACTTGTGCATTAAGTGATATTCACTATTACTGCAATGTCAGATAATAGCAATTAGGAATAAACTAAAAACAAACATCACACACTCTGACTTAGATTTCCATGTCATTCATAGGAAGAGGCAGTGAGTTACTATACCAAGCTGGAGGCACAACTAAGAGAGGAATACAGGAAGGAGAGAGAAAAGGTTAACAGGAAGCCCTTAGGGATGGCCTTCGTCACCTTCCAGAACGAGTCCATAACTGCCATGTAAGTACTTTTACATGTGGTAAAATATGTGTATCTGTGACATTGGTTTTGAATTGACTGATTATTTAGCTCTTGACCCACAATATCTGTTTCTTTGTTTGGGTGGATGTTTCTTTTCAGAATCTTGAAAGACTTTAATGCTTGCAAGTGTCAGGGCTGTCACTGTCGTCGGGAGCCCAAGAGCTCTCAATTCAGCCCCAAGCTCCACACACAGAATTGGACTGTCAGCTACGCCCCTGATCCACAAAATGTCTACTGGTAAGTAACACATTCAGACCACATATTCTGTCCGCAAACTGGCTGAATGTATGTTTATTTTTTCGTTATTCATTACATAATTTACATAACATAAATTCTACAAACAGAGTTGTTGATATATATTGCTCCTAATATCCCGCTGAGGAATAATTAGACTTGAGTCCACTTTGTCCAGTCTTTCTCACTCCAGATGACAAACGTTGATGGTTTTTGAGCTGCAGTTTCAGTTTACTGGCCAGCTGTGTCCATAACTGCGGGTCATCGCCCAGTGTCAATATAACCGCTACATAACCTTTATCCCACAGGGAGCATCTGTCATTGGGTGGATTCTCCTGGTGGATCCGCTGCTTCATCATCAACATTATCCTCTTCCTCCTCCTCTTCTTCCTCACCACCCCGGCCATTATCATCTCCACCATGGACAAGTTCAATGTAACCAAACCAGTGGAGTACTTAAATGTGAGTGTTGAAAATTTTAAAGCTGCTTTCTGTCTTGATTTCACTTTTGACTTAATTTAGTGAAAGGAGTGCAGCCAGTTCAGGCATCTTTATCATCACCATACTGAGCATTTAAGTCCAAACGATCACAAGTCTGCATGCTGTTGCAGAGGCACAAGAATTCACCACTCAATTTCTTGACACATGTCCATGTCTCTCTGATCTGTTCTCCAGAATCCAATCATCACCCAATTCTTCCCCACCCTCCTTCTGTGGTCCTTCTCCGCCTTACTTCCTACCATTGTCTACTACTCTGCCTTCTTCGAAGCCCACTGGACACGGTATGGTTTACACTTTATGCAGTCAATAGTTAAGCATATTCAGCCATGTTGTCTTTATTTCCATTTGAGGTTTAGGTTATGTTCTGTTATGTCTGTTTTTGAACATGTGTTAATATTTCCTTTGGCCTTGCAGGTCAGGAGAGAACAGGACCACAATGCATAAATGCTACACTTTCTTGATCTTTATGGTCCTGTTGTTGCCCTCCCTAGGACTCAGCAGGTAAAGGATGTTCTTGATTTCTGCCCTGCAACAAAATGAAATGAAAAGCTATGGATTAATTTATTTTTGTCCGCCTAAATATTTGATATACTAATTATTTTGATACCTTTCTTGTCTTGTATCTTTGCAGTTTGGATGTTTTCTTCCGCTGGCTTTTTGACAAAAGATTCTTAGCAGATGCTAAAGTGAGATTTGAGTAAGTAGCATAATTTTATGGACGTTTCAATACAACTCTGTCGCACCCAGAACAAAGCAGAACAGGATGAAATATTGGCTGTAAATATACAGTCCAATTTCTGTGGTACTATAACTAGTTTAAATGTATTGTGAAAAATCTTTATTTAAAACTTAATTCAATCATTTAGCTATGCCCCAACTAGGTCTCATATACCTAAATTACTTGGGATTAAATTGGTTTCTACAGTAATGCAATCAAATGCAATCAAACTTCAATGTGAGTCTTACTTCAGTCATTAGTGATACTGACGTTTTTCTTTGCTCTTTAGGTGTGTGTTCCTTCCTGACAATGGAGCCTTCTTCGTGAACTATGTCATTGCGTCTGCATTCATTGGTAATGCCATGGACCTGCTGAGAATCCCCGGTCTACTTATGTACATGATCCGCCTCTGCCTGGCTCGCTCTGCAGCAGAGAGGAGGAACGTCAAGAGGGTTAGTATGCCCTCTGCTTACTCAGTTGAAATCATTTATGGGTCCATGACCCAAAAATGTGTTTAGTTTAAAAACTGATAGGTGGGTATAATATCTTACTCTTACTCTAAAACTGAATGGGGAATTAATTGTTTCATTGTTTCAAGCCAATTAAGCAGCTAAAAATATGAAAGCCAAGACTTTAATGTCATAAAATACATAATAAATGTGAATCTCTGCTATGATTTTAGGTAGGAAATATTTTTTGTGTGTGTGTTAATCACCTTCATATGATGTAGATATGGAAATTAAATTAAATTTTTGGATTTTCTTTAATATCAATGTCATTGTGTCTTCATAGCACCAAGCCTATGAGTTCCAGTTCGGGGCAGCTTATGCCTGGATGATGTGTGTCTTCACTGTGGTTATGACCTACAGCATCACCTGCCCAATCATTGTCCCTTTTGGTGAGTTCTGCCATTTATTACCCCTGCTGGGTTACTGCTGTTTCTCATCAAGATAGTGTGCTGATTACATGACCGCAGGGGAAACATACAAACGGCAGGGAGCATTTGGTGGTTCGTATGTTTTATAGAAGCTTATCAGCAAGCCTAATTGGATTAGTTCCACTAATTGTTTTGTCTCCTTTCTCTGTGCAGGGCTGATGTACATGCTGCTGAAACACCTAGCAGACAGATACAACATGTACTACGCCTATCTGCCATCCAAACTGGACAAGAAGATCCATTCTGGAGCTGTTAACCAAGTGGTGGCTGCTCCTATTCTCTGTCTCTTTTGGCTTCTGTTCTTCTCCACTGTTCGCTCAGGTAAGATGAGGACTCCATCTACAGGCCACAAAATGTCCTAACACGTATATCTGCCACTTTGGTCTGAAGTATTATAAAGTACAAACATCTGTAACAAAAGTGTTCCTCCACTTTCTTTCCCTCAGGGTTTTCAGCTGCAACATCCATGTTCACGTTCGTAGTTTTGATCATCACAATCATTATCTGCCTCTCTCACGTCTGCTTCGGACATTTTAAATATCTCAGTGCTCACAACTACAAGGTAACAAGATAGACACCCTTGTATGCACATTATTTAGTTTTCTAAATTCACCAGTATTTCAGACCAGCATTATATTCAGCTGCTTATGTTAAATGCATGTTTTCTATCCTAGATTGACACCCAGGATGTGGACGGGTTGGAGAATGGGCGTCCAGTGTGCACATTTGCCTCCAACAAGGCAGCAGTATGTATTCAGTCATGTTTATTTTATAGCAAAATGAGCCTCAAGATCAAACAGTGGAAGTAGATAAGACATACTGCCAAAGCTTCTAGGTGCTGACCATTGGGCGAAAGTCAAAAACAAAGGAAAAAATGGGTATCCCTTGGACTCATAGTCCCAATGTGAAAACTTTATTTATTAAGTTTTGACGACAAGGTCGTTGTCAAGGCATAAAGCACAAGGTCAAACAGTTGTAGCTAAACAGATCATATATGGCAGATTGGCAGGAAAACAGATACCACTACCTCTGGATGAAAGAAATTTCCATATAGGTTACCAAAAACGCGTCAACCTCCATATGTACACAAGAACACAAAACTCCATTAAGAACAAAGATTTGAAAATGAAAATAAGGATATAGCAAAAAGATAGAGATCACTGTATTTTTATCTTGAGAAAATACAACATAAGGAGGTTTATTAAATATTTTAGACAAGCATGGATGGAATTTTTTCCCCTCAACTTCAGCAATATTTTGTAATGAAAAGAGGACCTTGTTTTTTAACTTCAATGGCATTAAATGTATGCTTTTGTTGTTGATTTTATTAATCGCAATGTCACTCTGTTGCTCAGTTACAACCTTGGACTTCTGTTAACTTTGTGTAAAAATGTCTTTCAAAGTTAAATGGATCTTATCCTGCAAAACCGGCTGTAAGGCAAACTGTTCTTAATCTGCTCTTATAAGACTGATCAGTGTGCTATGTGTGGGCATTACGATCCATGTGTTTTTTTCTTTATTATAGTTAATTTTGAATTTCAAATGTTCAGATTTAGAATTCAAATAGTCACTGAAGTCTCATCAATGTGTCCTTCTATAAACAGAGAATGTCTTCTTGTATAACAATATGTTATGAAAAAATGTTATTATTAATGTATTGTTGTAAGGAGAACTTATTCTGAAACATAAAATATGAATCAGACTTTAACATTCTATTTCATTTTCTCCCCTACAGCAAATGTATATTGCTCAGGTACTTCAAGACCCAAATTCAGAGGAGGCTGGTTCAGGCAGTGGCGAGGACGACGGCCAGGGGTCCTCGCAGGACGAGGAAATAATCAATGTCGAAAATGGCCTGAATGAGGACTTCCAGTCTGGTGAGGACAGCCTCATTGATAATGAAGTGCGGCACTGATACTGCCTGGAACAGAAAGAAATCTGTTTAACTTGAGGAGTGCACTGAATATGTGAATTAAAATAGGAACTGAACCAACTGTTCTCCAAAGCATCTCAACCTCCATGGAGGGACTTTACACTAACATAAGCACACTGTCTACTAAGGATTAAATGGATTGTCGCTCAAGGACTTCTTCACTGGGTCTCACCAAACCGCATCTTCTGTCTGTGTTCTGCCCCAATATAGCTGAGGCACACCCCCAAAACACTGCATATGGATCCATGAAAGAGACACTAATGCACAAATGAAGAATTGTTTGCCTTGTCTTGTAAGGGGAGTGATATTCTGTCTGTGTTCCCTTAACATTATTGCACTTGAAAGAGGACCTGTCCTATAAGCTCAAGTTTCACTAAGGTACTCTAGTACAGCATGCCTTCAAGTTCAAAGGGTGGAGGGATTTTCCTATAATCCTTCAGTATCTCTAATTGTCTGCACTAGATTGCTTACCCTGAATAAGCAGCTGGTGCGAGGAGAAGAACAAAAGAGAAGATTTCACACCACCAGATAGCTTGGTCTATGCATATGTGATGGTCTCAAAATAGTTCTTCCAATTCCGTAAAAGCCTTTAAAAAACACAAAGAAATTATTGCTACTAACACTCCTGAACGCTTTGACACTGTACAGCTACAAAACTCTGGATTTGTAAAATAGCCTTTTTTGACATGGTATTTATTTGTAAGCATTGAATTTTAAATGCTATCAAGCTTGATACACCCCTAAACTGTGGAAGAAGTTAATTCATATCTTGGCGCACTACATTGATAATGATCTTTTTGGCGTTTAGTCTCTAAACCTTTGTTGGGACTGTTGTTGGACTGCTGCTACTGATGCTGCCCCCAGTAGGGGGAAATCCTTGCACGGCTGCTGCAGGAGGACTGGAGGCCAGGAGCCTGCTGATCCTTTTGTGTTGCTCAGCTGATAGAGAGAAAGGCCTTTTGGGGGTTTTCTGGGTCAGTTTCAGATGATACTCATTGTGACTGGTTCTCTTTATTTGTTGTTTTCATTTGTATCTTTTTGTCCATATGTTTACATCTTTATGTAGAGATTTTGAAATTAGCAGTTTAGGTGGTTACTGATAGTTTTACAAATTAGCTAACTATATCTTATCAGCCCTCTGTCAGGTCCTCTTCAATGTTAACTTTTATGAGGCACTTCATTATGTAGGTAGCATATTGTAAGATCCAGTGGTCATTGAGCATTGTTACATTTTCCCATTTGCCAGTACTCAATGCCAAGTTGTCGATTGTTTCAAACTGCGCAATTTTGATGATGACATATCAAATCTTAGGCTAGGCCACTCAAGAGACACCAGTGGATGAGGTCCAGATCTATTTATAGCCATACTCATTTTCAAACCTTAACCATATGCTATTGAATACTCCTATGCCCCACCCCACCCCCGCCCCCCCATATTGAAAACGGTAAGGCGCTTTGTAAGGCCTCTGCCAGAGCGAAAGTAATGTACTACAACAACAATCGTGAAACACGCAGATTCAATGTTTAACATAGTCCTGATCTGCCTCAGCCATATTAAGCACCTTCTTTTCAGGTATCAGGCAGACAAAAAAAACATACATACTTTAACAATACAAAAAAAAGTAACAAATTAGAATGTGAAACACAGTGCCCACATAGTAAAGACTTTACTCAGGATTTATCAAGCTTCTTGTTTCTGTTCATTTCTTCCTTAGTCAAGACGACACTATGAGCTGCCCCATTAAACATAAAGAAGATTGTTTGTAAAGCAAGGCAGGGTGCTGCAGACAAAGTAACACTACAGTCTGTCACTATGGACCAATTATTATTATTGGAGCCTGATGTGAAAAAGGTATTATCCAGCTGCTCAGAGAACCATTGTGGGAAATGTGCACTAATCTTACTTTCACTTATATGATTGACAGAGAAGGGCACGCCCCCCTGTGGGTGTGATGACGACAATGGTGAACCTAAACTGTTTCGATCATTTGTCCATGGATATATTAGCACCACATTATGGGTATATTATTATGGTACTAACAAGAGAATTGTTTGACACCATTCAGTCCGGTGCTCTTCTAGTCATGATAAGGTGATTTTATATTTTATACCTCTTCATTTTTATACCTCTGAGATGTCTTGAAATCTCTGAATGTGTCCTGTCAAAATAACATATACTGTCCAGCTCTGAGGGAGACACTTAAAAATCTCATCTTGTCTAACAACTCTAGTGCTTAAACGCTGAATGTAGCTTATTCCACAACTTTTGGTAAGATGAAAGTGGCTTAAGTAATAGTCTGATTGCTGTATTTAAACAACAACAAAAGGACGGTTCACTAGCTAACCAGAAATTGTAAGTTTTATACTATAACAAAACTTACTGGTGTTCAGTCCCATGTTTTGGCATTTCATTTGAATGCAGATTTTCATGATTGCAGTGATTTCCAGTAGTCTTTTGCTAATTCCGAGTTTAGGATCCTCAAGATGAATCATGTTATTTTAGATTATCTTCCTTAGATCTGTATAGACAGCGGGACTCACTGGAAATAAATGGATTGTTTTTGTAAAAGGCCAAGCACTCTCTAATAGTAGTTCTCAGCTCGTTTCTACAATGGATACAGAAATGGGTAGTAAAATGTCTCTGCGTCTCAAAACTGTGCACACTTAGATTGTGTTTTTTGTGTTTTACCTTTTTTAGTTTTACATTTTGTTTAGATAGGAGGAGTAACAATAGCAGATCTCAGCATTTGACTGTCTCATTTTACTTTTCTTTCCAAAGGGCCGTCTGTAAAACAGATATATACTGTACATATCTGTACTTCCCCCCAAGCTCTTTGAACAATAAATCTGTATTTAATCAAGTTTGTCGACAAAGCGTTCCTTTTTAATTATCCCCTGGTATAGTCACTTAAAGCTACAATATGCAACTTTTGAAAGAAGAAATAACATATTGTTCCTCTCACATGAAAAGTTAAATTAATGAGCAATAAAACGTAATACTGTTCAGTTTAATACACTCAGGGATTTTGCTGCCACAGCCTCACTTGGTCTGTGACCAGTAGCTTATGGTGGCTAATGTTAGCAAACTTTGATAGATGTTGCTGTATAACGGACATTACTGAGTCAGTTTGCTGGCTTCATAACTCCTCTGTACTTGTGCTCTTCTGACACTGTTTTAGCATTTGCCATTATACTGTAACTGTGGCCACAGTGGCCGCTGTTCAGCCAAAGTTAAAAAGGCTCACACTTTTGGCTCGTGACTTCTTAAAGCAATAGCCATGTTCCAACTCCATGCTCCATACTAACACAGCATAGACTATATACTAATTGTCATTACTGTTTTAGTGGAATGCAAAACAAACAACATACATAACCATCTTATACTATAACAGGAAATGATACAGTACATCACCATCAACATTTGATCAAACTGCGGCTTCTCAGTGTCACAGCCAATTAAAAATCACAGAGAGACATCAAAATGTCTTTGTTAAGATTAGATAAGTTAACACGTATTTTTTTGTTTATCAGTATGATATGTGGCATGAATTAGAATTTTGCACACCTGGGGGGGTGCAGTTCCCTGTGTCCGGCACTGGGTGCTGCTTGGGAGGGAGGTGCCGCTGCGGTGTTAAACAGCAGAGACCGATGTGCGACGTGGAAAGGTAGACCGACACCTATGTCTGTCATAATCCAACAAACCGAATCCAGCGACAGCACGAGAACAGACTTTCAGCAGGATCTAACGCTAAAATGTAGCATGTCGGCAAACTGACTCGCCACTTGTGTGAAAGAGGAGTCGTCATGGACGGGGGGTTGACTATCACTTTTATATCGGTTGCGATGTTTTTAGGATGTTTTTTTCTTGGATTTATCCCGTTGTTGTTCAGACTCTCTGAGGTAGGCCTAAGTTTTTGTTCTCTTCTATTTTATTTCCTCCATGAGTAACGTCAGCCGCCAAAAAGTTCTCAAACTCAACTTAATTTTGATCTGCAGCGTTTCTCTTTATTTGTGCTCCCATATTTGTCTTTATGAATGAGCCTCGCATCATTTGCTCATTGTCATGGAAATCTGAGAAGTCGCTCCAGCTGGTTTGTCTGTCAAATAATGCCTTGGGCTGAAATCATGTGTCGATCCTAGAAAAGCCTGCAGTTTGTCTCCATCCTGGGGGCAGGACTCCTGTGTGGGACAGCTCTGGCTATCACCATCCCCGAGGGCGTGGGCTTACTGGAGGGGTCATGGAGAGGTGAGCAGTGAATACAAACTCCAAATGCAAACATGAAAAGGAAACATGAAAATGAGCTGGAATCAGAACCTTACAGTCCTGTATTTCCCTTCTCCAACTGATCACTCATAATCCACTCCATCCTCACCCACCGAATTGCCACCTGTGTTTGATCGCAACCCCTTGAGATGAGTGATGAAGCACGTGGGGATGAAAGCGGGCTTAGAGGTGTACGTGTATGCCGCTCTGCCTTGTTGTGTGTTATGTGGATTTGATCAAAAGCTCTTCCCGTCCTTCATCTTCTCTCCGCAGCATCCTCATCCTCTGATGTGCCATCCGGTCTGAATGCCAGTGAAAAAAATGCAACTTCCACAGAGATAGGTCTTAAGCTTCCACCCCGGTTCTTCATTGGGGTGGCTCTAACTTTCGGCTTCACCCTCATGTTTGTAGTGGATCAGATCGGAAGTTACTACTCCATGCGCGGCAAGTTGGCAGAACCCTCACACCAGCTTCAGTTTGCAGAATGTCAGCTCTACTCATAATCTTTTTATTTATCGTGTGCAATGTCTCATTTCAGGCCAGACTACTCGCATGCCTAACAGTGTCGGCATCACAGCCACGCTGGGGCTGGTTATTCATTCTGCAGGTACTTATGCAGCATAACATGTTTTGTGTACATGTCTATTGTGTTTGCCCAAGGTACACAGGATGTTTCAAAGAATTCCAGTCCACAAGCATGGAAAATTCCCACCAAAGCACTGGAGTTGCACATGTCCTCCTGTGACTAAGCATGTGATTCCTTCACATGAGGCTTTTAAATGACTTCAGTTTTCTGCTTCTATTGCACAGCATGGAGGCTTTAACTCAGTTCAGATCATTCTTCAACTTTATTGCCCAAAGTGGGAAATTTGGCATGCAGCCTGGCAAAAACAGACACATCCATCAGTTTGATGTAATGTTGTAGAGAAAATGTACAAACATCCATTGAAGAAGTAGACGTGTTGTGACCATTAATAACATTTTGTTGTTTGCATATAGCTGATGGATTTGCTCTGGGTGCAGCTGTGGCCACGGGCCAAGTGACAGTGCAAGTGATAGTATTTTTTGCTGTGATTCTACACAAGGTGAGGTTCCCTGGGAGAACATTTCAGCAGTCAGTAGTACAGATCACAAACGAGATGTAATAGAGCTGATAATAAGACCTGACCCATCTGTCTTATCTCCTAGGCGCCTGCAGCTTTTGGTTTGGTCTCCTTTCTGATGCATGCAGGCCTTGAAAAGAAGTACATTCAGGGACATTTACTGGCCTTTTCAGCTGCAGCACCTATAGTTGCCATCACCACTTACTTCATATTACACGCAGTAAGAAAGTACACATCAGCTATGTTGTGTCTGTAAAAGAAAACTCACTATATCCCACTGATAATACAGTTTCAGCTGGTGGTTCGGTATTATTTGATCTGATGTGTTTGTGTCCGCAGTCTGGCAGTTTGTCTGAGAACCAGCTCAGTGCGACAGGTGTGGCAATGCTCTTCTCGGCTGGGACTTTCCTCTATGTGGCCACAGTGCATGTTCTTCCTGAGGTCAACAGCGGCAGGACAGGCCAACCCCCCTCTGACTTCCAGCAGCACACTGGAGCCGAGGCCCACAAGCAGCGACGCCTCGGGCTCCTGGAGAGCCTCACTCTCATCCTCGGGGTCGGGCTCCCAATGGTGCTGGCTCTCGGGCTGCAAGACGACTGAGAGAGAAACATTAGGGCAATTAAGTTTACTGCAAAGTGCCACCATGCCTGAAAGGAAAACTGTGAGCACCTGTTTAATATACTGTACAGTGTAAACTACCGGTATGGCGCAGTGACAGGGCAGATAAAACATGCCTTGGAAGAGAGTTTACTTTGGTGTGTTCTGCTCTCAGTGAAACTTGCCTTTGAGTCCAGCTATTGTTTGTGTATCAAGAGCTCTCCAGTGGGTTTGAAGAAGCTGAAAACTAATATTTTGTTGTGAGTTTCCATTCCAAGACTGACAAAAAGGGTGTTATTTGAACCTTCTCCAGGCCCTTTCATGGCATGCTCAGTGGGGAAATCCCAGTAACTGGAGAGATTTACAGGAACAACCAAATAATCTGATACTGTCTGTCACCCAAACAATAAGAGATCTAGGTCGCACATTTTTAAATCATTTCATCTTAGTTTGTTTGTAGTCAGGAGCTTGAAAACAGGTCCAGACTTTCAGTCTATTAATGTGCAGCATTACTTATTAGAGGACACAGGATGTGACATTTTTTGTGCAATTGTATAATTTCTTTCATAGCTTTTATCAGTACAACTGACAAAGCCTCTTGGATGTGAGGTGGAACATCAGCAACACATATGTAGGAAGTCGAGCAACATGATATGTGAGTCAGACAGAAACAGGTGGCTGACAGTAGGTACTGTACATAACTGGGGTTATCAAGTGGGTACTTCTAATCACAGATGTTTCTCTGACTTTACGCCTGTGACTTTTAGAATCAGGGTTATCTAATTTTAATGACTCCTGCTGTTTCTCTATCAGTTCCTTGTTTTAGCATATGAAGAAATTTACATGAAATAAAAACATCTGCTCATGTCATGATGGCTTACTCGACTGCTTAATGCCTTGCTCTTTTTAGTTTTCCCCAAACATGTTTTTTTTTGATGCAGAGGTAAACTATCTGATGCTAATTCATTTTTAATGGCCAATGTGTCGTGTTGCACCTGCCTTTTATCAACTGGACATTGGTGTGCTAAGTAGAACCAAGCCAGTGTTAAATACAGACATAGAAACAAGATGTCAAAATGAAGGCATTTTACACTTTAAAATATGATTTATTAATTAAGATGTAATAAAACATTCAAATACTACAAAGTTATAAAATCTAAGAAATAATACACTAGAAAATATATATGCTATACATCATCACACCACTTATGGCTAAATTCAACACATTCAACAGCTGTTATGTTCATATTCTACATTTACAGATTTCTTTCTACTTGAGTCCATGAACTATGGTTCTGCTTTAATCTTAGAATTTCAGCACAGTTTTGCTTAATGTGCCCTACTTAATACATAGGAAAAAAATGTTTTAAATGCTTCTAGTGAGACACAGTGATATGGTGACACAATGGCCAGCTAAACATTAACCGTTCGTCTGGCCTCTTGTGCCCTCGCAGCTCATCCAGAGCGCCGCAGCTTGGCTCATCTTCAACCTCCCTAAATTCTCCCATAACTCCTCTCTTATCTGCACTCCACTGGCTGCGAATGGCTGCTCATATCAAATTCAAAACACTGATGTCAGCCTTCAAGCACCCCAATGATTACAGACCACAATTTAAACATTAACTCTCTGCACCCTTCACCGGCAACTTTCTTGGAAGTGGATCCTCCATCCAACCATTGTACGGGTGTAATAATACACTGTGTCATGTTGGATCACTCAATACAAACCGGTTGGTGCACGCATGTGTTGTAACAACAAACAGGTTGGGAACCACTGCTTTAGTGTTTATTGTCCTGATGGGAGGCCACTACAAGATCAACTCCACACTTTCATTGTAAACTTATAAAATGGGAAATATATGGCACAATCTCAGGGACTCTTACACTACGGCATCATACCAAATGACACAGTGACTTTGTGAGTCATTACACCCCTAAAATCACGATAATGATCCATGAGGGCCCCTGTGCAGCTCTGGGCCCCAACATTCCCTTGTTGTTGTTGTTGTTGTTTTGTCTTCCCTTGCATGTAACACATGCACATACTTGTGTGGCTGTCCTTGCTACATTCCTAGATACTGTTTTCAGAACACTCTGAATTCACTGATTTTACTGCAGCTCCTGCTCTAAGCAGCTCTGGATGAGTGCGACCATTGATGCCTGGACTGTCCTGAAGCCTATGAGAGGCGGTGCTGCTGTGGAGAGTTTATCATGTCTGTCACAGTTTCATGCGGCTCATGGAGGCAGTCAGCTGAGCCTCCAGAGCCATCTGATCAAAGGTTCGACTGTGCGTCTGCTGTCTCACTCTCTCCCTCATGTAGAAGGAGGCCCGAGCCAGCCTGTGCGCCTCCTCCTGTATCTGCTCTCGCTGTCTCTGCAGCCTCTCCCTCCTCCACTCCTTCACGGAGATGCAGCTCTCTCTGACCTTCCTCGTCGCCTCCTCCTCTCTCTGCACCTTCTCTCTCAGCCTCTGGTGGCGGAGCTGCCTGTGTTTGTTGTGCTGATGTGTCTGCTGAGCTCTGGTCCTGTGCTGGGCCGAGGCGTGCAGGGCGGCCCTCTCTGTGCGCTGCTGGCTCAGCTGGACCAGGATCTGTTTGCGCGTGAGCTGCTGGATGCTCAGCTGCTTGGCCCTCTGCCGCGCTCTCTGAATCTGCTCCTCCTCCCGGGCCGCGCGCTCCCGCAGCTCCCTCAGCCGCGCCTCTGCGGCCTGGGCGCGTTTCTCACCGGAGAGTCGCAGCTTCCTCTCGTGTGTGCTCCTCATCTGTGCCTCCTCTTCCTCCACCTGCTGCTCTACCTGCTGTTTCAGCAGGATGTGCCGTAGCAGCTCTCTACGATTTTCCTCCTGCAGCTTCTTCCTCTCCTTCTTCTCCTGCAACACTTTGCTCCTCCCGGCCTTCTGCTCCCTCTCCACTGCTACCTGTCTCTCCCTCTCTCGCTCCCGCTTCTCCACCTCCTCCTTCTCTCTCAGCAGCTTCTCCTGGTAGCGTTTGCGCCCCTCTGCATCTTTCTGCGCAGCCTCTGTCTTTTTTCTGCGCTGTGCCTCCACCTCCTCTTTGAGCCTCCTCCAGCGATCCTCTTGCAGCAGCACCTCCTGCTCAAGTTGTCCCGCCTTCTCTTTCTCCTGTCGCTCCCTCAGCATCCTGCGGGCCTCCAGCTCCTCATGCCAGCGTTGCATACTCTGCTTCAGCTTCTTCCTCCTCTTTTTCTCTGCCTGAGCCCGCTGGGCCTCCTCCTGCCTGCGGGCCTCCTGCCGCTCCTGTTCCTCTTGCTGACAGAACTTCAGGCAAGCCTGCTCCTCCTCGTGCTTCACCAGCATGAGAGCTGCTATCTTGCGGTCTCTCTCTGACACTGTGACACACATCTCCTTTTTGATGTCCTTGGTGAGCCTCTCCAGTTTCATCTCGGTGGCTGGGGAGTGTCTGAGGTCTCCCAGGCTGAAGCTGCACACCGTGCTCCTGTCTGGGTGTCTGTTGCCAGCAGCCGAACAGGAGGACCTGCTCACAGATTTCCCTTTAAAGCACAGATCTGCATATGGGATGGACCTGGTTGTCTGTTTGTCCGTTGAGTGATCCAGCAAATTGGTTTCAGGCATCCCTTCCAGGCCTGAGACTTTATTACTGCCTGGCCACCTGTGCCCAGCCGCCTGGATAATCCTCTCCCTCTCCTCCCGGCACATTTGTAAAAGCTTCATTCTCTCCTTTTCGTAGGAATCATGCATAACTCTCACCACCTCAAAGGGCACGTCATTCTGTTCAGCTATCAACTCGTTTAGCGACTTAATCAGAAGTTCAACAGGTTTGATACCGAGTCGTGCGCAGGACTCCAGTGAGCGGGGGCTCGTTAAAACATACTGACTCCTCGCAGCATCGGCCGAGTCAAAGTTGTTCAGGTCCAAACGGAGCCCAGGAGAGGTGGACCTCAGCTCCTCCATGATTAAAACCACAGTTATATTACCTGGATGCAAATTTCAGGTGCTGCTTCTACTCCCGTGCTCCTCCACAGTCTTTCGGCTTCCCAGCATGGAGAGGTCATGGAGGGATTAGCTGTGGCTTTCCAGACAGGCGGCGCTCAGTTGCATCTCACTGTCTCAGCTGTAACAAATGTCGAGGCTTGAAATATTTTAACATTGGACATTTAAAGACAGCTTTATTTATGCAAATGGGAGAAAACGTTAACTAAAGGATTATATATTAGAATCCTAATTTTTTGCTTGTAGCCAAATATGATTTATAGACTAATTTAACATTTTAATGAATACATTACACTTTGCCACTAGATACACTGTAGGCTACATGTTGCGTATTACAATGAGTAAAATAACTAATAGCAACTAGGAGTAAAACCTAAGAAGTGTCTGATGCTCCAGATAAAAAAGAAACTCGGCGTTCAGAGAGGCAGGATTACTGTCAAAAATTACTGTCATTTACTTTTGTCTTGGAACTGTGGAAATGTCTCTGTATTTTTGTAACTATTTCTGAACACGAGCCTGAGGCGAGCTCACTGTGGGCATACATCATGAGCACGAGTCGAAAGTGTTTGTGTAATTACTCTCACTGCCAGAAGGGGGAGACAAAGACCCCAGCTTTAAGTATAATAGGCTATGTATGGTGTAATAAATAATATAATGATAAATAAACGGGAAGCCTTAAACAAAAGCCACAGTGACGATAAATTATGAGAGACCCCACTAAAAGGGAAAAATTCAGCATCGTTTATTAGGTTTTAAGGCTTATAACTTTTGTGCAGTTATTTTAAGCTAAAATACTCTCAAATCAATATGTGAAACGTTACACTTTTGAGTAAACATGTTTTTAACTTAGGCTTATGTTAATAACAAAATAAAAATGTATTTAAAAAATACAACACTAACCACTTTAAACTTGTGCCGTTGTGAAGGAAGCATAAAAATCAAAGCCCAGCTGGTCGTGTCGGACAGCCGGAAATGACAGAGGGGAAGCCTCTGGTTACCATGACAACAGAACAACCACTTCAAAATAAAGAGCGGCTCTCACGTCAGATACTTAGTAAGTATTAGCGCGCCATCTGCCGGTAAGTAACCGTAGGGTGCCCGTCCTGTTGCTGACGTGTTTTGTCTGCCGCTCATGGACTGTTGCTGTTTACGATTACTGAAGTTAGTTCCATATTCGTCAGACGTTTGTAAATCTCAAATTTAGACATTTTTATTTGAAACCTCAACAAGCTTGCCAAAAAAAAAAAAGAGGACGAAATGTGTATCTTGTTTTGCATGTGTTGATTTGATCTTAAGGATGTATCAGAATCAGAAATACTTTATTGATCCCCGAGGGGAAACTCTTTTGCTACAGCAGCTCACTGTCACGTCAGTGCACACAGGAATAGAAGTACTAAGCAAAAAAATATAATACACTATAATACAGGCCAGAAAATAAATTAAGTACCAAGTGGGTATAAGTATAAATTAAAATAAGTGTGAGGTACAAAGTGGGTTTACCGGTTGATGATAATAATACGGAATAAAGTAATAGTGCATGAACTGTCAAGTTAAGTGTAGCTTATTTATAATGAGATGGAGGATATTGCACAGATAGAGGTATAAATATCAATATCATAGCACTCAGTGGCCACATCCCCAAATGTCCTCCTAGCTCCCGATGTGTTCAAAACTGAGGATTAAAACGTCAATATCGAATATCCATTTCATTTAAAAACATCAACAGGGAGCTCACGTGTTTAAATTGATTACAAGTTCATGTTTTTCTATAAGAGCTTCAGCCTTCAACAACCACATCAGTGACATTGTTAAAATGTTTACAAACACATTCATTTCACATCCAGTAGTGGTGTTATGGGTTGTTTACATGTAATTGATAATTGCTTTAAATGTTATTGTCTTGAAATGTGGCATTTAATAACAAAGTTTTATTGTCTTTATTCCTTGTGTATCTATGCTTTCATTGCATTCACTTAAAATAAAAACAGATTTCTGATGTATGCATTTGATTGGTTTTATGTATTTTGTGAGGAAGAACTTGTTTTTTAAATAAAGTTGTATTATTATAGTAGAATTTTCCATTTCATTGCGAGTTTCCCTTTCTCGTAGATAAGAAAGTACCAATACACAACAAACTTCGTCTTCGTTAACATTGATGAAATGCTCCTGGCGCGCCTTCTGTCTGCCAATCAGGTATGTTGAAGTTATCTAAAGAAATCGGGATAGATCTTATTTAACAACAACCATGCTATGAGTTTACTTCTAGTGTGGCCTTTGCTTGGGCAGGAGAGTCAAAGGTCTTAACGTTCAGCTAAGTTGCTAGCACAACTGCTTTTGCTAGCTAACATCGGCTAACGTTCGTACAGACCAAAGACTACTAAAACGAGATACAACATATTCAGCACTTCCGTGTTTGCGCCAGCCGCTGGCCCGGTAGAAGTTCACCTCGGGTAGTCGATCAGGGTTTGGGTTTTCTAAAATATATTTTAGCTGCTTTGGGCTGTTTGTTAACCGCATGTTAGCCTATTCTCAGCAGCGTCAAGGCTGTGCTTCGGTGAGATTTAATGTAGCTGACCAGATAGCGCTAGTGTTAGTAACATCGCTTTGCAATAACTTAGCTAAACGTTAGTTCTCATTTAGCACGTATGAGGTCCAACACCAGTAACGTTAAGTCGAACATTAAAGGTCCGTGTACGTTTTGATACTTTGTTTTTTCGTTTGAACCAAAAAACGCAGAAACGGAAATACCATGCTTTTTTCGTTTTATACCAAAAAGCCGTTTTTTGTTTTTGCTGTCTGAATCAAAAACGACAAAACCATATTCAAATAACGGTCCAAATTTAGTTTTTGCAAATTCCCTTTTTCGTTTTTCCGTTTTGAAGACACGTAACACGGAAGTGAAAGTAAATGTATCAAAATAAAGGCCAAGTTAGAAGAAAAATAAATAAACCTGAACCGGGACATTATTTATGTTAATGCATAATTCGATGTTTATTAATGCCATTGGATGTGCTATATATGTTGAATAAATTGTTCAAATTTGTATGGATTCTCTTCACTTGTGTGACATAATGGGAGTGTTATTATACACACAGGAGTGTGTATCGGGAGAAGATGTGACACATCTCCTTTGAAACATGGTTAGCACAGCTACTCCCTCAATTCCGTCTCATGCAATATCTCATACAGTCAATTCCTAAAACAGTAGATAGCACAGTGGTTAATCATTCTTTAGCCCAAATAGCCTACATTATTAAGTTTCTGATGTGAGTTTGTTGTCAGAGCTCCTAAGAAGCCAGCCGGGCAGTCACACGGATGGTTTGTTTAAATATCACAACACAAATGTCCATTACAAAATTAATCAAATTAACGGGAACCTATGACTATCTGCCTCGTTCTCCAGTGGCGTGTATTGACATAACCAGCCTTTAGCATGTTCCAGCGGGCCCATGCAGGGCTCTCTGCCCTTTGGCCTTCAATCCCCGATACTCGGCTCCAGCCAGCTCACAGCGGGTTTGTGAGCGTGCCTGGCCGGCTGGCTAGTTGTCGGCCCCCGCAGGCGCTAGCTTGCAGTCGCGCCTGTTTGTTGGGTTTCTCTCTGCTGCTTTGGTGCAGGAGAGACTATCATGACTCGCTGTCAAAACACCCCACAGGAGAACTACAGGTTCCCGTTAATTTTATAATGGACATTTGTGTTGTGATATTTAAACAAATATCCATCAACAGGGAAATAAAAGCCTCTTAGTTAGGCGTGCACGAGAGTCGCTCTCCTCCTGGGCCTGTCTATTTCGTAGCGCCGGTTTGCAGCTTTAGACTTTAGCAGACAACACGATAGATTTACTTTCACTTCCGGGTCACGTGTCTTGCTTTTCTTAATGTAGCTAGTTCTTCAAAACGGAGAAATGACCAAAGGAATTTGCTAAAATAAATTAGGCTGTTATTTGAATTCGGTTTAGTCGTTTTTGGATTCAGACAACGAAAACGGCTTTGTTTTTCCGTTTTTTTTGTTTTGGTATAAAACGAAAAAACAAACTATCAAAACGTACACGGAATATTACATCTTTCACATTGCGTTGGCCTACCTTGTAAATGGGCTAGAGTAGCGGATTTGTATCTTGGCTTTTCTAACGTCTTTGGCTAAATGTAATGAAAATCGGCTGTTAGGTTTAACGTTACGTTGAAACTAACGTGAAACAACTTGACAACTTAATGCAGAATCAGTTGTCTCTATGCTCTTTCTTCAAGAATTGTTGTCAGAAGGTAGATACTTAGCTATAATACTCGCAAACAGAAACATACTGTGTTTGTATTGGACCTGTTTTGCGTCAACGTGTTTCCCTCTCACAACACGCAGCTCATCCACTAACTGACTGAAGATGAAGCGAGCCAGGGTCGGTGGCGATGAGGAAGCTCCCCGGCAGAATGGCTCTGCCGGCCGAAGGAAAGGAGACGGGGACAACGGTGGCTGTGCCTTCGGCCCAGCTGAACTGCAAGAGGACGACAATGACCCGGGACTCAGGAGAGAAATACGGAGCAAGTACAGAGACCTCATCAACTCAGTGCAACGTGAGTAAGACGGACAGGCAGGTTGGGGTGGCAGCCAACGTTGTTGTTTATTGACTTGTTGACAAGTCTGTCATGCATTTCCTTGTGTTTTTTTTTCTCTCTCCAGAGAATAGGGAAGATATGCTGAGTCCCTCCAACAACAAACTCACAGAAGTTTTAGAAGAGGCAAACAAACTTTTTAAAGATGGTAGGTGTGACAGCCACAGAAATGTTACATTTGTGCTGCAGTCCAGTGACTATGCCTGTAAAGACCAATGGATAGACTGCAGGGTTGTGCATTCAATATAGCAGTGCTGCACTACACAACAAATACATTTTCTCAGTCAGAGCAAATTCTTACTAGTAGCATTGAAATAAATATGCATGGGAGCAGGAGTTTGCATGTTCTCACTGTGCCTGACTGTGTTTCCTCTCCCACAGTCCAAACACATGCAGGTTAGGTTAATTGACTACTCTACTGACCATTTAAATTGCTCATTCACAAATAGTGTAATTTTGTATTTGTATTATCCAGAGTATCAGTTCATACCTGAATGATGTATCATGATCATCACGCAGCCCTACTGGTTGGTCAGTTTGATTTCACTGTGTTCCTTGGCAGTCCGGCAGGCGAGAGAAGCAGCTCTGGATGCCCAGCTCCTTGTTGTGGCCACAGACCTGGGAAAGGAGAAAGCCAGCCAACTGTTCGCTGAGGGCACTGCTTTCGATCCCACTGCTTTTGCTGAGCACCTTGTGAGTGAGTTTATTGTGTACACGCATTATAACTGCATACATAAAATGTTGGTTGGGAGTGTTGAGCACACACA
This sequence comes from Siniperca chuatsi, assembly GCF_020085105.1. Lineage (NCBI taxonomy): Eukaryota > Metazoa > Chordata > Actinopteri > Centrarchiformes > Sinipercidae > Siniperca > Siniperca chuatsi. The sequence continues at coordinate 11,177,777 of NC_058052.1, forward strand.
AACATGCACCACTGAGGTAGCTCAGTATCCTGTTGTATGAAGTAGAGCTAGGCAGATACATTTGGCAGATATTAGCTTATTGAAGATATAGTGGTGTTGGCTGATAACTAACAAGAAACGTCAGAAGTGCTAAGCTAGGTTTGAGGTAACTTAGAAACAGTGTCACCATTGCATATTTTTGTTCACCAGAGAGCACTGGCAAGTTTATTTTTCAGCTGCAAAATGTCCTGCTCAGTATGTATCTTGGTCACAGTTCTTTAAAAAAAGAATCTAAGGGATCTGTATCAAGATTGTTTATGTGTTTATGTTAAAAAGAGATTTCTATTGCCCGATATTTTAGTTAACGGATATTTTAGTTTTTGGTTGAAAAACATAATTTAGAACTGAGGAGAAGGGTATTTCTCCTGTATTAGTCTGATATGTCAATAAAGTCAAATAAATGCATCGAACCGTGTGACCTAAATTTAACATACCTTTTAGGACCACACAAGGATAACATCCCAGCTATACTGTTATAACAACATTCACAGATGGTCTGCAGTCTCATAGCTTGATATCAGTGTTGTGTAACTCTCAGCTCTAACTAGGGACACTTACTGTTGTTACAGACAGACAAAAGTCTCACTTCAGTGCCAATTTCCTGTCCTGTTTGGGACAAAGACGGGACACTCGCAGCTGTTTAGGAGATAGAACTCGACACAGCTTTATTTATATAGCACTTTAACACAACACAGTTGATGCAAAGTGCTTTACTGTACAACATAGAGAGAGAAACTTAACCAAAGAAAAGAGAAAAAACGTAAAAATATAGGAGATAGAAAGCAACATGATTAACATAAAACAATATACAATCTAGAAAATCAGAATATGTTTGCTTATAATGTGACTGCCAAGGCAGTATACATTGCAGTGGTAATGTGGAGATCTCTCCGCTGCTCCCACAGTTGTCCTTCATGGGTCTCAACCGACTGGAAGACGGGGAGGACGAGCAGCAGAACGGAGGCGCAGTTGATGGCTACCTGCCCCAGGATGCTTGGCACAGAGTGGCCAGGAGAGCAGAGTGCTGTTTCAGGACGGCACCCTCCTTCCACTACATGTGAGTGCCTCAGCATGTGATGTGCCAGCTGTGACTTAAGTGCCAGGGCAATTTGAAACAACCACGTATGATGGGAAAGGCACAATCATGGTGTGGTGATGTCCCCAAAAAACAAGATATTGTTATTAATCAAATTTTACAATTTAAAATCACAAGAGGGAGTGCACATTAAGCCTACAATTTAAAAACTGTTCATTTGTAGTCTTGTGTTGAAAATCCTCCTAGAGTTTTAATGGTTTTATCATCACTGCTATTATTTTTTGGTTAATTATTGCATTTTCCCTGGTTTATTACCGCCCCTCAGCAGTATTTTCTGTCTCTGACTTTTTCATTCCCGTGGTTCTTTTCTCCAGGATGGGTTCGTTCCATGCAGAGCCGCCTCCTCCAAAGCAAAGGATAGAACGGCAAAGGAAGGCACCCAGCAAGGAAGCTAAAAGGATAATGCCTACTCAGGTAGCCAACCCTGCACTTCCATGGCTCCAGTTATCTGCACGCATGTGACTGTGACTTTGCAAACAGTTAGGAGTGTGAGAAATGGGTCAGAAAATAAGAATCTAAGATACCCTTAAATGTAACTGTAGCAACCTCCCATCACCCTACAAAAGTGACTAATTCGGTCAATTGTCTTTCAAAACATATCTTGTCTGATTGTTTTTTTGTTTTTTTTTACTTGATGAATGAAACCTACAGATTATTTAATAGTAAGTAACAATAGGTTTATTTCCAAAGACACTTATTTTTCTTAGAATGCTGTTGTTTCATTTTATCTGAGACAATGTTTCCATGTGTTGGGATTGAGAGGGTTTTTGATGACCCAGGTACTCACTGCATCATGTTGATGTTGTCTGTCAGCTGAAGAAAATGGAAGACTCCCATCAAGAAGCGACAGAGAAAGAGGTGGAAAGGATCCTGGGATACCTGAAGAGTTATTACCAAGATGATCGTGAGTTTTAAGTAAACCTCACGGACGTTAACATTTCATCATTGTGTAATTATTATTTGCTCACTTGTCTCTGTTTCTACCACAGCAACATCCCCAATATCGTATTATGAGTTTGTCATTGACCCAAACTCGTTTTCCCGGACTGTAGAGAACATTTTCCACACGTCTTTTCTAATCAGGGTGAGCTGCCTGTGCTGAAGTTAGTTTAAATTGAGCTTGTCTGCCCTCTAGTGAATGTTAACAGGTGTGACAATGTTGTTGTGTTTCAGGATGGTTTGGCACGGATGTATCTGGATAATGCCAAATTGCCTTGTATAGGTGAGAAGGTGTAAAATTTTGTTGTATTATTCTGACTGGAGAATAACAAAGAAAATGTCTTTTAGGTGGGTTATTCTACCAGTGTTGTGTGTTTTTGTGTCTCAGCACCTGTAGAGGAGGGGGAGGTGGAAGCTGGAGGGTCATGCAGCCGTAAACAGTGCATCGTCTCCATCAGCCCAAAGACATGGAAGGTTAGCAAGTTTTGGGCTGAACACAGAAGACAACACAATACAAGCCTACTATAAAAAATCTTGTTTTGTGTCTTTGGTCATAATATTTTTGTTAAAACTGTTCTTTCCCAGGAGCTTATAGAGGCCTTCGACATCAGAGACACAATGATTCACCCTCCAAACACGCAGAATGAGTGACGGACCCTGCCACTTTTTGTTAGCTGAAACCGAACATTGTTTTTAGGAGTTTTTTTGTTTTTTTTAAATTTCTAAATAATAAAGACAAATTGTTAGACATTTGCAAAGACCAAGTCTCAGTGTAGGTCACACACAAACACATATCTAAGTAACTTGAGATCAGAATTACTCAATTGCACATTTTTATTTTTACTGTTTTTAGAAGTTTGAATAATAAAAGAGAATAAAGAGAAAGTTGGTACTGTTTTAATTTATTGTGTAAATTGCAGGTGTTGAACATTATTGATACCACATTTCATTCTGTAGAATGTCTCTGATATCCTGATAAATGGGGGGGGGGGTCACTCTTTGGTTGACCTAGTCATAACCCACAGACATATGCAACTGGTGACAATGGGTCACAAGCAGAGATTGCTTCATTTTAAGGGGCCACAAGCTTAAAAGGTTGGGAACCACTGTTTTACACTATGAATGAAGCATAGCTTTAAGCTAAAGGTTGATTTGAGATTGAATGATCACAGTGTGTGTATTTGCCTCCTTAAGCGAAACAATACTCTTGAAACTTGTCTCTGTACCTTTACCCTAGCTGCTGTATATGCTGCTTTTCCACCAGTCAAGTATCATTGTGTGTTCTCATCATGATGATGTATCACCATCATCCTTGCCTCTCCTGGCTCTTTTAAAGGGACAGGCACCCTTTATGCTGCTTCCCATCTCTTCCTCTGTCCCTCTGAGCATTTTTTCCTTCTAAAGCAGTGCTTCAGTCTCCTCACCTGTGCAGTGATGTGACGCAAAGCTGCATATTAGGCTGGAAAGAGAAGTTCCCTTTTTCACACTCATTTGATTAGGTTGGATTCCTTATGTAAAGTAGATTTTATATAACAATGGCTTGAAAATATATGTCACAGGCGCACCACAGGCAAAGCAGTGCAGAGCATGTATTAGTCACTGAGGCACACACTCACACACAGAGGCGAGTGAGCACGCACTCACTCTGTAGCTCCAGCAGAGATCTGCCTGCTTTGGCAATGCTGAGTCTGACTGATAACGATGCAGTTCTGCAGAAAGGTGCTCTGCCAGCCGTGTAGTGCCAGAGTCACTTCACCAGAGGAGGACATGGAATACAAGATGGGGAGCTGCATCGGAATCTCACACCGCCAGGTAAACAGAGAGGGAGTATGCTGAGCAGAGGCTGTCTGCAGTGTAGCATCAATGCCTGTGTCACTGAGCAGAGAGAGTGTGCAAGAGGAGCCAGAATAGATTTCACTGGTCAAAAGTCTTTTACTCAAAGGCAAAGGCAGCGAGAGAGAAGGTGTACTCTAGTGTTGGAGGAGGGGCGACGTCAGCAAGGAAAAGGAGCTGTGGAGATGGGGGGGTTAAAAGTGAGAGGGTGATGCTGATTGTGGTGGAGGAAGATGGAAGGCAGGTTGACAAATCCTTAAGAGAATGGACAGTGTACATGTATTAGATTCATTTAGACAAGACTGAATGACAGGTGAGATAGGAGAAAGCTGCAAGGGAACAATAATGTTTACAGTTGCTGTGATGTCTGTCAGCTGATCAAATCAGTGTTATTTATAGAGATGATAATAAGCCTGCTGTGCCCACAGACTGGGCACTCAGCTGACGATGGCCTGTGATGATGTCAGATAAAAAAAGGACACAAAGTACATTTCAAACTCTCTGTAGTCAAAATCTGTAAATTTGGCTCCTGTTTGAATGGTAGCTTTGCTATTCTTGCCATTGGTCACTTTGTTACAGCAGGTGTGTGGTTGGATGTTTTAGCTGCTGTCTTTAAATGTTAATCATTGTTTCAAGGGAGACATCCACACTGAAGTTAAGAGGATGAATAAATGTAAAAGGTTTGCAGAGATATAAAGGAAAGCTACAGGTGGGATGAATATTATAACAGCATCTGCAGCCTTTACGTAGTTAGTCAGGGAGCCTGGAGGTCTGACACCTCATCCTCCTGTTTGTTTACAGTGTTGCCTTAGAAGTAGTGTCCCCTCCAGCTGACTACCAGACCTCCTGAGCCTGTCAGAGCAGGTGACCCCCCCCCCCAAGTAGACATGGCTTCCCCAGCTCCAGTTCGGTCTCCTCCCCTCCCCTCGGTCCTGTCCCCACTTCTGTCCCTGTCCTGTGTCCACCCTCCGTCCTCTCCTCCCACTCAGCGTGCGATACAAAAATAGCAAAAGAGGGACCGGGGCTCCTCAGAAGAGAGGGCAGAAACAAACATTGGCCTTGCGTCTGACAGTAAACACAGATTGGAGGGGTTTGTCAAAAGCTTGAGGCAGACACTGTGTGTGGAATAGTCTCTTGTTTGCAGTGGTGAGTAGTTTATGAGTTGCAGCATTGGTACAGTATTTGTATTATTTGTTTGGTTTACAGTACAAAGATGGAGGAGGGTCAATATATGAAAATGGAGGGACAAAGGGTAAAGGGTGGGGCCTGTTAAAGCTTGTATTGAAATTTGTGTGACTGTGTTTTGCTTTTATTAACATCTTGTTTGGTGTAGTATGATGATTTCAATGTATTTACTATAGCTGCCTTGGGAAGGTGGATAAACATGGTTTCACCACAACTTAATCTGCTGTACAGTGTGTTCACCTGATCTCCTTGGTCTCTTACCTTGCTGAATTATATTATGTATATTATCTGAGAAATACTTTATTCTATTATATAAAAAATTGGAAATACAGCATTCTATTTAGTTTGGAGGTTGTGTTCATGCTGGGTTTTTTGTGCCAGTGGAGGGGTCAGATACGGGGCAGGAAACAGTAACCTCATACTGTAGGCGTCTGAGCAAAGACATACGGTGCACGTCCAAACCCAAGAGTTTAAAACATGGCTCATGTTGAGAGATTGACAGACCAAGATGAGGTGAGAAGAGACCTGGCAACAGTCTAATCATATGATTTGCCCCAGTGCTTTCTCTGCTGCCAAAAAGCCCTGAAACACTGCCGCCAGTTAAAGTGCACACGCATCCACAGTGTGGGGGCTGAAATTACACCCCATTTACACAAATAGCAAGCAGGCAGGCATGGAAGAGTTGCCACATCACAGAATAAGTGAGAATGAAGATGCAAGAGGAAATACATAAACTAATTTCCCCATGGGATAATCACAGGAAACATGTAGGTACAGAAAATAATTAAAAACTAATTAATGATGTCATACACATAACTGGAATATACAGCCTCTACATTTGTTTGGAAATGAAGTGTGCATGACAAATTGTGCACAAGACTGGAATAAATTCTAACAGCAGTGCACAGGGCAGATCTCTATTTATAAAGTCTTACATATTCAGGTCAGTGATTTCTGACTATACCCAGAGCTACCGTACAGTCCCTGCAGTCATATGAGGAATGCACAAACAAACATTTCTGTTGCACGAGTGTTTACCGCTCAGCTGCAACTCATACAACAAAGACATGTTCTTGTGAGAGAAAGAAAGATGATTGTCAGAGAATATTTGATAGAGTTATGAAAGTGATTCTACCTGTATTTCTGTATGCATTTCTAAAATATGCTGTTTATATAGTGGTGACAAATTGGATTAGAGATGCTCCTGGATCATTTTAATAGCCTTGTGTTCGTTAACAGATTGAACACTGCTGGAAGCCAAGAGCCACCACAATCTGTGATTTGCCACATGAGGGTTACTTTACGACACTACCCATCCTCAGTCACTGTGTCAGTATGCTACAGTCACATCATACACACAAAGTGACAGACTGCATGCGAAGATGTTTTAATTCTAGGTGGCAATGCCATTTGTTTGAGGTCATTTAGACCAGAGGGGCCCTTCTGGTCATAGCAGCGTACTGCATCAGGAGTTCAATTTGTCTAACGTAACCATAAAGTGATCTCTAGAATCAACTTTTATATTTACAAGATGGTTATTCTATCAATGAGGATGCTGTTCCTGCTTTTAAGCCCACATCAGCAGAGGTAAAGGCTGCACTTTGGTCTGGGAAGGAGGTCTTGCATCACAGGTCCCTAATCTCTAAAACAACGCGCACACACACTTAACCATTCTCCCTCCCTGCTAGTTCAACCTCATACCAGAGACCTCTAATCCTGTGGAGCATGAGTCTGTGACCACTGAGGGACCACAGATCCCCTGTTCGCTCTGTGTCTCTCTGAGAGTCCTGTGCTGATGGTCCTTCTGTACTGGTGTCTTTCAGCCAGCTGATGTGAGAGGCTGTTGGTTTGGGCAGTTGTGGCCCCGCAGCTGGCTGAGCCATGGGGAACGAGAGCAGCACAACTGAAACGTTGGTAAGGGCAAGCTCGCTGGGATTGCTACTCTAACTAACACTTACTCGCGTGATTACTAACTGTTGGCTTCAGTGAAACACATGGGATGTGCATGGAGCTGTGGACTTTCATCCCCATGCTTAATTGAGGCTTGTCTAATAAGCATTTAGATAACATGCCTTGTTCTATTTTGTGTTTAACTGGTGTAAAGCAGAGATAAAGATAAATATTAGATGTTTATGCCATGACTCTCAAAATGTGCCATGATCTATGTTTACTGCTACACACCCAGATACCTGCAAGCTTGATTTCTTGCATCTTATAAAATCCATCATTCCTATGATGGTTGGAAGGCCATTACTGTATGTATGCCTCCAATGTACATGTAGAGTTGATGTTGCAATGTGATTCATGAATCAATTTTAGCTGTAATTGTGTACTTTGTAACAGCAATTACAAAAAAGACAACTATAGAAAAAGAGTAATTTCCACATGTGACTGGAGGACTTCAGTGGTGGAATTCAGGATTATCCTAATAGGATTAATGTAAACATTTGCCTCATGCGCTATGGACTCTACAAACCATGTACACTGGACCTCACTGGATGTGATTGCAGAGTGGGGATTAACATTGTTACTTTTACCTCAAAAAACAATGGAGATTTGTTTTCAGGGTGTCAGTGCATACCACTACTGTTATATACTGTACAGTAGGTTTTCTCCTTAAATATGTCTTGTTTCATTCCCCATTTTAGCCAGAAGAGGGCGCTCCAGAAAATGTTGTTCTGTTTCCACCTCAGGAAAATCAAAATGACTCCCTACAGGTACAATATTTGTGTGTGTGAGAGAGAGGGTGAAAGCCTGAGAGAATATTAACTGGTGGGTGAGATATTTTATGCATCTTTAAAAAATAGTGCTCAGTAGTGCCCCTAAAATACCCACATTTCCTCCCTGCTTGTTGTTGATATTTTGAAACTCATAATCAGAAAGTGTGTCTTTAAACTTACCTTAAAAAGGGGCACAGCCATAGTGCTGCTGGGGGACATTTTTTGTTATTACAAGTCAAGTAATCAACTGTGTCTGTTGATTACTTTCATCATGAAAAGCAATCATATGAAAGTTCTTACTTTTAAAGTGGCACACAGTGAAAATGAACAGATGTCAAACCTCTTATACCTTCCTCATTTATGTCACTGTCACTTCAGGGGACACATTTATTTGGCTATACAGGTGTGCTGCGATGAGCCAGTTAGATGTGGTTTCTATTTATTCCTTTTGACATCATAGTCAAATGTGCATGACATTGGAAAATGCATCCTTGTGATTCCTTGTGACTGCAACGCTCTTTACCCTAGTCTGGTTTTGTAACCTGGCTGTGCATGTTGTGTATTTGTACTATGTGTCTGTAAAAATAAGAAACGCCCCAAACAAATCCACAGAAGGTACCACTTATATTGTGGTCGGCTTAATATCCAGTGAAAATCAGCCACAGTATTCACTTACTAACCAGCTGAAAGCATTCAGTGTACTGACATATGTTATGTTTTTGTGTTTCTTAGCAGAGAGCCAGTCAAGAGGAACACAGGGTGCTTAAATAGCCGGGGGGGTGTTAATTAAGTGTCAAGGAAAAGGTGCTGTCATGTCCATGTGTAGTACAGATGCTGACAGTGATGATGTCACACCTAAGCAACACTGAGAGGTCAACGTTGGATGAAGCAGGGGCTTTTATAATGCAGGAGGATGTCGTGTGTCTCTGTGTATATGTAACCAAAGCTTCTTGGAGTGTAACCTGATCCTCTCTAAGGGGGTCACTGCAGGCCCGACCCTTGGCCTAATTCCCAGCATTCACCTGCAGAGGCACCAGTTAGTGCAACCAGCCAGAACAGACAGCAGCAACAGAAGGGGTGGGAGGAGGCCGGAGCAGAGGTGGATAGGGAAGAAGGGAAGAAAGAAAAGAGGGAAGGGAGACAGAGGAGGAGGAGGGAATAGAAAGAGTTTACAGTAGAGGGGGTGGAGAATTATCTGCACTTCCCTGTGGCCAGCCCAGTCAAGTCAGTCAGTCTCAGCAGCAAGCACTGTGTTTGTCAGTGCGTGGTAGTGTAGTGTTTCTAGACTCCACACACACACACACACACACACACACACACACACACACACACACACACACACACACACACACACTGCAAGAGCCTGAGGAGGCTCATGGAAATTTAACAGGGGAGCGGCAGCAGCAGAAGACAGGACAGGACTGTGGAGAGGAGGAGGAAGTTAGCTGAGTCAGTGCAAGAGAGGCGAGGGAGCGTCAGTAGCATGGGTTGCAGCATGTTTGTGTCGTTCTCTGCCCCATTCATAACACAGAGCCCTGCAGAGGCTGCCTGTAAAGTGAGCAAGGTAGAGGGGTAGCAGAGGAGCTGCACTGTAGTCACCTTCAGCACAGTGGAGCACACTGCTAGGTAAGTGCAACATAGTGATGGTGGGGTGTAATGACAGGAGAGAGGTGTATTATTTTACACAGGATAGTGGCCAGGATAGAAAGAGCGGACGTGTCGAATCTGTTTAATGTTTCTGTTTGTGTGTGAGTGAGGGCCTGTTCCTGTTTTAGCACTGCCTTCTCCCTGTTTACAACAGTCATGTGTAAAGCATTAAAGTTGTGTTAGCACATGGGCACTCTCACATTGAATTAACAGAAAGTATTACTTACTGACTGTTGGACAAGTAGCAGTTTCCAGGCAACCTCCAGCTTGTTTTCTGTTTTGTTCTCGTTTGTTAATTAATAACAGACAGTGTTTTCTGTGTGGTGCCCAAACTAACTGAAGCATGGGCTGTGCTTTTTCCACCTCACTGAGCTTCCACATCTTCACAAAATGGCCCAATGGCCAATAATATGGTGAGAGAGTGTTGGCTGTAAACTTGGACATGCTACCTGGTGTTTTTCCTTGTTATTCAGTTTTAGCTTTTCTCAGTTGATATTAGTGGATGGGGGGTTAGTATGTTTCCACTGTGACATTAGCTGGTCTTGATGACAAGGTGAGAGAGTTCAGGCAGGAAACTCCAAGACACATCAACATACAGCCATCTCATGATAAAACTGTGTTCATGTCTGCATGCATGACTGTTAAGGTGTGGAAGATTTAAAAAAAAAATCTTATTACTTATATAACATTAATACAGAAAATAACAGCAACAGGGAGATCACAGGCATTCAGAGTGACACTCTTACCTGCAGCAGCGCTTTTTTGTGTTCTGTTGTTCTTTAACGTTTTATGTTCTGCAGGAGTAGTCTAAATTAGTACGTTTAAAAATAACTAAATATGGCTTGATCTTTGCATTCACAGATGTGAAGAGAGAGGCTAGATAATTGGCCAACATTCTTGACAGTTTTAAAGACCCGGTACAGTCATGATTTTAACTATTTTTTATTCTTGTGTTTGTGTGAGCAACAAAGCAAAGATATCCTCCATCTGTGCTGAATGTGTCACACAAAGGAGGCTCTTTGTAGCGGTGACACAGGTGAGGCCAGTGACTCACAGCCTCCCCACTACACACACAGCTTTATTTGTTAATCTGTCTCCAGTATCCACATCCAGTAAGTATACCACTGAGGTGCAACTAGAGGAAGAGGTGGCATTTTGTAGTCCATTTGGATTTTTTTTTTAAATTCAATCAATGTAATGCAAATTTGGCTTGAAAATGTTTTGCTTGATTAATGTAATAATAACGTAAATGAGTAAAAGATATATAAAAAAACAGTAATGCAAGTGAATAACAGGTAAAAGCTAAATGTTCAATTGTCAAGATAGTCACCTCTGCTTGTGTGCTAGCCACGCTGTCTACTACTGGTTCATAAATTATGAATGAACAGATTAAATTCAGAATCTCTGCAATGGACAGCATTACCACATTCACATTGTATCCTTCTGTACTCACACCGTTAAATCAACTCACATCCTAATTTGCTAAAAACAGGATCTCTCTCTCATGCAAACATATTCCAGACATACTGAATATTACAGGGCTGCGTTATATCTCCACGTTTAAGTGTCTGCGCAAGTGCACATTTGTTTGCCTGCACCCACACACCTCAGTTTATATCTGAGGGGGTGAAATAAGGGAAACTTTCCCCTCTGTAAACTGAGGCAGCCTATGCAGAAGAAATTCCATCACATATAGTGGGTCCACAGTTGAGTGTTGTGTGTTGTGATGGCAATGTTGCTGCAACATGATGCCACAGCCGCCAAGTGTTGTGGTGTGTGGCTATGGTTGCATCTGTCAGCCAGTGGGACAGACAGAAAAGAAAAACAGCTAAGGCCAAGTGCTATTGTCTACATGTGGGATTTCAAGCCAGATGAAGTCACATTTTAAATGAATTCTTTTCAGGTTGTTTCGGAAAGTGATCGGCTGAAATCGAGGGACATCTTAATTATTTACTCAAGATAAAGGAACGAACTAAAGACTGAAAATGTCATTTAAATTATCTACTCTAGTCAATGATTAAACCCCATGTCTGTTTATGCTTGTCACAGTCCAGCAGGACTGGTTTGTCTTTAATGATTAGTCTTACTCGCTGGGTAATTTTCTTTTGACACCCAGGGAAAATAAATATAGCAGACTTCCTTGTGAGATGTTTCTAATGTGGAAAACGCCAGACTGTAATGACCATACGCTTAATTTAATAAATTACTTTTTTTCTTTCAGAATAGTAGTTATGTGATGCTCAAGAGCACAGTGTAAAGTAGAAGGGCACTCGGAGAGCGCAGACTTCTGCCAAGGCCAATAGTCCAGTCCTCTATGATATGATAAATCTGCAAGTGCAACCACTAGCATGTGGTCGTGTGGTTTGGGGGTCCTCCCCTAAGAAAATCTGATGTTATTTGACTAAAAACTATGCATTTTCACGTAGTTTTAGACAATTATCATAACAATATTTATTAAAAAAAACCCCACACAGGTTGTTGTTTTTCACAGACATTAGAAGAAAGTGAAACAAATATTCTCACTGATGAAGTAGGCCTAAGCTGTACCCATCATCGATTGTATCTTTAGTTTATCCATACTCTTATCAGCTCAGTTCTTTGTCAATACTCTTACCAGTTCTTTTTCATGACTAAAGAATTGGGTTTTTTAAAATCATTTTTAAAGGTACAATGTGTAATTCCTGGCCACATGCTCCAAACAAATAAGGGGCAGCATTTCAGCCAACTACTAACTAACAGCAGGGCAAGAATATGCAAAATTCGACCAAACTGCTGAAACTTTTTCTACTTTCTACTTGAGTTGTCGTCAAACCCGAGTAAAACGTTACCTTCACTTGACCTAGTTCACTACCTCTTTCTGCTCTGCTGTGTGTGTGTGTGTGTGTGTGTGTGTGTGTGTGTTTGTGTGTGTGCGTGTGTAGGAGCTGAGCCCCGCCCTTAGTCAAACACGAAGATGAGAGGACAGAGAAGCAACCATAAAATATTTTAAATTGTTTTTTGCCATGGATGATGTTTGATGATGTTTGGCTTTGAGCATTAAATCTGTAGGTGTTCTCATGTTTGCCCGCAACATGCTCACACTTGTTTACGTAGGCCTACACACTCATGTACAGTGCAGCAGAGACTCCAACATGACGCTCACTATGATTATGTTTCGCTGTCCCACAGGCTGAAGCTCACGCTGAGAGTTTGACCCAGAGGGACGACAATGCGCTGCTGACCGAAGCGTCGACCAGCCAGCAGAGTCTGCTGTCTCAAACAGTGCTCCCAGACGTCCCAGTCATCACTGGAGTGGAGGAGAGCAGAGACCAGGAGGACAAGGAGGAGCTTGAGTTTCCTCATGACCTGCTGCCCAGTCTAGACTTCAGCAGTGAGCTCAACATCTGGGAGTCCTCGCTGGGGTAAGTTGAGGGGTTACACACACACACACACACGCACGCACACGCACACATACACGATTATGCAGGTCATAACTATCACAGTCTCTCTTGTAATGTCAAGATAAAACCGTGACTTGATATCACAGAAAGAAGAAAGACAAGTTCTTGCTTGGCTTTTGGTGGCTTTTACAGTTCTGTGGAAATGTGAATCATCTCAATAACTACAGTTGTTTGCATTCCTTGTCTACTTCCTGTAAAAATATACAGCGAGGAGAGTAAAAGCAGTAGGTGTTCTTGCATTCTCTACGTTAAATACGCAATAACTTGGCCCCATAAATACCAAATACACGTTGTGTAGCATAACTAGTTTTAAAGGCCGTGAAAACCTTATTATGAGCACTGGGGTCCTACACAAAACCAACCCTTTTCTGTTGCAGTTAGAACTGTTTTTGTTATATCAGATGAGAGATTTCTATATTTCAGCTTTTGCCCTTGTTTTTCTCACTTGTTAAAAAGTGGGCTGGGCTCAGTAGGGAAAAGGTGACATCACATACTTCTGTGCGGCACTCAAATTTTAGCAACATTTGGATCAAAATGTGATGACAGTTGTGGTGTTGTTTACTTATGTTGCCAGCACTGTCAATCAAACCACACCCACACAGTCCTGACGAAACAGATTAGCTGAACTCTAAATAATAATAGGAATGTATTTTCCCTAGAACTTTAACTTTTATTGTCAATTTAGTCAATATATTCAAATATTTAATGTTACAGAGAAATACTTAAGATTTGAAACCAAGTAGGGGCTTTGAGTTGCAATATGTCAGAAAACTGCCCAATCAGACAGACCCATTCCCTGATAAGTCTGCAGTTTTTTCAATCCGCAAACCATCCAGCCATCTATTTTCTACACCTGTTCATTCCCGTTGAGGGTCATGTTGGGACTGGAGCCTATCCCATCGTGCATTAGGTGAGAGGCAAAGGCAAACCCTGGAGAGGTCACCAATAACTTGCGGGGGCTAACACATATATAGGCAATAACAATGTGATTAGCTTCAGCTACTGTGAGTAGAAAGTCTTAACTTTACTTTGATCAAACTTGCCCACACACTAATATTTTTTTACAATAGGCAGTCTATCATAGTTAATGTTGATATTACCAAGGTTATTTTTCAAGATATAGTATAGTGATTAGATACATCAGCCTTCACTGGAAGATGCAGGTTCGTGATCAATCAAGTATCATATTATTATTGCATTACTGTATAATAATGTACTGGATATTCATTTTGCTTGATTTATGACCGTAAGGGAACACATTTGTACCAATTATTTAGTCAAGGTGAAAGTTAATCTGATATTGATTTGTTGCATGTGTGAATGTCTGTGTACGTGTCTGTGTACGTGTGTGGTGTGGGTTTGTGATAGCAGAACTCAGACTAGCTCAGGTGAGAGGAAATGTGAGCAGGTGAACCCCCTGCTGGCGGGCCTGCAGCATCACATGGAAGTCAGTCGACCACTGGTGGTTCTAGATACAAGGTACCACATAGACTCAGCATGATGGGGGATAGCGGGGTTAGATGCAGTTAGATGTTCCTAACTTATGCTGGAGTGTGATGGATATCGCTGTTTGGGTGTTGTCTTGAGATGTAGTCGTTTGTTTTTTTCATGCTTGGGTGAATTACCTGCAGACTGACATTATGTTCTGTGTCAAGTGTTGCCTGGCATTCTGCTTTTGTCTAAGTGCTGAGGTTAATTGCACTAATTTGTCTGAGGCTTTAATGTGTTCTGACAACCTGACTCATTGCAGCAGTATAATTATTATTGCTTGATGTGAATATGTAAAACTATGAATTTAAAATGGTTAACACAGGAACTAATTGTGAATTCCTCAGTAAAGCTCAGTATCTACTCATTAGTTTTGTATGATGATGCTTTACTTTACTTTGTGGAGCACAAAAATAGTAACTAATGGTCAGATAATCATGCAGTAATGAGGGACTACTTAGTAACTACTTGGTATGATGTATCACTTTACTTTGGGGGTACATAAAAAGAGTAATTAATGATCAAGTAATGAGTAATAAATGAGTCGTTACTAGTTTGTTCCACTCAGTGTCTAGTTCAGAGGTAATTAGGAACGACTCATGAAGAAACTGGTGGTTATTCCGATTCACAGATACTTATAAACTAATTATTACCTAATGATTCGTTAATATAGTATCTCTTAGTCTGTTCTCTAGTAACTCATCATTATCTACTATATAGTCCTCGAATCAGAGTTATTCAGGACGTACTCACTAACCATTCATTAATTATTAGGTCATTCATGTTGCCAAAATAAATACTGCGCAAACTTTCACTGGATAGATTAAAAATCTCAAGCGAAAAGGACAAATAAAAAGGATAAAGTGCCTGCTTTTTAAGTCAAACACTGCAGAGTAACAGGACATACACATTCTTAAAATGCAATAATGCGAGAAGCACCAGGTCTATTCCAGTTATATATGGCAGGCAACAGCTTGTTGCATAGCAAAACTATCTAGCTGCAAATAGTATAGTCTATTTTGCTGCTCTGCCCCAATTTTATACAGTCTTTGCTCTGCCCTTTAGTAGGGAGTGCCCAGTGAATTAGATAACATGTTTGAGTGGCAAGTCAGTGAGGTGAGTGAGTAACATGTTGTCAGAGCAGAGGTTGTGTTTAGAAGGAAATGACAGAGCCTTTATGCAGCAATCATGGGATACTGTATTAACCAATATCATGCAGCGACTCTTATATGCAGTTATATTATGTATCACTTTATTTATATATATCTGGACATGAATAATGACTTTTGCCATAGTTGTTGCCGCATGTATTAGAAAAATAAAAGGACTTGGTCCGGTGTGGGGCAAATTTCAAGATACGACCTGATGACACAAGTAGGAGGTGGTGGATGTATCCACTCAGTGCGGCTTCAAGATTCAAATGGTCCCACAGCATTTTCCTGTACTGCCAGCTAATGGCTTAGCAGTGACTCAGCAATTACAACTGAATGGCACAAAGCTAGCTTAAATGTTACGAAGCAGTATTTCTTTTGGTGAACAAGTATGAGCATGTTTAAGGTTGGTTATCTTGTGACATGATTTATTACCATCCCCTTTTTCTTAAGGGAGTAATAATAAGGCTGTAAGTATTTACATGACATGGTTCATGTAACATTTACAGTTACCATTTAATAATCACTATCCTTCAAATAAAAGATTTGAAAAAGAGTATTCATTAAAGTGGTCAGGATGATGGAATAGACTGTATTGCTCAGTATACATAATCACAGTACACAACAGTCTGGCTGGAATAAATACTTTTCATAGTGGTTACTATTGTACAGTATATGGATGCTGTTACAATTCTTAGTAGTTGCTATAAATTCCAATACATCATTAACCAATCAAATTATTCGAATTAAGCTACTTTTTTTGTTAAGTTTTTGGTACAATTAGAAAGTCAGGCAGTCACATCAAAATACGGACATTATATTTGAAGGCTTGTTGCTGGGGTGTTTGGAATAAATGTTGAAAATTGCACTGCATAGGACAATGCCTGAATACGTGGTAGTGTGTATGAACAGACCTGCATGTTCATTAACAACCATATGCTTATAAACAGCTGGTAGTATTTGTTGTAATGGAGTGTACTTTTCAGACTAGGCATCCTGAGTACAGTTATGTGTTGTGTGGGCATATCGCAGAGTGCAGTGTCTGAGCATGGGCTTCTGCTCTGCCAATAGCAGTGCTCTTTGGCATCGTGGAATGACCAGCTGTCTGCCTGCCAGTCCAAACTCTTAACTCTGTCACCCTACCCTCATCTCAGGCCTCATGAAAGCGACCCAGTTCTCACAGATGCCCAGCCTTCATCTCGGCCCGCTGCCACACCTTACCCAGATGTCCGACCCGTGACCCCTCCCCCATCCTTGCTCTTAGACTTGGAACTCCAAGAGGCCTTCCAGGAATGTGAAGAGCAAATGGCCTCACTGGGCATACTTAATTCCACAACGCTCCCCAGCACCACGCCTGAGACGGTTAATGATGTAGGGAAGAAAACTGGAGAAGTGATGGTTAATAAGTCCAATGAGTCATCGTCACTGCCTCCAATCGTAGTCCAGCCAGGACATAGCAACAGGGGCCATGGAAACAAGAGTACACACGGAAACAGTGAGGCAGCAAACAGTCAGAAGGATACAGTTGTGTTTAGTTTCAGGAATTACATACTGGGCACTGAGAATAGTGTTGGGGCAGCAGAGACGGAAAGTGAAATAAAAGCAACACAGAGCCTGGATAAATGTCCAGACATTAAGCCAGAAAAAGAAACAGAGATAGATGAGCAGAAGGAAACACCCCCGCATACACAATTAGAAACAGCCACAGATTCAACCCCAAAAGATGTTGCATTCACTGAGCAGAGAGACAATCTAAGAGAGGAACATGCTGATTCTAATGCAGCCACAGAGGAAAATGGCCCTCTCGATTGTAATACAGTGATTAGGGAGGAAGGCACAGAGGCAATAACAGAGACTGTAGACATAAAGAAAGAAAATTATAGTGATGAGTCTAGTATTAATGTTTGTATAGTTGAAACTAGAAAGAAAGAAGATTCAGATAATGAAACATTGGAGTGCAGTAATCTTCATTTAAAGGATGAAGTTGCATTATCAGAGATGCAGTCAGAGACACACACAGGAGCAAACAGTCACACTGAGGAGGATCAGGAGTCAAAAACAGACAAATGGATGAATTCACCAGGTGACAAACAGGCTAAGCAGGACAAAAATGCAAAGAAGAAAGAAAAAAATAAACAAAGGAAAAAGAAAAAGATGGAGAAGACTGAACAGAAAGCAAACACAGTAGTACAACCTGAAAATGATTTACAGGCTGCGTCACTTGTAAATGCAGGAAATCACACAGACTCAGTGGAAAATGTAGAATCAGTGTCACAGGCAGACACTCAGACTGTGATTTGTGGGCAACAGCCTGATAATGGGGTTGACTACAAGCAACAGCTGAGTCCCGGGGGAATGCCCAGCCCCAGACTACCATCCTCTCATAGCAGGCAGGATCATCTTACTGACTCAGCCTCTTCACCTGTGTCCAGCCAGGCTCTTTCACAGAGGCCTCATCAGTCAGATAACCACAACCTTACAGATCCACCATGTGGCAGGAATCACATCTCAGACGAAGGTCCACAGCGGGAGCAATATGCAACCGGAGGTGTCATCAACAACCAAAATACACCCATGACATATGTCCAAACTACAGTTATCAATCCAGCTGCTTCTGCTGATAAGAGATCAGATGTACAAACACAAGAAGCTATAGTTACCTCAGAAGCAGTGATACTCACACAGGGGAATCGGAGCCCACTCTCCAACAGCCGAACTTGTGTGGGAGAGAGTGCCCTTGAAGAGGCTTTAGTGGTGGTTGCTGCGTTGCCACTGACAACACCCACGATGCCAGAAGTGATAGAAAGCAAGGGAGAGGGAGAAAGTGTGAGGCGTGATTTACTGGAGAGAGTAGCTAATGTAGAAATCGCAGAGAGTGAGAAAGCAATAGGAGAGAAAGATTTGGGAGGAATAGTAAAGTGCCTCAGCTCTGCAGGCGGAGAGAAAGAAGGACTCCTGGACAACCTTTCTCAGCTCGCATTAATCTGTTCACAGGGAAAATGCTCACTTGCATTCTCAGCCAAAGAGGGACAGACTGCATCTGAGGAAAGCTGCAGCAGCAAAATGCCACACAACTTGGCTGAGACTGAAATGAAGGTACTGAGAGAGACAACCGTTTGCAGTACAGACACAGAGATCTCACCAGCTGAAGAGGGAGACAGAGAAAAGGAGCCACTTCGGTTAGAAGCCTATATCAATACTCCCCTTGGGCTACTAACTGGTCTTGATTGTCAGGATCACAGTGCTGCGGGATTGGAGGGTGGAGGAGGAGGAGGAGGAGGAGGAGGAGGAGGAGGAGGAGGAGGAGGAGGAGGAGAGGAGGTGGGAGAGAAAGGAGGACTGGCTAGAGAGCACAGTTCATTCAGCCAGCCAGAAGGCTCTGCTAGTGGGGTGTCATCAGCCGAGACTGAGACGTGTCCGCCCACCGATGTTGCCGAGTCACAGCTGAAGTCACAGAGCTGGAGTGAGCCGATTGCTACCATCATTGAGAGCATCTGCACTGAAAAGGACCGTCTCTCTCACCCCTGCCAGGAGCAGCATGGTGCAGCAATTTCACCTCTCTACAGTGACCCTGAAAAGAGCTCCAGCAATACAAATAGAGGGGTAAGCGCTGATCTCAAACAGAATTTAATTTCAGAGGAAGCACTGTCTTTGGGATACACTTGTGAGGAGTCATCCATCACAGAGACAGAGAGAAACTACAGCCAAGTCTTCCTGTCTTTAATCTCACCTCAGCCTTTGACTACAGCACAACAAATCCCAGTCGAGCAACAAGAGAGCAACATTCAACAGGTCCGATCTGAAAGTAGCACAACAGAAGCCATAGCAGCCGAAGGTGCAGCTAAGTTCCAAGCCCAGACCCAGAGCAATAGTGGTGCTATGTCTGGAGTGGCTGTGTACGTATGTGACAGCAGTGGACGCAACAACAGAGTTCACTTTGCGGACACTGTGAAACAAGAGGGCAGTTCCTCTGTGGATCTCAGGAACATGTCGGCTATGGACTGCGCCTCTTTGCCTCCGCTGACTGTACATGAGAGTTTGCACCATCCTGTTGTTGAGGCCAGCTACACCTTCCCAGATTTCCTCAGCTTGAAGAAGCCAGAACTCCCCACAAATGCAGCTCCTGCCAAGGATGAACAAGCAGTATGGAGTTCAGCTGACTTAACAAAGCCACAGAAAGATGTTCATTTGGATAAAGGAGATATGGGGACTAAATGTACCAAGGAGAATATTAACATAGATCAGTCAGGTAACGGCAACTTGAAGACAAACACAGTGGATTTACAGTCGGTGACTGAGGGCTGCTCAAACCAGCTTCCATGTCCTACCGAGAAGAATCAGACTGGTAATGAAGATTGTTTTGACCTTTCACTAACAGCAGCAAGTGCCATCTCTGAGGCTGATCATCTAACAGCTGAGCAGGTGTCAGCAAAGGTGACAAAGCAATTTGAGGCGGAAACAGAGAAGGGTGTTGTAAATCTGTGTTTGTCAAAGGAAAAAGAGATAGATGAGTTACATGCTGAGTCTCGAGGCTCAATCAAGGCTGGTCAGCATCAGGAGTCACCCTTAATAAGTGATGCTACTGTCATTCTTGAAGAAAAAGAAGGTAACCAATATCCTCTCTCCTCATGTTCTGTGCTTCCAGCTGATGATGTTACCTGCAAGCCTTTAAGTGATGTCTCCACATTGTTACCTGTTGGGCAGCTCTCTACTGACCTTGACCCCAGTTCAAAACCTGAAACTGTGACCTTGACCTGCACTGCCTCTCTTCAAACAAAGCCTAGTGACCCCAGTTATCAGCCTCCCACCCAGTTAGATCAAACACCTCCCCATAGACTAGTTACAGATCCTGTGAAGGCTTGTGAGGGGCCTAAGTCCACAATTCACTCTGCTGATCTGACAAAGGATGAATCAGTGACTTCAGACGTGACAGCCTCTGACCAGTCAATTCCTGTTATCGAGCAATGTGCCAGTAATCCTACTTTTGTCCTGCGGCCTCCTGGTCCAATGTTGAGTCACTTGGAGTTCATTACTGACTGTGATATCTCTCTTCCTGAGCAGACAGACTGCAGTGTTGATGGTGACAGCACCAAAGTCTCTGGAGAAGCGGATGGCAACAAGAGCAGAGAAATGACACAAATGTCTTTAGCACAGGATCTGGAGCACAGTGATGTCACTGTTAAAGCAGATGAGACTTGTCCAAAACTGGAGGATAGAAATGATGCTATGGAGTCTGTCGTTGAACTTGAGAATTCTGCGGTTAATAATGTAAATATTCCATTTTCACATGAGCAAAATCTTTCTCCTCCAACTCAGCCTCCTGTTGCAGTGGGTGTACTGGTAAAGGGTAGATCTGATAATGTAATTTCTCTATCTCATACTAAGCCAGACTCTACTGGCATTAAACCTGTTATTTGTGAAGCATCCATTAAGGATGACCTCATTAATGTCAGCTGCCAACTCAGCTCTGACCTGCCTATCAAGGAGGCTTATGATGGAATTGAACAAGACAATATGAAAGAGAAATACAAAATGGGGGAACAGACATCCATGTTGTTTGAAGGGGAAAAGAAACAAGTTGAAGAGGCAATAATGGATAATCAAAAGGAAACAGCAGACAGCAGGAAGCTGCAGACAGAAAAGACAGGCACACCACCACAACAGAGTAATGGGCCAGATAAAGAGGCTGTAGAGGAAAATGGAGACCTGCAGTCACCACATAAACATAAAGTACAAAAGACTGAATCTCCAATAAGGGATATAAAGGAGGAAGGAGAAAGGAAAAGTGACATTGCATCTAAAAACCAGACAGAGACTTCTTCCTTATCTACCGACAAACCTGCAGGATCATCTGAGGACATGCTAAGTGCTAAGTCTGAGTCTGGTAGTGAACCTCAGACTGTTTATGACCAGAGTTTGTGCCAAACTCCGACGGCAACACTGGAATGCAGCTCTGACAGGGACACGGCACCAGATTTGAGTGCAGCTCTTGGCCAATCACAGTCCACACAAGATCCAAACTGTTTTGCTCAGCAACAGGGGCAACAGCAGCAGCGCCTGCAATCCAGACATCCCACAGAGGAATTGTCAGGTGGCTGTTTAGAGGGGGGAGAAAAGACTAACAGTCAGGTCAGGCAGACCCCACTACTGGTTCCAGGGGTAGCAGAGGAAGGAGACGGCTCTGTTGGGAGTTTGTGTCAGTCAGTAAGCAGGGATGAGTTGACAGGTGATGAAAGCAGTGGCAATGAACGAGTGACAGGTCTAGAGAAGGGAGAGGGAGCACAAGCTGCACCAGGGGTTGACAGGGTTTATGTGCCGTCTCATCTTGCCAATGATTTAAATGAGAGTGGATGGGCTGCTGAGAGAAATGCCTCAGCTGACATAGGGATAGTAACAACTTGTTCTCATGTAGGTGAGACAAGACAGGGGATGGATGAGAATAAAAGCCCTGGGTTAGGGGTAGTTGGGTCAGATACAGATTTAATGCCAGACACTGAGTTTGTGAGTGATCTGAGTGGTAAAGGTCAGCAAAAAAGCAATCTGTTAGCTGTCTTTCAAGACCAACATGGAAAACCTGAGACCTCAAAGAACACTGCTGTATCTGTTGAGTCTGCATCACAGGTACATGGGACTTCACATTTCCAAATCTCTGTTTCATCAAAGGTCAGCACAGATAGTCATGACATTCATACAGAAGTTATTCCAAGTGCAAACCAGGCTGAAGAAATTCATACAGAAATATTCAGTACTCTGCCAGATCCTGTTGGGCAACCAGAAACTGTGGAAAAGGATTTCAGTGCTTCCACGGTTGTGAAAACCAACAGTAGTGAAACTGAGGAGTGTGTAATTCGGGATACAGTGTGCAAGCCTCTTGAGCTCCAAAGCTCCAATATAACCTCAGCCACACAAATCAGCCCAGTAGCACAAACACCCATAAAAGGCCCTGATGTAGAGGAGATCACAAAGGAAGATAAAGCAGCTTTAGATGAAGAGAAAGCTAGCAGCCAGGGGAAGGGACAAAGTGAGTTAAAAACAATAAACTATGAAGCAACGGAAAAACAGGGGGTTGTAAATTTAACTGGGAGTGCCAAAGACAGTGGCTCTGGATCAATGAAGGTTTCAGACCTCTGTGAAAGTGGGGTGTCACACAGCAGCACTGAGACTACTGTTTGTCACTCTGAGGGGAGCATTGGTCTTTCTAAGGCAACAGAAAATGACAGTGATATAACAGATAAAATAACTCCTGATGTTATCACAATCTCGTCTGTTGTTTCGTCAAAGTGCCCAGAAGGTTTTGCATCGACCCCTCTTGAAACCCCTACCCACTCAGAGAAGCCACATGATCAGTTGTCAAAGCCCCAAGATGATATTGTGGTAAACCCCATTGTTGCTGCTTCCCAGTGTGAAGGAACATCACTTGAAAAAGCGCTTGGCTGCATCTCACCTGTTGAACAAGTGTCTGTGAATACAGAGGCCACCGATGTGTCAGAAAGTCCTGCTCCTGGACTAACAGCCCAAGAACCAGATACAAACTGGATAAAAGCTCTAAAAGAAGCGGCTTCCCATTCTCAGAGTATACAAGAGAACACAGTGGAGACAAGGTCAAGGTAAACACAAGAGCATGCGTGTGTTTGAAATTATTATATGAAAAAAAATGTCTTAAGAATGGGAGATCAGGGGAGACTTCATGGTGATAAAACTATGTTGATGGCAAATAAATATCTTGTGTTTACATGTGTCTAAAAGGTCAGTGGAGGTCATCATGGGCTCCCCCTTAATGTGTTACACAAAGTAGCATGTTAGCATGCAGTCACATATCATCTTCTCAAGTACATCACAGAGACACACAGAGAAAGGCACATGTGCAGTCTGCTTTGGGGTTGTGTCCCCAGCCACAACAATCAGAACCATGACTAAAGAATTATGAATTGGGTAGATGAATATTTTCATTAATATTAATATTTCCATGGGTTGTAAATCTGTGTTCTCAGTTGTTTAATATTCATAGATTTCTGCAGTTTTTTTCAACTTAGCATTCAAGTAACACCATGTTCACGACTTGTTTGGAGTGATATTACAGAGAGCAGTGTGACAATGAATATGAATGAGGAGGTAAACACAGAGCTGCACTTTGTATTGACTCGAGCTCGGGTCAGATGACTGTGCCTGTTGAAGTCTAATGGAAGTAATGCAGCCCTTTATATTCAAAGGATGACATCAGCTGTGACATCGTCCCTGCTCTCCAGGGCAAGAATGAGCCTTTTCTCAAACAAAACACACTGCATAACACAATGCAACAACAACAACAAACACACACACACACACACACACACACACACACACACACACACACACACACACACACACACACACACACATATACTTACAGTGCTTCTGCACACACACACACGCACCCACTCTTGTAGGGACACAAGCCCTCGTACCCATACAAACACACATATTTGTCATTTGTCATTCCTTGGGCATGTGCTGTAAACTAAACAACAAATCCACTAACCCCCTCTTCTCTTGCATTATTTTTCCAGACCCCTCCCATCTCTGGAGTCTCCTCAGTTAGAGTTTCTTACTCCGACTGAAGAGATAACTGCTCCTCTGAGACAGGAGGAGATCCCACAACCAGAGCAAGCAGCAGAGAAGACAACAGAGATCCCACCTCTAAATCTTGTGAAGAAGCAAGTGGATGTTCCTGAACCTTTAAAGAAGACAGCAGAGCTCCCAGAACCAAGACATCAGACAGCAGAGCTTTCTGAACCAACACAGAACACAAAAGAAGAGCTCCCGGAAGAAACAAAGAAATTAGAGCTTTCAGAACCAACCAAGAAAGAAGAAGAGCCTCCACAAGAGCTTCCAGAGCCAAAAAGGGAGCCAGTAACTTCTTCAGAAATAGCAGAGGAGCCAGCTGAGCTCCTAGCACCAACAACAAGCACAGTATGGTTCCCAGAACCAGCAAAGAATGAAGAACCAGAACCAACAAAGACGACAACAGAGCCCATTGAACCAGAGAAGAAGCTGATCAGTGAGCAGCCAGAGGAGCTAGTGGAAAAACCTGAAAAGATCCCATCTGAGGAGCCATTTAAAGTGTCAGCTGAGGAATCTGCAGTGACACAAACAGTCCAGGATCCTGCTGAGGAGCTACAGGACAGCGGGTGAGTGTCTTTGTAAAATCACAACATTAATACATAATCAATTACAATTTTGACAATGAGATTGGTTTATCTTTACATCTGAAAATCATTTTTTAAATGTTATTTTGTTTTTCATGACCATGATCTGTGTTGAAACAATGACAACAGCAAACAAGAACAACTTCCACTCATTGGCTCACTACTTTTGGTGTGTAATGTGCATGACAGATCATTTGTTGTCTGTGTCATATGGCCTAGGTTATAAATTGATGGCTACAGTTTCCAGTGAAAGTCTACTTTACCAGTTTGAATAAACCGTGAAGTAATGTTTCCCTATAAGGCTGCTGCCAAGCAACTGTTCTCTGTCAGAATCTGGATTTTAAAAAAACACGTCCTTTTAATCCTCAATCGACTAAAATCTAAGGATTATAGCCTTTTACCATTAAGAACAACAGGTTTACGGGGAGACTGGTAATTTTGTGGTTGACTGCTTTTCCAACAGGAAACCAGACATCAGAATGATTTGTATATGACCTTTTAGACCTGATAGTTTTCCTAAAACCTGTCAAAACATTTCCATTACAGTGATGTATCAGAGACATTTTATTACAGCTAACTTATTTGTGAAAGGGGGAATCTCAGGGGGACATGTGCTGTACAGCTCAGCAGCTCTGCCTGTCACACATTTAAAATGGATTTCCATGCGCTTCGAGAGTCCCCTTGGTGGCTTTGTTTGGCTTTCAGACACCTCGACGGCGTCTGGTAGGTTGTTGCTGTCTGCAGCGGTTAAACATTGTGTGATTGGATGAATGAGAAGGAGTCTCACAGATTTGTAATGGTTGATTTAATGGCAGTGAACCCTTTATGTTGTTAAAGCTCCTGACTAAGTTAAATACACATAGTAAACCAGTGTGTCGTTCAGGTCAACCTCCATGTCAGCAGTCAGTATTTATTTAAGCATTTTAACAGCTGTAGATAGACTCACTTTCCATTTATGTCATTCTTTTACTGAAAAACTTCACGTCACTAGAGTGTTCATTGCGCATCCAAGTATGTGTTATAAAAGTAATGTTTTTCC
Organism: Siniperca chuatsi; assembly: GCF_020085105.1. Classification (NCBI taxonomy): domain Eukaryota; kingdom Metazoa; phylum Chordata; class Actinopteri; order Centrarchiformes; family Sinipercidae; genus Siniperca; species Siniperca chuatsi. The sequence goes on from NC_058052.1 coordinate 11,203,539, forward strand.
AGTATTTACTATGTGATGAATATCTTTTGGGATATTTTAATTAAATTAAATCACTGCTGCAGATTTCTTTTCACTTAGCTTTAGGTTTTCTAAGCTCCCTCAGTTATCTCTCTTATTTGTCACTCTCTCCTGACTCTCTCCTGCCGTTTGCTACATGCCCAGGAGCCATCCCACATGCCAGAGTAGCAATTGCTGCCTGTCAGTCACAACACTTGTCCCATCACTGCTGTTGGAGAAATAAAGGTTTGTTCAGAATAGGAGAGAGGAGGAGTGACACTGCTATTTCCACTATAGGTTTCATCAGTAGATAAAGTTACACTTGCATATGTGTGGCAGGGACAGAAATGTGACTGCATGGTTAATGATATGTGTGTGTGTGTGTGTGTGTGTGTGTGTGTGTGTGTGTGTGTACATGTGTTTGTTCCCCGCCCTCAGAGGCTGTCCTAGCTGTCAGTCCTGCTCAGTCTGTACGGCTTTGTGAACTGAAGCCTGTAGTGGGAGGAATTTGGGCAGGCACTCAGCCCCACTGAAGTCATTTGCACAGACCAGACAGAGCGGAACAAAAGCCAGAGTTCAGAGAAACACTTGAGCATGTGCTTCGATGTGAGTGTTTATGACAGAGTCAGTCAGAGACACAGACAGAGGAGAGAAGGACTGGGACGTACAGTTATTGGTTCTGGTGTTTTGGAGTGCAGCAGGCGCTCAGCAGAAGTCATTTCCATCACTTACTGTAGTTAGCTCTGAAGTTGTCGGATGGATTCTTCCATGACTGAAATCTGGGTGAGTTGACAAGAAGTAGCTGCCCTATTTTTTTCTGTGTGTGCGTCTACAGTAGGTGTTTGTGTTTAAGTCCCTCCAGGTGGATGCGGCAGATGGTCAGTAGGTAACTAGTGCTAATTACGCTCTGCCTCTGCTGACCTCACCAGATGGGCAGAGGAGAGGGACAAATAGAAAGACGAAGGGACAGAAGGCTGAAAAGAAGGAACACAGTTGCGAAATGAACATTGTACTTCAAAAAATGTTACAGGTTAGAGCATGTTGTGCTCCCCTCCCCTACTTGATGTGGAGGCTGACTCGTTGACGGTTTGCGAGAAATGTCAGTAGTAGTAAAACTAACTACTGCTTCTAACCGTGAGTTTTCTCACAACTCTTGTTGGCATGATAGACTTTTAAAATGACCAGAAATGATCAAAATTGGCATAAAAATTTTTTTTTTTGAAAATGTTGTACAACTAGTTTTAATAAAAATAATCTTTTGTAAAGCCATTTTCACTCATGAAACACTATGGGAATGACTGTCGCTCTTTAACTTTGGTATGTAGGATATTTCTCATCCATGTTTTAGGAGTAAAAAGGAAGTAGGATGTGCTAGAGCCCACATTGTACTGTAAATAGACTAGTTGCCATGGCGATTGTAGGTTCATATGACTTTGCCGGCACAAGTGAAATGGATAATCTCATGTCTGTCATTTATTCAACCACACTAGACTGCCTTTAAATGATAATTTAATCTCAATAGTGGCAGAAGAGAATTGGTGGATTATTTATGAAGTATGTGTTTGCAATATACCATACGATTTGTTCTTGAATGTGCAGTACGTGTGTGTGTGTGTGTGTGTGTGTGTGTCAGGACAGTATGAGCTAGCTGCTGGCTGCATGGTATTCCTATCATTACAGCATTAAAAAAAAACACTTTTCTTAGTACCTTCAGCTGGTTTTGTATACAACTCTCTGTTTATCATTAAACACCCTGCCTGTCTTTCGCGTCCAGCTGTTTCCCGTAGATTACACTAAATGTGTGTGTCTATGGCTTGGATACAGTACAGGCAAAGTCACTTTTGTTTACTTAATACTCAGTCATGAAAGTGGAGGTTACAGAATCAGGTTTGTTGTCTGGACTGCGATAGAAATTATCTAAACTATATATGACTGGACTGGCCTTGTAAAATCTGGATTGGCTTTCTCAAAAAAGGTGCCCTTGAGTAACGCCCTGCACACTGCTGAATTACCAACAATAAAAAACTGTATTGGATAGCCTCCAGGTGTTAATGCAACAACAGTAAAACTACACTGACATGAAGTGTTGCTGAAAAAGAACACATGTGCTCTCTCTAACGTGTTGCATTCATCCTGTTATGGTAATGACGCCTCTGCTAGTTCACACACATCATATCTTGAAGAAGGGCCAAGTTGGAAAGCTCCAGCTGTTAACCTGAGTGGGTCTGCTGTTATTATATCCACATAAATTATTTATTTTTCTATCTGCTCCATAGCAGTTTGTGTCTAGGCAGCAGTGAGTCTCATAGGCAGCAGTGAGTCTGACAGTTTGCTCATACTATGTTGTGACTTGGTTGTTTCTATTTCCAGGCTACATGTGCCAAGTTGGCCACAGATGCTGACATATGTATAGCTTTGGCCTGCTGGTGTAAGTCACTGACTGAGGATTTGTAAGGAGAGGAATGGGACCAAATAAAAATTCACATGTTTCTTCTTCATGCAATCATCATGCATCAATTAGAAAATAATGTACTTTTATAATGGAATGATAGGAACCAGACCTGTGTTAGATGTAAACTGTAACTTGCTACGCCCTGAAGAAAAGCACATGCCCTCATTAAATGTTATTAAGTTCTGACTTTACTGGAGAGAGAGAGATGGAGAATAACAGAGCTCAGTTTCAGTCTGAAATGAGCTGGAAGAGATGTTTGGAAAGTGCAGCTCAGCAGACAGTTGACTTGATGCTTGAGTACCGTAAATGTGCTTTAGTTGATGGAGGTATTGTGAAGCTCTATTCTGCAGAAGAGGCTTTTATTTTTAGTTAACCTTTATTGAACCAGGTAAAACCCAGTTGACATACAATCTCTTTTTCAGTGGTGACCTGGCCAAGAAGACAGAAAAGTTACACGTCGAGTGCACGCCAATTGCACACATACAATAAAATACAAAACAATACATTACAAGTGGTACAGAATAAGTGCTTATATCCACGCATCAACACAAGGGGTTAAATGAACACAGAAAGTTTATGACACAATTTATTATGCATAGTAGCAAGAACATTTTGTAATAAAACCTTAAGTTTTTGTTTAAAACTGGTTAGTGAGATGAGGGAGGCTAGATTGAGTCTAGACTGCAGGTCATTCCAAGACCAAGGGCCATAGAATAATAAACTCCTTTTTCCAGACTCAGTCCGCACAGGTGGCACCTTTAAACCTAGCCTGTTGTTGGATCTAAGATTGAAGGTATTATTTACAAATACAAACTTAGAGCATATGTACATTGGTAAACTGCCCAGAATTGCCTTTTACATTAATATATACCAGTGCTGCATCCTGCGCATAGCAAAGTGCAGACCATCCGACCACAGTGCTACTGGGGTATTTTTAGAGCTAAACAGGAGGCATGCTCCAAGTGGGGAACAGCTGCATGGGCGTCCATTGCATTGCCTGTCAGATTAGAGAGCCTACCACTCCTGATAAGACAGGCCTGGATCAGGGCCAAATCCCCTCCACCAGGTGGCCAATGATGACAGAGCCAGACACCCTCCAACAGGCTACTTCACTGCAGAGGGCAAGTAGAGCAAGCAAGGGAAACATGGACTATCATGTAAGGGGACTGATGAGCGGAGTTCCATTTTCAGTTTCATGTAATTTAAATGACAAAGCGCTCTTAGGATGGTTGGAGTGAGCTTTTTATTTTTTAAGTCAATACTAGGTTTAGGTGATAGCACAGAGCAGAGGGCTTTCTCTGCTTTGAGGTATGTTTCCGTCATGGTTCATTTGTATAGAGTGAATCATGAATCGCTGTATTTGGCCTTCTTGTTTGTTGTTGATGTTTTGTGTTCCTCCTTCCCTGCAGGCCCTCCCTCACTGAGCAGGCAGAGAGAGGTAACTGTGCCCCTGCCTCTCCGACACCTCCTACCTCCGAATACCCCTTCCTGCCTGCCGTCCCTCCTCACCTCCACGACACCACAGAGTTCCCCACTCCACCACCCACACTGCCGGAGAGGCACACACCTGAAGCTGTACCAGCCCCACCTGCATCTTCCCACCTTTCTCCTCCTCCTCCTCCTCCAGCCCCTGCCTCCCCTCCTGTACCTTCTGCTTACCAGTGTGAGGACCACTGCCCTACTTCTGCACCCTGCCACCCGCCTTTAAGGTATGAACTCCTATACCATTTTACTGTGAAGTTCATTATGAAACACTCATTTGTTGTGTTAAAAAATCTGATCTGAATGTGTGTGTTTTCTTTCGTGCCTCTGCTGTGCCTCGTTTTTAAGGCCTTCCAGTAGATTTGTCCAGTGCTGACACTAGTCCCTTTGGCCTGCTTGACGAAAAGTAGCCATGTCCTTATCCTTTCAACAATTTAGGTCAAATTACAGCATTAAATTGACATCTGGCACACTGAATTACCGTGTAGATGTTGATTATCAGAGCTCCTGAACAGAGAGAGAAACTACTGAAAATGTAGTCATCCATGCTGTTTCCTTATTCTAGCTTAAAGAAGTAGTTCGACATTTTGGAAAATATGATTATTCTCTTTCTTGCAGAGAGTAAGGTGAGAAGATCGATACCCTTCTCATGATTACACGATAAATATGTAGGTGGTTAGTAAACAGCCTGGCTCTGTCCAAAGGTAACACAATCTGCCTACCTGCACCTCTGTGTGCTGGAGTATTTCTTGCCTGGTTGCAACAACTTCCTGGAGTGTCTGTTGGTTGCCTAACAACTGTTCCTGGCCAAGAAATAGTATGACACATCAATCATAATTTTTACACAACAAACAAGATGTAACATGTTAATAAGTCAGCTTTAGAGGTGCTGGTAGGTGGATTTTGTTACCTTTGGACGGAACCAGGCTAGCTGTTTCCCCCTGTTTCCAGTCTTTGTGCTAAGCTAAGCTAACCACCTGCTGGCTTATGCTTCATATATACCATACAGACATGAGAGTGGTATTGATCTTCTCTTCTAATTCTCGGCAAGAAGGCAAATAAGCGTATTTCCATAAATGTTTCCTATAAGGAACTGTGAAATAAAATATCTGACAGTGCTCACCATATACAGATACATCACACACAGCATTATTGTCATTTTCTAAGTGAAATCCAGAACAACTGTCTCGTCTGCTATTTCAGCAACCCCCGTTTTACCACCTCATAAAATTACAGATTAGCATTGCTATGCATGTCTACCACATGAACTCATAGGAAACAGGATTTGCTAATGTATGAACTCAGTGGTAATGGAAACTCAAATGTATACTGTAGAATTGTGGCTTGTTAATGGTGGATATAGTAAAAGCATCATCATTATATGTGGATCTTTTAAACATTACAGGATAAAGTAGAACACTTACACACCACGCTTTTTCACAATTAGCACAACTTGGGGCATCATAATCACTTGATGTATTGTGGCTGATTTCTTGCTATTTGAGCTACTTGCGTAGCACCCTACTGATGGCACGAAGCTACAGTTTCAGCCCAGAATACAATGGTTTTCATTCATAACTGATGCTGATTACATTTAAATGCTCCTCATTATTTAGCTATCAGCACAGTTTCCCCACTGATAATACTTAACATTCCTCTGCAGTCCTTCTTGGCTTTGCAATTTATTTCATAGACTTTACTTTATAAGAGGGAATGACTCAGCCGCTTTCACAGTGCACTGTTATTTCCAACCAGCAGAGGGTGTTTTCCCTTCACAGAGTCCAGTGTTCATGTTTAGCCAGCCTGTGTCTGCACTCTGGTGTCTGAATGCTACAATTATATGAAAGTAACACAGGGAGGCACACCAGCTCTCATGTATCTCACTATGTATCAGTGTTGAATTAAAAAAAATACCATACTGTTTTCTGTGTAGAATTATACATATTTGCTTATGATACTATTTGGCTTTCTAAACGCCTCCCTTGCACAGAGAAGACCAGCGTTTTGTGAAGGTTAGGCTAGCATAGTGTTGTTATATTATTTATGATATCCAAGAGGACTGTTAGGTAGCAGTGGAGTACCAGCATAGTAACATGGACTGAATATTCTGATTGGATATCACCGATTATTTGTTGTTTGTTTTCCTGCAGACACACAGAGGCGCGACTATGCCATATATGTGATAAACTATACCTTTAATCTAGAACATTAGTTTGAGTATGAAAGTCATATTCAATGCAAAGAACGCTAAAACATACAATCTTTCTGGGTAATAATGTGATGATGTATCAATCTCTGCAGGAACAAAGCAATCCCTTAGAGCTGCTACATTTACTATTTACTTCAGCTGGGCAAATGCTTGCCAGCACAAAGCCTTGAACCTGCCTCCTTCAATAGAAAATTGGTCTCTGTCACCATGTGATAGTCAAAATGTTAGCCATCCAAAAACAAACAAAAATATTTTATGTGCTTTTCCCTGAATGATTCATTGAGAGTTGCAAGAGTAATAATTAAATCCTCCAGTGGAAAAAAAACATGGCAGGCTTCCTTTTTTGAATAAATAATTATTCAAAATAATGAATCTGTCAGTGACTCCCACACATTTTATACACATGCTTTCTGTCTGTGAAGACAATATGGAGTGCCTTGGTTCTTTTGTTTTTCTGGATTCCCATGAAAACCCCAAAACCAATCATCTCCTCCCCTGCCTGCTTAATTTGTGATTATTCTAATTCTGCTCTTTCTTCTATTTGAGACTGTAGAGAAAGCCAGATACAAAGCACTGAATTTTATAGTGCAATACTACAATATTTTATTAGCTAACCCTCCTGATTTACCTGTATTTGTGACAAATGTGTTCTCTCCATTATCTCATGATTTCACAACACATGTCTGCAATTGAGATAACGGCTCGATCAGTAACAAAGCCTTCGTTTCACTGGATCTTTCTGTGATCCAGAAAGAGTGCCCTGATTACTCCACTGATTGCATTTGTCCTTTACTTTGATGATACAAAGAGAAGGAACGCCACTGAATCTCAAAATATGCTGTAAGAAGATATACTGTAAATGCAGACAGATGATGTCTGAGAGTGGATGTTTTCTAGATACAGCCTCAGGTAATTGATCCCACGAGAGGCACATGAGAGAGAAAGCTCCAGGCTCTTACCCTGCCTGATCAGCAGGAGGATCAGAGAGGCAGATCAGCAGTCAGCGTCCTATCACAAATATCTAAAACCAGGATTCCCCAAAGCACATCTTTGAACTGCTTGTCACTTGCAGAGCTGCTTTGGTAGTTGGAGTTAGTGGCCCACTTTGTCGTAACTGTGTCATCAGTGTTGTTTGACTTAAACTATGGCAACAGCAATGTCTTGTTTTACTGCAAAGTCTATTTTCTATTTCTAACAATTTTTTGCTTACAGAAATAGAACCACATTTTCAGTTTAGCTTCAGGACCTTTCGACATCTATTGTATGTTATTAGCTGTTGTGCTTATCAGAAACTATATGCTGTATTTTTCATGAATCATTCAGTTTTTGTTCTAAACAACAACATAGTGTATCTTTCATTTGCTATTCTGTTATCACCCACTAAGACAATACCTATAATATATTGTCAGGGGTCCCCTCTTTTCTTTTTTTGCTTAGGGTTGTTTGAATGTAATCTTGGCACTTTGAGTTTTTCTGTGCCAAATTAAGGGGCATATTTTTTGTTTCCCTTGTTTAATTTGAGCCTGTGGCAATTGTTGAGACTTTACCTGTGATTAAGGTGCACACTTTAACTTGAACTGGCTTGACAAAAACAACCCAAATTTCACTTCAACACTTCTAAAGATTCTTATTATGCATTTTGTGAAAAGCCAACATCTCCTGTTAGCATTTGAAAATAAAGCTAGAACAGCTTTGATAAATCTGTGTGTCTTAAGTCACACTTACTATATTTAAGTCTGATTTAACTGTATGTTTTAACAAAACTAAAACCCATTTCACAGGTACGTAGAGGTTATATTTTTTCTACTGACATGTTCTTAAGTAAAATAGGTTTTTCCAACCTTCCCACTATAAGCTTTAATCCACACCCATGGAATCACAAATTGTTCTGCACCATCACAGTCTGCTTAGAAGCATTCCAACCTCTTGCAGGCTACACGTATGTTGATCGTAGTGACTCTGATTACTCTTGAGCGCTGTTATGAATCTTTCAGAAAAAACTGCCACAGCCATATCTTCCAGTGGATGAGTTTGTTGAATTTTTTATTTCTTCATTTTCTTCAGTCTGCAGTAGAAACTGCAGTGCAGGGCCAGACTCTTAAAGTAGCACACAGAGAGGATATTTATGTCAGTCATTCAATAGACTAGGAACTTGTACTTCACACATACATGCTTTGCTGCCCTAGATACATCTTTGAACTGGTATGAGGGTCTAGATGGCAGTAGCAATCAATATGTTTGCTTTAATAGGGGTCTATGTTGGGAGGTGGGAGTTTTACTTGTCCCCTCGGGCTGTGAAACATTGATCAACAGGCCCATCCGAGACTAGAATCGCATCAATATTCTTTGTGAACATCAGTTAATGGACTTCATGTTTACATGCAAACACTCCCCTTTTCAAATGTGGTGTTAGGTGTGGTGGTGTAAGCACTGGGTTTTGTGTTCAACATTGTGCAGTGGAACTGGAGATTGCCCATTTCATTCTGTCTTTTTAGTCCACATAGACAGGGGTACGACACCTGAAACCTACATACAGCAAGTTTGTGAGACTACAAGTGCTGCAGGCTGGAGTTGCTATTGTAGTGAGCCCTCTTTTCCTCACTTTCCCATGAGTGTACAATAGATTTATTCTTCTCATATTTCCAACGCCTCTCTCTACCATTGCTCCTTGACAATCAATGGGAGATTTGTAGAACCTGTTCCTGCTCTTATTTCCATCCCACAGGACACAACCTCTGTGTCTGTCACACACAGATGTCTAAAAGAAAAGACACGACTAGACAGAATATCATTATTGCTCTTCCGGTCTTTGATGCAGTTCAAGGTTTGATGAGAGTGCCAGTAAATTAGATCCCCAACCCAGCCTGCTGCCCAGGGATTCAACACAGAGACCTTATTCATTAAGAAATGTAGATGCTCGTATGTCAGGAAGCATATGTCCTTGTCCCTTTGGCAAAGAGTGAGACCTCTGGATTAAGCTTCTATAATTAAAATATATATGTATATCTTTAACATTTTGAGTCTGATAATGGGTTGTTAGTGTTCCTTGTTTGCCTTCTTATTGGATACTGAAATTTTTTTTGACACTTTATTTAGATAGTCCGCCTACAGATAGTTTATAGAGTATTTGTAACATGTTTCGCTTTGTCTGTAGATGTTTAGGAGATTATCAATAGAGTATATGTGACAATTCATGAACAAACCCTAACCAAGATGTTTTTTGTGTCTTAAACTAACCAAACGTAGAAAACGGTTTATTTGTGAAACAGTTGAATTGTTGAATCTCAACTAAGAAGCTGCTGAAATGTTACAAATACTCTAGAAACTATATGTAGGCAGACTATCCAAATGAAGTGTAACCAGAAAAATCTTATAACATGTAATATAATATTTTTTGACTCCTTTCTTTTTCTCATAGTGCCTGTTTTGAATGAATGAGAATATAATAGGGTCAGAGTTGAATAATACACACACATACTATTTTCACAGAGCCTATTGTTTACCTCAGGCATCACTCTGGTTGGCCACGCTGAGTGCTGGAAGCTTCCATTATGTGAAAAGGAGGCACAAAAATGGCATTTTCGCTATGCAACTCACTGGGTGAAAGAGGGGGATCCTAGCAGGAGAAAGGAAAAATGGAGATGTACGGTTACTGTGGGAGGGAGGAAGAGAAGGAGACTGACAGGGTGAAAGAGAAAGCGCCTGTTAATCAGTGTGATTTTGGGGTCTGCTATTGTTTGGCTCCCCTGCATAGTAGCGGTAGCGGACGAGAAAAAGCTGCTTGTCTTTTTAAAGGCACAGGAGGCTGGAGTCAGGGGAGAGAGTGGAGGAGAGAGGGGGGAGGAGGCAGTGAGAGCAGCAACACAGCTCAGCGATATCAGCAAGCAAACAGAGAGGAGGCACCTCAGACACTCATGCAAGACAGCAAGAAAGCAAGATTATTGTTTCACCCTATTTGTTTTTGATTATTCTTGGCTTGACATTTTGCTCTTGGAGATCTTATTCCTCCTGGTGTTGCTGTCATTTTACCACCAGATGAGAAGCAGGAATATTCACAGTCTGTAGCGGAGCAGAGGCTCAGGGATGCTGTGCATAAAGTGAAGAGCCCTGAATCATCCACTGCCTTGCTCCTAATGCAAGCAGGACTCACTCATCCTCTGCACTGCAGCACAGTAAAGCTCAGCTGGTGGTCACCTCCTCTGACACAGGCTGCCAGCCTCCTTTGCAAGGATCAGAGCGGAAGGAGAAGGTGTTTTTGGGGGGGAAGCAGGTGGATGTGGAGGGTGGCTGGAGAGCAGGAGCAGGCAGGGGGGGCAGGGGGGGCAGAGCTAGCTGAGGATGGGAGCCAACGAGTCCATGGAGCAAGGACAGACCCCCTGTCCCTCTCAAGAACACATGTGAGTTTGAGTTAACCTGCATCCCTGCTCAGTGTTCTGTCTGGAAATGTTCAGAGGTGTGATCAAGTCAATAGAAAAGCAGAAGCAAAGCATGAAAATCTCTTTATTTTAAAGCTGAAGGTCTGGAGAGCAGCTCCAACTGCTTCTGCTTTGCTGTTATATGTAGGTTTTTATTTATTCATTGCTTTAAATTGGCCTCCCATGCAACATAACTGTTCATTGAGGATGATTTATTGTGCAGAATGCAATCACCTGTGAGTAATATTATGGGTATGCTTGCCATTTTCGTTGTTATTTACTGTTGTCGGATGAAGCCTGACAAGCATCTCTGTGAGACATTGTATTTTGTTACCTTCCTCAGTTTTTGATGCATTTTTGCTTTCCCTTATTCTATCTTTCCATGCAGACTGCCATAAAACCTTTTCAGACTGTAAAATCCAATGTGACCAACTGAGCACATCATATTTGTTGTTGTTTGCTTTTGTGATGTAAATAAGGATGAGAGAATTGGCGCATGTGCGCAGGCACATGTGCGTCAGCGTGCCTCGACTACAGTACAGTATGTATGGATGAAACACAATATTGCTTCAGGGGAGCCAGTGGGAACTAGAATTAGGCAATGAGTGCAGTAGGTGCCACTGGGAGGCTGGTGGGGTGATGTTTTGTTCTGTGTGAAGGAGGACGCGACTGCCGCGCTGGGAGCAGGAGCTGGTGACGGTGTTGAAATAGAACATGCTGTGTGGGGGTGGAGGAAGATAACTCAGGAATATCAGTGGATGAGAGAAAGAGAGAGTTAGAGTTCGAGTTAGAGAGGGAGAGAGACGGAGCAAGAGTGCTCCACTTTGCTGTGTTTTATTTATATCTAAGACACACTACTGCACAGGTGAACAAGGATCCGGGGAGAAACAGAGGAGAGGGATAAGGGAAATGGAGTGTATGCATGTGTGTGTATGCGCTGTCTGTAATGTAGAAATTAATGATTTATAGCATAATATAGTCATTTTTCATCTCAGAGCTCTACTAAATTCAGACCTCAGAGGACTGAATACTTTTATAAAAATATCAGCAGCAAAGTACCAGCACTAATAGCAGGACGGTCCAGTTAGTAGCTGTTTTCCTAAAGGTGTGCTGAACACCATCCCAACCATTACTAATAAGGATTTTACTCAATTCACTACACTGTCCCTCTTTCCTGCAGTAATCTGAATGAACCTGGCATCTGATCTCATCATCAAAATGGAGAGATATTTTAACCCCCTCCTTGCCGGTGCTCTGACTCACAGAGCTGGTTTGTTTTTGTTTGAATGTACCATCTGCTTGCAGTCACAGTCTCAGATTAGACTAGATGAGGTATTACACATAGAGATTATCTTAGTCTGACACTCTTTTTTTCTCAGTGACTTCTTTGTTTTGAGACTGAGTGGATTTCTTGGACAAAGGGATACCAGGCTTCAGAGGGGAGGTTTTTGCTGATTGAAGTTGACATCAGTCTGGATAGAGATGAGAGACAGAAACTGCAAGACATCTGCTCTTTGAGAAAAAACACTTTTCTCTCAGGTTCTGTTTATATGACCTGCAGAAGGTACAGAGTGATTCTCCATAAGATTTCATATCCTGAAGTTGAAGAATCATTTGCAGAAGACAGAGCCGCTTTGTGCTCATTTCCCATTACAAAGCCTCTATAAGTTGCTCCCTGCTCACCACATCATGTCTATGTGGAAACTGGAGAGGCTCTTGTAAAATGAAAATAGGTTGTTGTGGTGTTTCACAGGGTGTACAGTGCCTATGACGTAATGCTTTATATCCAGACACTCATTCATCAGGGGGATAAAAGCACAGGAGCTCCCTCTGTTGGTCTCATTTCTACCTTATAGGAGAGACTATAGGCTGTACACAGTGTAATGAGGGACAGACACATAGTATAACTCCATATTTTATTATTATATGACTTTACTCTCTTTCTTCTTTTCACAATACAGAACAAAACAGACATTTAACCATTAATATCATACAGTCAAAGTACACACTGTAAAATATTTACTTCTCAGTGCCATGTCCACAATGTTTATGTGTCTGTTCAGGTACATTTTCTGATAAAATCTAATTTAATTCATACATTTGATTCATTAATCATTATTTTTTCACTGACATTTGGTAATGCAAAGCATGTGACAGATTTATAGTGCACTAAACTGCTACCTAGCCCACTTTATGCTGACAATGCCCAACTAAGTTGCTGTTCTTTCCCTTTTTTTCCAACAGACAGGTTGTAGATTCTTTCATTTTAAGATTTCTAACAGCAGATCACAAATCAACCTGATATTGAAAGCTCCAAAATGGCTGAGAGGGAAGGGATTGCTAAATGAGCAAGAGATAACAAAGGGATGATGAATTGTAGAGATGAAGTGGGACATGTGGGAAAGCAAGGGAATTAAAGGAGGAGTAGAATAGAAAGAGATAGATGACAGTCTTGTCCAGACAGAAAAGTTTTAGAGGTGTTTGTCAGCCCAGAGACGATAGAGGGAGTATGCGGCAGCAAATCCATTGAGGCTAATCACACAGCTGCTTGGAGACTAGCAGCCAGCAAGCAGCCTGCCTCCATTCATCCCTCTCTTCGTCTTCTTTTTCCATCGGCTTTCATCTAATCACAATTGCCTCCTAATCACTCTTTAATGGTGACATCAATTTTTTGGGGGGTAAGAATGTGTATATATAGACAGACAGGTGGTGTTGGGTTTACATGTTGGTGTAGCCCAGTAACCCCCTGTTCCCCAGGGCTGTTGATGGCTCTACCTCCAGCACTGTGAAACCTTTTTAGACAGGCTGAGTTGGACTTGGCTGGAAGCAGAGACACGTCTGGCTGTCTGAAATGCAGCGTCTCCCTGCCTGCCTCACACTGCAGTTTCTGTCTCCAGGCAGTCATCTCAGCCTGTGAGAGGCTGCTATTAACTGCTGCTTTCTTTGTTTCTATTCGCCCCCATACCCTGACTGCTCACCCACACGCTGCTTTTCCTCTTTCTACAGTATGTTTTGTTTGCAACTAGGTAACATAAGAGCTGCTGAAGATACGATTGCATTAACACAGAAGAAATTCCCAGATTGATTTTTATTCACGTTATTAATTTGTTTAATTGCAGCACTCCATTAAGTGTATGAATTCATGCCTATTAGACTATTAGATTATTTGAATAATGGTGATCAATATTAACCATTCTGGTAGGAATAGAAGTGTAGAATAAACAAAAAACAATGGTGTTTTTCTTTTCACATGAACAGAATGGTGCTGATGCGGCAGCTGCTTGCCTCATGAATCTGCAATGTGTCTTCTATATAATATAAAACACTTCACTGGACCTTGTTGATTAGGCAAGCCTCAGTTGTTTGTGTGTGTTGGACTGTGTGAATCTGTTTTTTTTTTCTTCCTCTGTAGTGGAACATATGGCGGGAACAACCTCCAGTTGCCATAGCAACATAGTGTTTGCAGTCGCATGAAAAATGTCCTCTGCAAGGACATAAATGGAGCACTGAAATGAACCCTAATTACCTTATTGTTTCACTGTTTTCAGTTTTATTTCCATCCATTCTCAAAGAAACAGCTTTTACGTAAAAATTTTAATGCTACACATCAAAACAAAATCTCCAGAGAGCTAATTCTCTTATAGTTCTTCATAGATTAATTTATTGGTGTTGGTTGTTGGTGTGGTGCATGCTTCATTGGTCTTTGTATATTACACTCTGTAAGTGGGTCCTGTTCTTGGAGCTCACTGCCATCTGACCATCTGACACTGTGATCCCAGTGACTGATCCAGATGGATCTCCAGGCAGACCAGTCTTATCCTGCTGGGACACACTGGGCCCTCACAGAGATTACAGCTCTGGCTCCCTTCTTGGCCATGTACTGTCTCGTTTTGCATCACACCACCCTGAAAGTAATGGAGGTGTTTTAAAGGCTTTTGATCTGAGGAAGTATCAAACTTAGTATATTAAAACAGGTAACACTTCATTTTATACCCTGTTGGAGTTTTAACATGTTGTGTAATGCTTTGTAATGTGTAGCCTGATGAATTGTTTAGATTTGTCAGTGGAGCACACTGCAGTGTAAGTAGAATAATGTTACTCCTGCCATAATGTTGGCTTAGAAGAACCTCCATCTATGCTGTGATGTCACTACAGGGATACTGGTCATATTGACTATGATAGCAAAATACATTTCAGCCTCCTCTATAAACACTTATGTCTCAGCTCTGAATTTTTGTTGCATCGGCCATATCGATGGCTAGATAGTGTTTCAGGCTCCCCATGTCTTTCATGCTACAGGCTTTTATTTGATCCATGTGTGCGCTTCTTTGACAAAAGACCCCCATGGGATGCTGAATGGCTTTAGCAATGCCTTGGAGGTGTCATTTAACTGTGGGGGTCCTCATCTCTTCTCCTGTCTATGCTCGTGTATTGTGTATTTGCGTGTATTTGTGTTAAAGAGGTATAGGGGTCCACAATAATGGCACGGCTTGCTCCAGGCATAGCATATTTCATTACTGTTTTATATTGTTCATTGTAAAAGACTCATTTCATTATACTGTCCAAGCATATGTTGGAGGAACCATCTCCTGCACCTGCACACAATAATATCTTTCATATCAGGTATCAGTAGTTATGTTTCTTTAGTTTCAGTGTGTCTGTGAAAAGGACCTGGGTTTGTACAGCAAAATCAGGGTGTATCTTTGCATCGATCAAAAAGTGTGTCAATTCTCTTAATTCATTCCGGCAGAAAAGGACCTTATGGTAGAGATAAAGGGACAGGAAATATACATCAGATGCAGTGGTGGTATAAGTAATGAGCAAGCTTTATCAGAACAGGTTCAGCTGGTGGCCAGTAGACTGCCTTTTCTTCTGTGTGGATACAGCAAAGTGGTTCAGGAGCAAGAGAGAGAGGTGGAGGGAGGGTGGAAAGTAGAGAGAGGAAGGCTGAGATAGAGGGAGAGAGAGAGAGTGCCAGAACATACAGTATGCAGGCGGTGGGCTTCTGCAGCCAGTCTCATTTAGATTGGGAGGCATCAATTCCTACTGGGGAGGAGTGGAGACGGACTGATATGGCTACAGATGACAAAAAAGAGCAACGTTAAATGACTGTGCTTGTAGAATCGAAACAAAGAGAGCTGGATATTAGACTTTAGAGAAAAAGAAGCAGAAGACAGAGGAAAGGTTGAATCTGGCGATCTTAGTCATAATCTGAGGAAGAGGCATCGGGCGTCTACCTGTGTGTCAGGCAGTAGCATCGTGGTGCGGCGAGGTGTAGCCTGCCGGCAGCCATGGCAGTGAGTGCGTGGCAGGCTCTGTCTCCACTGCAGTGGGCTCGCTGGGGATGGGACACACTGCTGGGAGGGGCAGGAGACGGGGACAGCCCGGGCTCGGATCCTGCTCTGGGGCTCCTCCGGCGTCTCTCCTGGGGCTCACGTCATGACAGCATGATCAGTGCTAACAGGGAGCCGGTCAGACAGAGGTGAGACAGGACGGGAGGCTGGGGCCACATACCGTCAGATAATACATTGATCAACGGAGCATGGAGCTTGGTAGTCAGTTTGTCTGGCATGTACGTGTGTGTATGGTGCTGAGAAAGACCAATCAATATTGCTTTTGCTTAGGATGTGATAACATTGTGATTTGTATTTACAGCCTATTGTCATGCAGAAACTCGCCATTTCTCTGTTTTTGGCTCAGTGAACCCCCCCAGTCCCTCCCTTTCTATTTCATAACTGTGATATATTTGGTATCTTAAGGTGGTCTTGAGTGTGTATGGGTGTTGCATGTGTGTGTTGAGGTGGGGTAATTCTGTGTCTCAGATGTGTCATTATCTGTCACCTCAGTGCAGATTCAGCGTTTTCATTTGTAGCCATAAAAGTCTTCAAGAAATGAAAACAGAAACACATACTAGCCAACACGCTAGCCTAGGGCTTTTTTTTTAATACATACACTCAGGAAATAGCACTTGCTGCTCTTCCTACCTGAAACACAGAGTAAAATACCGCCCTTAGTGAATCTGTATGATAAAATATTTACACCATATATTGCCTTTGAGAATGATTTTCGGACTACTTACTTTGGAATGTCCTTCCTGATGTGATGTGTATGATGGAGAGAAGTTTAGCTCACCCACACGAAACATCAGCGTCAATGATCCTGATACAGTCGCTAGAGTCATTACAGTTAAAGTGATTTAACTGCACTGATTCACAGCAGCCTTGACTGAATGTGTCCTTATGTTTTGTTATAGGAGCTCAGATTCTGATGGAGCGTTTGAGACCCCTGAATCCACAACTCCAGTGAAGGCTGTTTCTCCTACTGAGCCCCAAACCCAGCAACTAACGTCCTCTGACAAAGGTACAGTAAGATAATCCCATGATGTGGGCTTAGCTCTTATACAGCATGATGCTCTGTTACAGTATTGTAAAAAAGCAGGTGAAAGAAAGTCTTGTTGCACCATCTAGTGGAATAAAGCAGTATTTTTCTCCTGGCTTTGTTTGCTAGGACAAGCATCTCCACTGCACAAAGCTGAGGCTTTTGGGATGTCTAGGAAAGGCTGACCAATCAGTTCAGTCTGTCTCTCTCATGTGGTTATTTTTCATGGCTTTCTGTCCAGCTGATTCTGAGATTCTTACTGAATTATTTATAGCACATTCATTTCTATAATTGGATGTGTCAGAAACCAGCTTTTATGTCCATGCAGGCTTCCTTCTTCACACACTAAATAATCCCAATTTCATTTCATTTTGATTTAGCCCTTTTAGCAGCTGAATAAAACCTCTTTACGTTATGTCTCTCCATCTTTTGCAGTAGCAGCCACCTCAGTCAATGATCCTGCCTCTGACTTGAGTTCAACGGATGCACTTTGCCATTCCCCGTCCATTGTTTTTGATGAGAACAAGCCCATTGCAGCCAGTGGCACCTACAACATCGAGGTTTTAGCTACAGATTCATCAAGTCACACTCTGACCCGTTCACTCAGCCTCCAGGGAGGAGAGCTAGACAGTGCTGGTCTGCTGGATGGATCAACAGTGGGAGGCTTCCGTCCACATTCTGAATCCTTCAGCGTGGGGACTGAGAGTGCCCCAGGGACACTCCACAGGCCCAAGAAAGTCCGTCCTGGGTCTGTGAAGAAGAAGCCTCTTCTCAGACAGAACTCCAACCCAGAGAGTCCAAGACCAGCCTCATCCAACAGCACCCCAGAGATCAAGAAGCGGGCAAAGCCTCAAGCTGCCAGCCCTCTTCAGGCTCAGGAGGAAGCTGAAGGAGGGGCTGCAACTCCGAGCCCTGGAGGAACCCTACGAAGGACCAGGAAGAGCCGTGTGGAGACTCCTCCTCCTCTGCTGGAGGAGACCAATCATACCAGCCAAGAAGAGAGCCTTGTCATCCCGGCCTTACCCTTGTGCCAGGAGGAGACCCCTCTCCCTGGTAGTCCAACAAGCAAAGACGAATCCCCCATCCCCCCTAGTACCTCCTACAAATGGGATCCAGATAATTTTGAGAACATCGACCCTTTCAAGACTGGAGGTAGTAAAATTGCCAATTCCCCTGTTCTGGGCCGTAAAGGTCCTGTGTGTGCCCCCATTGCCACCCCTCCAGAGAGTCCCTCTGTCTCTGCTGTGGAGCCGTGCCCTCCACCTCCTGTTGAAGAGCCATTCTCCAACCCTGAAGAGCAACCCATCATCCCCAAACGTCAGTCAGTAAGGCTGGAGTTTGACTACTCTGAGGAGAGCAGTGAGGCGTCACACCAGGCCTCTCCCCCACCCAAGAAAGTGGGCAAGAAGCCCGGTGGCAAGATGCCTCTTAGGAAACCAAAGCTGGGGCTGAAGAAGGCCCCTCCAGCACAGACGGAGCAGCTGGACAACAATCCTCCAGCAACCCACAATGGCAACGAGGAGGAAATCCCAGTTCATAAAGCATCTTATAACTTTGAACCTGACAAGTGGGAGGATCCGAACTTCAATCCATTTACTTCTAAGAAAGGTATCGCCAACTCCCCCAAACTATCCAGGCCATCTTATAGCTTTGACCCCAGTAACTTTGATGACTCAGTAGACCCTTTTAAATCCTCCAATAAGATGGCCAACTCCCCTCCTAAGGCCTCTGCTTCCTTTGAACTGTCATCCAATGACTTTGAAAATGAAAATGACAATGACAACATCGGGGAACTGGAGGACCAAAATCAGAACAAACCTGCCAAGAAGAAGAAAACTCCTATCAAATCGTAAGTTCACAGTATATTATTACAGAACCATACATTTATGGGAGAGTCCACACTCACTTACAGAACTTGGTATTCATGTGTAGGAATGTTTTTGTCTCTGTTGGTGAGGTTTTTTAGGTTAGTCTGTGTTTGTACGTCCTCTTGTCTATTATGCCAGTGTCCTCTGTCTGTCTCTCTGTCACCTGTGTCTGTGTATTCCCATATGTCACAGGAAGTCCAGGGGTGTGTCTTCTCTATGTTGTCTGTTGTAAGTACAGGGACAACACAAACATCCACTCTTTTTGACCCTTAATTCCACGTGACCCCTTTTAAAGTAGCATGTTGCCCTGTTGTCCCTCTTCCTATTAACTGACACATCACAATCCCTTGAACTCAAACAATTCCATTTTAACTTTTATAATACTGCCCATTTTAACTAGAGCACACCTGTTTTCAGTTTTGTTTTAAATTCTGTATTATGTACGTTGCAATCCCATCTATGCAATTATCAACTGAAAACATCAGAGTACATATAGCCATTTTGGTATATTATTTCAATAATTGCTGAAATATGTGTAAAATGTACAAAGAGCATTTAAACATATTTTTAAAGAGTTACTACAAACAGGCTGGAAATTCCACATGTGGAGCCATCTAGTGCAATACAGCATGATGCAAAAAAGTGCACAGCTGGATGTGGTCAGCAGAGTAAAAGGCTTGAAACTTTCTTCCAATAGAGGTCAGTGCAACAGTGCTCAGTGAGGTGCTGTTGAATGACCAACACAAGTTTAACACATGGAGATGTGTTACTGAGTTTGTTGTGTTGCTGCCTTTTAAACAGATTCGAATAGTTTTCAATCAGCACTTTTTCCAAAACAATATATATTGGAACAAATTCAGTTACATGGTAAAATGTTCCATTACCTTTTTCTACTAAAGCTGACAAAATACATTTCTTTGTGACAGATGAGTGTTTACTGACATGCCCCTGCGTCCTGTCTGCCAATGTGTAACAAAGGAGGTGCTTGTGCTCCCTCTTGTGTTCATTGTTGGCAATTGTTGAAAAAGCTAAAACTATATAATAATGATTATACTTTTTATATATATATATATATATATATATATATATATATATATATATATATATATATATATATAGTTTTTTTTATTGTCCCATTTATATTCATTCCTAATTAATGAAGTTAAGAATTGCGACCATGAAACACTGGGCCTAAAAATATGTATTTGTGACAGGGCGCAGATATTTTACAGACTGAAAGAAGCACCATCTATCAGATATGCCTTTTACATTAAACTTAGAAGATAAAATAGGATGATGCATCCTGATAGTTGTTGTAAATTGCTATACAAGGACGTCCAGTTTTTTACAAACCCTCTGAGAATCCATGTTTTATGGGCTCTATAAATTGAAAACTGAGGTAAGAACATTTCACTAACAGTTAATGTACAGTAATAGATAATGTTTGCATCAATGTCCTAACTAACCTACAACATTACCAAATACATTCCTGTCTAGGATCTGTGTTATTTGTCCATTTGGAAACTATTCATAACATAACATTCATTCACCACTACTCTTCACTGTATGGTTACTAACTATAGAGTCAACTGTCTTCACAAACATTTTACTGTTCCGTTCATTGCAGCCACACATAGACTACAGTAAGTAGTTCTGTTACACATATGGTAATGCTGATCTATGCAAATTATGTTGTAATTTTATGCAAAAGCAGATGTACCCAACCAGTTTCACATTTTAGCATTTGTGACTATACAGATGTTTGAGCTATGTAGCAAATACACAACACTTGGTGTTAGACAGTGAATGTTGGATCTAATACTGAAAGTACTGAGTGACTCTGGATCTTGATGATTGATTGTTTTTCTTTTTCTCAGTAATACTTTCAGAGTGAAGAGGTCGCCAAAGAAATCTCCATTGTCTGACCCATCCCAGGTGCGTACCTAATTCTCCATATCTGTACATCTCTCTCACTTTTGTCTGCCTGCATTTCTCCCTCTTCACTCTGACTCTGTCTCTACCACCTCCTTTGTGTTGCAGGATCCTACGCCCATAGATGAACCTCCCTCTCTCCACCCACAGGATGACCACGCCACAGACGAGGAGAAGCTGGCCTCCTCCACCAGTCATAAGTGGGCCGCCCTGCACGACATGGATGCAGATTTGAACTCTGACCAACAAGACTTCCCCCAGCCATGCGACCTTACATCCTTTGTTAATGAGAACAGTCTTCCTCATCAGGCTCCAGGTGAGGCATAGCTGTCTGACTCTCTTGGATCCCTCTTTGTACCGTCAGCCACCTGTGTCCAAATGAATGCTAACAGAGGTCAAAGCATACCACAGACAGGCGGTGCCCAAAGGAAATTCAAAGCTTATGTTTGGATCATGTTCAACCACTTTACTCTTCATTCATCCAGCTAATTTAATTGATTTTTGTTGTGGCAGTGAAATACTGACCCAGTTCTCTACTGAACTCTGACCTTCCCAGAGGCTGTGTGGCTCAAACCATCTGGGTCAGACATGAAATAACAGACAGACAGCCCTGCCTCAGCTTCTGATCCCATCAGTCCAGAGCTCAACACTGGCTGAAATGTCTCCTCATTTCTTCTTCTGCATCTAAAACTTTTGTCTTTCTTTGTCAGTGCAAGACTATGAAATTGAGTACATGGAGAAGATTGGCTCCTCTTCACCTGTAAGTATTTCACGTTATTTGAAGAATTTATCACAATGTTTACTGCTTTCTTTATTTATACTGGTGTGTTTTATATGTGATATGTTATATTGGCCAAAATTAGAATTCAGACTTGGACAGTTTATGCGTTATGCGTCTCTTGTGTGTGTTGCAGCCACTGTCTGTGAAGAAGCCATCTTTGTACCTGAAGTTGGACTCAGTATCTGACAACTTAACCAAGAATATGTGTGCACATGGATTTGAGCCCAGCTCCCCCTGCACAGGGTACAACACACTCTACTACTACTCTACTGCGCTATGTTTTTGTGTGTGTAGTTACTTTGCAGTATTTCATACATTGTATATTCACTGTATAGGAAGCCTTACAGTGCAATTTTTAGTGCTTTACTGGTATATCTAGTTTGCTAATTGTAAACCACAATGATTTGGATTGCATAATGCATGCAGATCAGCTGCTACGGCAACGTTTTTCATTAGCACTCTCAACCATCAACTACAGTACATTACATGCCATGTCCCTCTCTCTCCTTGCGTTGTCTCATTCTGTGCAGGAGTTTTGAGGAGATGGAGGCCCAGATAACAGCGGGTAAGACACCGGTGCTGAGCTCCCGGCCTGGTCCCGAAGGCTCTGCTGGGGACAAGGGCAGGAAGAGAGAAAGCGAGGCACTCAGCCGAACACAGAGCATAGAGAGGGATGAGCAGGTGAGCCAGATTCAAACTCAGTGAGCAGTTATCACATATGTTGTAAAAAAAGAAATTCACTGTCACTTCTGTGTCTTGTCACCGTCATGTAAGGAGAATCCGTTTTGATTTTGTAACATTTACACCATGTCATTGTTTAGTCACAAGGGGGAGAGTGCCACGCTGCACATGCTTTATTGTAGGCCCTCCAACATGAGCACCATCAGTCATAGTGATTCTCATTAAAGCCTTGTCACTGATAACACATAGCCAGTCTGCCACACTAGGTCCCCAGCTTGAACGCAGTGACTCAGCTTCCAATGCTGCCACTCAAACACTCAGCGCTTGCTTTGCCATGCTGACACCTGCCCTCCTCCCTGCCCTCTGCCTAATCCTCCCGGTGCCCCTGTAGCCCCCTAGCCAGGGCCCCATGGAGGTCCCTGCTCCAGCTCTGGCCATGCCCCTGTTAGACAGGCTGTCTGAGTGTGACGACCCCCTGCAGTACCTGGAGCCTGACCTGGCTGAGACCAACCCCACTGCATTCGCCCAAAAACTACAGGTGTGTTGACAGACCACACATGACCCGTGTTGATAAACCTTATAGGCCTAGCTTCTTGTGGCCCATTTGTGGCCCTGACATGTGATTGTGTGTGTTTTTGTACGAACGTTATTCCCATTTTGTCACCATACTACATCCTGTCTGTTCGTTTTCCCATTTTTTCCCTCCTCTTAAGTTTTAGCTTATTGTGTGAAATAGATTGATGGAGTGTGAAATGTAGACAGCCACAAGTCTGTGTGCTCAACTCAAGTTTCTATATGTTTTCCCTATGCTCTCTCATCCTTGGGCCGCAACCCCCCTCCCTTACCCCCGAAAACCCATCAATCCACCCCCAACCCCACCCCACCCACCATGTGTGCGGCCCAGGAGGAGCTGGTGCTTGCTGCCCTGAGGATAGAGGCTCTGCAGGTAGCCAAAAACATCTCTCAGTGCCTCTCCCTCTCTACTGTAACCCCCCAGGTACTGCGTTAAGTCCTGCACCTGCTGTAAGCTAGTGTGTGTGGGTGTGTGTGTGTAGGAAGAAAGATGCATCTTGAATGAGTGATTACGGAAAAGCAGGTGTGTGTAAAATGCACGTGCGCGTGACTGTAGTGTGCGTGCATGAGTGTGTCTCAGCCTGCCTATCCCTCCCCCTAAACACACCATTCTGAGTGTGACTGTGAACTCATGGCCTTATCAACATGGTGGCTGCACCACTACATCCACAGTCCTGTGTCCTCTTCAGTCCCCACATATGAAATCTCTAACATGGCTTAATGCGTCCAGCTCCCACCCCGACTAGCAGCGAGCTCTTCCAGGTTGACTCCTCAGGAACAGAGTGCTGTGCCTTCTTAGTCCCTTGCCTTTATTATGCATGTTGGGCAACATGCATGTTGCCTGTTCATAAGAGGCTTACATGAGCATGAATGTGACTGGGAATGTCTCACACTAGACTTAATAGCAGCAGCTGAGGAGTTATATGGACATAACTCTCCCAGATGTATTTGTTGATGCTTTGCTATCATCACCCCAAATCCCAGTCACATTCTTGTGTTATGATTTGATCCTTTTCCCAAACTAACAGCACTAACAAACAGACACATCAGGTATCAGTTTTCAGTTTGGTTGGAATTTTAGGTAGAACTCTGGATTTTTGCTGGTTGGAGGGCAACAGCACGTGTCTGGATATAAAAGGAAAAGTTAGATTTTTTGCTTTGCTTGATGATATTTTATGGTCAGTGGAAAAACTCTCGTTGGAGTTCGAGCAGGGCAGGCACTTCCCGGTCCTCCTTCCTTCCATGTCTCATGCTGTTGTCCCACACATTTTACAGTCTCGACTCAAGAAACCCAGCACTCGGCGGTGGAATATCAACGGTTCACCCTTACTCAAAGTAAGAGTAATATTATACCCCTGTGATCTGTCCCCGTCTTAATACAACTACAGTGCAGTCCAAGTATTTAATCATAAACACATTTTCATTGTTTTTGGCTCAGTGCACCAGCACACTGGATTTGAAATAACTATGAGGTTAAAGTGCTGACTTTCAGCGATAAAGGTGATTGAAGGCGTTCACATCTACATTGGTTAATTAAGAGTGTAGGAATCACAGCTCTTTAATGCATAGTACTCCCAAATTCTGTACAGGGCATTAATAGGGCAACAATTCCTATGCTGTTTACCCAATTTGGATGTAAATGCCTTCAAATCAAAGCTAAAATTCAGCACTTTACCCTCCTAGCGCTGGAGCACAGAGGCAAAACAATTATCCAAATACCTACAGACTGCACTGTATAAAACTCCTGTAGACCCCAGAAGTCCAGAAGTCTTGAGACCTTTTTTTAAGGTCTCCCTACATTTGCTGCCTACCATAGCTGTGCTTTGTCCCTGTGAGTGAATGTGTCCAAGTTGGGTTTTCTGCAGTTAGTATCTTTATACATCTACTACTGGGTTATTTTTTTGTTTGACGTTGTGTTTGTATTGTGGCTTCAACTTGTGTCTTCTATTTGCCCCCCTTTTTTTGTTCACATTAAGTAGTTTTTCCTCAAGTCTATGTGATTTTTGCCTGCAAGCGACGCTAACATGTTTGCAGTTTACTCGACATGTGATCCAGGATGATCTGGTAAGGGTGCTTTTTGTACAAGGCTGAATTACCAACCAGGCAAAGCAGGCAACTGCCCCAGGGCCCAAGACCCTCAGGGGCCACAAAGGCCCCAGGTTGTTTGTGTGGCAGTTACTTTGTGGTAATTTCATTCATACAAATTTGTTTGGCAACATGCACCACCAAAGCACAATTAAAAATTGAAATGGAAAGGGCCCAAAAGTGGCATTCTGCATTTTTACCCAATCTCGAATCCCTGTCCTAAAGAAGGGCCTTGCATTTCATCAAAGTATAAATACTTACAGCAAATCCCCCTCACACAGCATGCTTATCCAGCCATGTTTTTATATTACATATAAAGCAGCAGCAAGTGTACACCCAGTAAGGATACATTTTTAAACCTCACTGAATTGGGAAGGTAAGCCCAATCAGTACCTGACTAAAAGCAAAAGAGGTCCATGGTTACCTAAACTTGACCAGTCTTTACCCCCAGTGGAATAATGGAATTACTGCCCCAGCCAGACCAAACACTTCACTCTCTTTTCCACATATTAGTGGATCTCAGTCTCCTAGTTCCCTGTGAGCCCCCACCATTTAATCAAATCCTCCCGTAATCCGGCTCTCCCAAGGATGACTAAATCCCTTTCAGAGCAGTTTTAGGGGACCAAAAATGGTACAAAAATGAGGATTGTTTTTGCATTTTGATATGAGCTTTTGTGTGAGGAGTTGTTGTTGGTTGAGTATTGACATAGGTTGCAATGGTCACATGAGCACATGCATATACTGTATATACTTTGGTTTGTAGTGTCTCTCAGTACACCTCAACACTATATCCAATGTCAAACTCTTTCTGATGATAAATCCTGTGAATTTTCTGGTTAACCTCACATCATAGTCTTTGTAATTGTAAAAGAATTGGGCAAATGCTAAAACAGGTTACATTAAACACTATGATTCTAGACATCTATTTCCAATCCTGCCCAGTACCCTATACTCCCTCTCCTGTATACAGTGCAGTCCTTGCTGTATCAACTGCTGCCCTCCTTCCCCTGTGCCTTGCCTGGACCCAATCACATTTAAGCTACTGCGATGAGCAGGTGATCATGACCACTCAGCTGGGGGCAGCATCAGCCAAATCACTTGGCTAATACTGTGGCAATGAATGACTGTTTCATCCAATCATGTGGCGGCTGACCAAGTCTTCAGGAACATCACTAGCCTGGCTCATTTACATATTGATTTTGCTGTGTGGTACATCTTGATATAGTTTATTGCTGCCTTGCGGTTTGGTTTAGGAATCCTGATGAGAATGTGTGTGTGGGCTCGAGGGTAAGGGTGTCCCATCTGGAGTCCGGTTTGTAGCTGGTTATGTTTCCTTTCCTTTCCTTCTCCCTTGGTGCCTGGAAGCAGCACAGAGACGTGTCATCTCCAGTAGAGAGTACTGTGTCCAAGAACTCGCTGTACACCAGGACCACCAACTACATCGAAGGGGAGAGTCCCCACCTGCCCAGAGATCTGGACCACTCGCTGGGAATTGCAAGAGAGGAGGTGCCCCAAAAAGTTTTCTTTTTATTCTACAAGTCATAAATACTGTATATCATTCAATTCAACATCTCACACTTTACTTAACGATTTTGTCACCCTCTTAGATTGTGACAAAGGAGAAAGAAGTGCTGGAGTGGCAGAGGAAGTATGAAAACAGCCGACAGGAAGTAGTGGAGATGAGGTAAGAAGTAGCACCTTGGGTTGTCCCACCCATACACTACAGCATGGAAGACCTCTCTGTGTTTTTGTTAAATTTAACAATTTAACCTGTCAATTTGTTCATCTCGCTTCAACTGTCAACCAAAGCCATGGTTAAGTGCAGAGTGGAGAGCCAGTTAAAAATGTCCTTCTGAATCTTACTATCAGCACAAGTGTTAGTGGTGGAGAATAGAACAATAGATGCAATGTTTTAGAGTTCAAAAGTTAGATATCCATGGGAAAATGTGTTAGGGGCTTTAAATTGCTGTCATTTGGATTATACACCAACAACTGCCTGACAAAAGCACAAAATTGGGATTAAATACACTCATATGTACGTCTACAGAAGCTCAATCTATATCCGACAAATGGCTGCTAATTGGGGTTCAAGGAGATAGAGATATGCAGTGCTAAAACCTTGTTCTCTGTCAGCAGGTGGTGGTTGTTGGTCCAGCTGGCTATAGCTCAGTTAGTGTGGATAAGACAGAGCTTACTTCATTTGACTGATTGGGCTCAGGATAAGGAGGGGCTAAGAGGCTAAGGGGAAGGCATGGCTAATCAATCCTCTTATCTCTGGAAACCTGTTTTTCCTAAAACAAGGCTTCCTATTGGGCCAGCTGGTCCTTGGCTTGGAGTGTGGGGGAACTTCTAGGGCACTTCAAACTCTTCCATTACTCAATAAGCCAATTTTCTAAAGTTATACACTGGATAACAGTGTCTGTGTGTTTGTCGTTTACCCAAATTCTAACAAAATATCTCAAAATAGCTAATTTTTTAGGCATTTTAATATCAGTTGTTGTAAATGAAGTAAATGATTGCAAAATCAAAGTTAAGACTAAAAGCACAAATAATTTGGCAGAAGTGCCAGATCCACAGCTATCTGACTAAAATCCACCCAATTCCAATTTCTATATGTTTTTATTTAGACATCTTGCTAATGAACAGCGAGGCATGTAAACAAAACCTCTATTTTCATAGGTGGAGACAAATATATGAATTGCATAACATAAAATTGTTTTAGAGGCATGTATACTTTCAAATAATTTGTCATACTCATATAACCCCATCCATATACTGATGATCTATGATTTCTCTTCCATAGGAGAATTGTTGCTGAGTATGAGAAGACGATTGCACAGATGATAGGTGAGTTCAATATTAAATACGGGTTTTCAGTTGCTTACAAAACCCAAACATTTGTCACAGGTTACTGGACATGTGAATTTTATTTTAAACCAATTACTTTTGTTCTCCAACCTCTGCCGCTACTTTTTGCTGCACTTGAGTTAAGTATATTTTTATCCTCCGACACAAGCTAGCTTTGCTCTGTGCTTGCTTTCATGTTTGATT
This sequence comes from Siniperca chuatsi, assembly GCF_020085105.1. Taxonomy (NCBI): domain Eukaryota; kingdom Metazoa; phylum Chordata; class Actinopteri; order Centrarchiformes; family Sinipercidae; genus Siniperca; species Siniperca chuatsi. The sequence continues at coordinate 11,231,443 of NC_058052.1, forward strand.
GATATGAACTGAATCCTGATGTCATTGGAAGGGGGAAGTGCTCACCTTTTGCCCACTCGTGTCCAGCTTCTTTGGACTCATTAAATTCCGCTGCAGGTTCACTCTCTGCATTATTCCTGCTCTCACCTACATCTTCTTCGCCACATGAAGATTAGATTTTCGCTGCTGCCTAATTTCATTCCTTAAAGCACTGTCACAAAAAAGGAACAATCTGTCTCTCACACTCGGCTCTCTCACGTGTCTTGGCCTCCCAGCTTGACTTAACACAGTCCCTTCTTTTCTGTTCTGCTCCCATCTTTGCCCCTTACTATTTGATAACCCTGACAGGCATGCCAGGTGAGTAACGCGGAATTGTCCTTCACTTGTTTGTGTCAGCTCACATCTCTCCATCCGTCCATCAGAGAGGGGAGCAGATGTGCTCACTTTCTACATCTCATCCAGTGACATTTGTTTGTCCATTTTGTTGCATTTCATCTTGTATGTTGAGACACTGTATATTTTTTTAATGGGTAAAAAGAATCTTTTGGCATTTTCTATTTTGCTGCCCTTTATTTTATCCCTCAGTTGCTGATACTAAGTACAACTTTATACAAATGTAAAACCTTTTAGATGTACATTAGATGTATTTGCTTCTGTACTGTCGGTGCTTGTAAAAGTCATTCATTAGTGAGATAAGCAGGTTGGTCATCCAAGCTTGTGACAGGAAATAAAAGGGAAAGCTGGGAGGGGGCTGAAATACTGTTGGAACTTTGTCATTTAATACTGAAGGGTCTAGAAGCCACTTAAAGCAAAGCAGCTGCCAGCTCTGTCTCTATTGTTTACAGGTCTCTTTGATTTTCCCATTGTTCAGTGTTTTTGTATGCATGCTACACTGGTTTATCAGATATACTCATATAGTGTAGTATAAAATGCTGTTAAATCATATTAACCCACAAATCTATTTTGATATATTGGCAAAAATAGAGTGTATATAAAAGAGAGTATATTTGTGTGTGTCCATCAGAGGATGACCAGAAAGAGAAGTCTCTCTCCCACCACACCATCCAGCAGCTGATCGTGGAGAAGGACCAGGCCTTGGCCGACCTCAACTCCGTGGAAAAGTCTCTGGCTGACCTCTTCCGACGTTATGAGAAGATGAAAGATGTACTGGAGGGCTTCCGCAAGGTGACTAACACACATTATTCACATCTAATGAGTGTTTTTCAGCATGACTGGCCTTGTAAGTAATCTAAAATGTAGCTTGACAATGCTTATGGCAAGTAATTAAATATTTTTTTCACTCTGTTCAGAACGAAGAGGTTCTGAAGAAATGCGCTCAGGAGTATCTGTCCAGGGTCCGTAAGGAGGAACAGCGCTATCAAGCCCTGAAGATTCATGCAGAGGAGAAGCTAGATAAGTGAGTCTATACATACTCTCATTATCTCATGTTTATTTCACCAGGACTGTTATTTTCCTCAAAGGGAGAACACCACAATACGCTAACTACACAATAACCCAATGCCTAGCTTAAATATGTTTGGATATAGGCCAATATAATTAGCTGTTCCTATAGATCATTTCTACTCCATCTATTTGACATTTCTAAAGATTAATTCTCTATTGGTTTTGCAAATGTGAGGTTGTGCTTTCCAGGCTTATGGGGCTTATGGGGAGGTGAATTGATTCTCATTGTATCACTTGTGTGTTTCCAGGGCCAATTCAGACATAGCTCAGGTGCGGGCCAAGGCCAAGCAGGAGCAGGCCGCCTACCAGGCCAGTCTGAGGAAGGAGCAGATGAAGGTGGACTCTCTGGAGCGCACTTTGGAGCAAAAGGTCAGTCAGAATTCCTCACTAACAGAGTCCTGGTGGGTAAAAGGATATGAAATCGATAAAAAATATCCATGCGAACAAGTATATAAATTGTAATTTGAACAATTGTTTTACAGAACAAAGAGATCGAGGAGTTGACAAAGATCTGTGATGAGCTGATCGCCAAGATGGGGAAAAGTTAGCGACCACACCACACTCAGGCCAAATCTCACAGAGAAGAGGAGTGGTTGTGGAAAAACAACTTGGAAAATGAAGCGGATTAGTAATATTTACCATCATCTTCCAAGGACTGATGGACATCTAAGGCCAAAGTGGTCTTGGGGTTAAATTTCCTACTGACTTTGTGTATACAGGATCCACAGGATTGGCTTCATCTTAGTCACTCTGTACATTTTTGATGTGTCAGTTTTATCGTACTGTATCAGGGGTCCGGTTTAAATTTTAGAAAATGTATCATATCACTAATGAGTGTGTCTGTGTGTGTGAGTGTGTGTATGATAATGAGAAACGTGAGAGCATTGTTTGTGGGTTAAATTATCTATAATGATGTTGCCATGACAGCCACTGAGGGAGAAGACTGTTTACCCACTCCTGTTGATAGACTTTGAAAAAGAGTAACAGACATTTATTCATTCATAAAATGTTGATACACCACAAAGAGAATTATCACAATAGCTTACTGCATGTGAGAGAGAAAGAAGAACCTGTAATGTTAATGTTTGTATATACTGTAGGAAATTCCAAGTATGAAAAAGACTCATCTTCATTTTTGATAGTTATTCTGTCATCCTCAGCCCGCTTCCCTCATGTAACCTTGTAGATATTTGTCATACTTGTCATAGCTTCCTCGATGAAATTGTGGGACTATATTTTGGATTTTATTTTGATATAAAGCAAACTAATCGTGACTGTATTCAGTTGTGACCAGGAGTAATTTAATTTTGGATGGATATGTCCTAGTCCTGCTATGGTCATTGTGTCACACTGAGGAATAACTTCTCTGCACAGCTACTGTACAGCATCTGCTTACAAAGTGCAATAAAAGATGGCAATACAGCATACTGGGTTTACTCTGGTTCTTTCCCCACATCACATTTTTTTTCCACTGAAAGTCAGAAGGGCTGCCATGTTAGATTCCACACATCATGGTGAAGTGCCTCAAGGTTTTCTCTGCATTTGTTTGAAATGTTGTGGAAGAGTTTAGTTGACCTGGCATGACCGATGATAAATCAGGGTTGAGATGTGATTATGATTATTTGACGTTGTGCTGTTCCAAGTCAGTGTCTGAGGAAACAAGATACACAAGCACAGGTGATCTTGCTTATGTGTAAATGATGCACTGATGCATTACAGACCTATTTTGGGGTTTATTTTATCCTTTTCTGAGTGATTCCCAATCAGGGGATACTTCTATAGTTACCAGGGGGTATGTGGAAAGATGCTAATTTGAAAAAACTGAAATTATGATTTGGTAAAATATACATATTTATCCACATATTTGTGTTAAGGAGGAAAACAAACACACACATTGAATTACAAATTGCTGAGGATGATCTTTAGTATATTTATTGCCAAAATAACCAATAAACTAACGGCTACAATGCTACAACTGCACAGGACATGCCTTCACACCAAGTGTTGCAATTGAAAACTAGCTAGAAAGTAGCAAGCACAGAGGTTGAAATAGATCACTGAAAGTAATGGATAAATGGTTGAAAATCAAGTTTCTGCCACTCGAAGTGTATATATGAATGCAAACTTCCAGACTAAACGTAAACACCAACAATTCCAGGATCAAAAGTGGATTTCCACTTTTATATAATAAATAATAAAAAAATAAATAACATCCAGTTTGAAATCCATTTGAAAGAACATTTTTAGAAACATGACGAGTGGTGTCACGGAAGGAGTGCTTAACTTCATCTGACAGGGCTGTGGGGGTATGTCAGACCAAAAAATAAGGTTAGGAACCAAAGCTTTAGATGATTGCAATGTTCATTTAACTTTTTCACAAATACAGCAGTATTGTATCTTGGCAGCAACCACAATATATTTAGAATAGCAGTGTCATTGAGAGAGATGACATCCAACCTGATATGATTTACTGCAATTCTTGGAACTGTAATGTATTAGTAACTTCAGAGTTAATCTTTCCAAATGTCCAAGTGATGTAGAATGACGTTTATCAAGTAGATTTCTATGGAATAATGGCATATCTACATAAGTAGCAACAACATGTTGCTGAATATATATTTACACAGGACAACAAACACACGTCACAGGACAACAAGCATCCTGTGGCAAATTAACCTGGCACTGAAGGAAACCTAAATGGACACCTGTAGGGCACAGCGCCAGTTAAAGTTTAGAGATCAGTTTCGTAGTGATCAGTCCTGGTGCAGCAGGGTTATGTAAGGGCTGGACCAGGTGGGGACAGGAACAAGACTCAGGATGGGTGTGGCTAGAGCACAATGATAAGGTGAGAGGTACAGGACGAATCCTAGTATGTGACTTCACCCTCAACACAGAGCTGTGGGCACCAGAGCTGTCGGTCCCAGTGGAGGGGCTGGTAATCTCTTGGTCAGTGCAGGAGGGGATATTAGCTCATCTGATAGCTAAGATTAAGCTCAGGGGGCTTGAGGAGCAAACAACCTGCTTTTCATTGTGTGATCAGGACGACCGAGGACCACCAGCGCCATGAGAGTTGTCCAGTACTATCCGCTGCTCCTGCTTTCTCTGGTCCTGCTAGCAACCTACAGTAAGGACCAGGTTTTTAGTTCTTATAACCTTCCTTTTTCTGTCTTCATCTTATTCTCCCCCCTTTAGATCTCTGCCTCTAACTCCACCTGCCATTGGGACTTGGTGGGTGTCTCCCTTCAGGTGCTCTTCTCCCTTGCCTCTATTGAACGTCCAAGAATAATTTGCATTTGTTGTTTTTCTGCATTTCAGTCTTTTCCTGAGAGGCAGGAACCTGTCGAGTGAATAACTGTCAAAAAAGCTTTGCTTTCAGACATCAGGACAGGAAATGTTGGACATGACAACACTACGCTTATCTTTATTTTTCAAAAATTGCCTGGCATGTTTTATAACTCTAATACGACTATTTTACAGTCAGACCTTATAATGACACTTTATTGTATGTTTGTTTGTTGTAAGTTGGCTAATTGCTGTTAATTTCTCTGGTAATTCTACTGAGTTTTGCTTCTGTTCAGTCTGTCACCCTCCTCTGTAACTAGCATGCAATCCCAGCAGCTAATCTCTTAATAGGCCTGGAGGCTAATATTTATAGCATGTGTGTAGAGCGGCTGTGCTGTGGGGATAGATTGGGGTCAACTACAAACAGCAGGGGGCATTTGTCAACATACAGAGGGGCACACAGGAAGCAGAGAAATGAGACCAGCGAGGCCTTTGGTTTACAATTGTTGTTTTCATTGTTTTACTGTTAAAGTTGTGCTTTTGTCATAAAAAGGGCCGAACGTCTGACATTTTAGTAATTTATTACTTTGTCTCATTAAGTTGTGTTTGCTAGTTTGATCAGAAAATTTCACCTCTCTGATGTTTACTTGTATGGAAACAACGGTTTCTGTGTCCGAGCAACTTTTCTGTCCTTCCCCCTGCCATCATAACCGAATAATGAAAGTCTGGGGTTGAAGGAGGTTATTTTGATAGCCAAGACAAGAGATGTACTGCTACAAAAAAAATCCTATAAGTCCAGTTCTATTTGATCCTCTTAGGAAGCAGCATTAAAGGCCGTTTCTGAAGGGCCATTTTAGAATTTAGGAGACGGATGGAGCTTTTCAAAAGGAAGCATTAAAGGGATATTTCAAAGGTCAGCTAGTTCTCAAATAACCACTCCTTCCTCTGGAGAGCGTTAGAAAGACATTTAAGTGTTTTATGTGTTGAAGTGGGCTCCTGAAGCTTTAGCTAAAGGTTGGAAAGATATGATTTTAAATCTGAGGGCACTTGTTTAATTCTTTGCTTGATTCTGGGAAGATTTGTGTGAAGGAAGTGAATATTTAGCGCTCTGTCTTCACTTTACTGTCATTGTGCCTGTGGAACAATGTCACACATCAGTCACCCAGATGTAAATTTACCATGCCAGTGTGTGTACATGCTCATCAAACCCATAAATCCTGTGTTCATAAAGGATAAAAAATATCCAGAGTTGAGGCCCTTGTAGACACTGCTTGATCTTAACTAACAATGGACCGAAATGATGAATGGGGCTGAGTTAGCTCGAGTATGCCACAATGTACTGTAGTCTTTACCATACCAGAGCAGCTGCAGCTGGCCGTCTTAAGAATCACTTGTGCCAATGTCTAAATATGTGTTTTCAAACATGGCAGCAGTAACATTAGCAGCATTAAGTAATCTTTGTGCCTCCAAAGAAGTCAGTACATAGGACACAGGGCATTTTGTTTTTACCATAACTGAGATTTTTGGTAGAAAATCCTACATTAGCATCATAAACAGTTCCCATCAACTGAAGCAATGTCATCAGGGCAGTCTAAGAATAACGTAGGGCTGGCATTTAAAAACCTTGGTACTGTATTTCCCTTTAAATGTGCTCCAGTTGCAACCTTGCCAGTTTTGATAATATTTCTATATGGCTTCTCTGCCATTAACTTGCTGTTATATCATTTCTCATCTTGGAATTATATGGTTTTATGTGACTTCCATTCATTCAAAATTAAGTTCGTAATTAAGTTATTCCTGATATTTGAATATTACATTATGCTATTTTTTAAATACCTTATCCTTCAGGTGAGGCTCTGCGATGTTATACCTGTATGGGCTCCAACAATGATGACTGCAACCGGCAAGGCTCCAAATCTTGTCCCAGCTACTCTGATGCCTGCGCTGTGGTGGTGGGCCATGACAGTGAGTCCAACAGCAACAGTGTAGTAGCTTTCTTTTACTAGTTCTCTTTCTACCTTTTTTTGTACCAGCAAGAAAGATACATAAAACTCTATTTGTATCTGTATGTGAGGATGTGTGTGTTTGTGTGTGTTTAATGGACGCTGTCTGGAGACACATCCCAGTCAGCAGGGGTCTTTAAGGGAATGAAGAGCTTTGCTACTCCCACTTGATTAATATCATTAATTAGGACACCATGTGTTTATGGCACCAAGACAATTCCTCTCACAAAATTAAGTTAACTCACTTTACTAATTTAAACCTGTTATACATAAAATATACCTTATTAATTATCAAAAAGCGGAGCAACAGCAGAGACCATCATCCTGTCTTTAAATGACACATAGTAGATGTACCAGCTGGAAACGTTGTAAAGACAATGCAGCAAATTGTAATGATGTCAAAACTGTACTGCATGTATGGAATGCAGAAGTAAAAATATAACACAAGTTAAAAAAACAAAAACAAAACAAGACTAAAGCTTTACGGCCTGGGCAGTTTTATGAGTGGAACAAGTCTAATCAAATTTACCAGTGTAACTGACTTCTATTTGTCTGTTTGTCAGGTGGGGTGATGAAGTCATGCTCCTACAAGTCTTTCTGCAGTCAGGCCAACAGCCAAGGCTACAGAGCACCAGGTGTAAGAGTTCACTGCTGCTACGGTGACGACTGCAATGTGACGAGCTTCGCCTCCCAGCTGCCGGGACTCAACTATCTGCTGCTGTTTCTGCCTCTGTTGTTCGACTGCTTTTTCAAGTAGACATACGGCTCAACTTCATCATGCCAATAAGCATCCATCTGCAACACAAATGCCAACTACTGTTGTTTTAATTTACTCCAAAAATGCCAAATAACCCTGCTTAATTTCACACTACTTACTGTCCTACTTACTGCCCATCTGCTTTGATTGACCTTATTTATCTAAACAGAAGCTTAGACATCATGGAGTTACTGTACATAGAAGAGTATGACTGTGTGGATTATACGCATCAAATTGGATTGAATCCATTAAGCAGTACTCAAGTAGATGCATCTTTCAATGGATTTCACTAAGCCAATAACTAGAGGATCCTATGGGAAACGCTAAAATAACAGTAAGAGAGAAATAATTTATTATTTGCTTCCTACATTAAAGAAGAGACGCTGTTTGAGTTAATCAGTTTTACCACCCTGGTTTGATGTTAGCACACAATTTGTGAAACTACAGGATAATAGGAACATCTCTTTGAGCTTTTACAAATCACCTTTCAAGTTACATTTGACCGCATTCATCTTACCCACATAACTGAACGCCAAAGTATTTCAGCGTAGCTCGTGTTGCAGCAGATGTTCCTGTGGGTAAATATGGCACCAAGAGTTCAATCAGCTGGTGTGTCGCAACGTCATTAGACTTCCACCTGTCAATCACACATCTGAGAGCTGTGTGAGATATTTTGGAAAGTGGTGAGAAAACACTTCTCACACACTGCAAATCCACATAAGCCTTTGACATGCCCGTGGCCATGTGTGTTACTCTGATGGGGTTAATCCACATTTTGCGTTTGAAGTCACTTCAAGAATGACTGAGTTTATAAACAGAGTCTGAGCACACCTCACCGGAGGATGGCCTATAAGTATAGGCTACTGTATATATTGTATATAAAGAAAGAAAATGTCCAGTTGGTGACATACACTCCACACTGTTTATTGTGTACTTTTCTTTTGCAGTAATTGTTTTGGAACTCATTTTAGGAAATGTTACATTTTCACAGACCATGTTCTTTTCTGGTGTGATGTACATTAAATACATAACCTGCAGCTGCTGGTATCTTTATACAGTTTTAGTGCTAACATTTATTTTAAAAATGTGTAAGTGAGGAGTTACAGTATATTATTATAGAAAACTGCACACTCAGATATTTTGTGGATTCATTAACTTATTTTATGTACATTCTTCATTATGTATGAAAATAAAATTTTAATGTAATTTAATCTAAAAAAACTAGGGATGCCCATCCTTGCTCCAATGTATATATTATTGTAAGGAAATATGTTCTACTATTGAATGGCACAACATAGCAAATACTGGACGTACAGACCAGATAATATAAATGTTGACATTCATAATTCAATGTAAATACCACCAATATAAGTCTTTTTGTTACCACCTCTGTGTGTATGTAATTATTTCAGTCCTAAAAATTGTTTTTCCTTAAAACAAGCTGAAAACGGTCAGTGGTCAGTGTGCAATTATTTCACCTCATCTTTTTGAGCCATGCTGGCAGAATAGCTCTAGGTCCAGGCTGAAATATCTCTGCAACTTCTGGATGAATTAATATGAAATTTGGTGTCCCCTTTTTGTCCCCCTCAGGATGAATTGTAGTAACTTGGTGATCCTCTGACTTTTCAAGTAGCATTTGTCCAGTACTTTGGTTTATGACCCAATACCTGCAAAACTAATGACATTCCTATCAGCCTCAGCTGTACTTGTGTTTTGTTGTGCTCTCTTAAGAGACTGGCTAATAATGAGTCTTCAGCTAATAAGCTAGCTCACTATTCTCAGTACGTGTCTATCTTGTTTCCAACTTACTCCACACTTACGTGGGTCCCACGAAATATGACAACTACAGTAGCTTGGAAAATAGTGACATGGGGCACTGAATATGATGAATTTTGACCACAAATGAGACAAGAATTATTTTGGAAAAACAATACACGCCGCCGGAGCGGAGTGTTTCTGGGGACCGGGCCTCACTGATTAGCCTACTGTACAAAAGCACACAACTTTTATAACTTTATTCACTGATTTTGGTGAAACTCGATCATATTTTAAGGAGGGAATATTTTCTGGTCTTCACTCTGATGTCCTCCGGCTGCTCTGCTTCAACTTTCGGTGATTTACGGAGTTTGCTGATGGACAAATGGCCTCCATACCTATGCATTCATGTTTGAGTGTTTATGTATTGTCTGCTCTTGTAGTTCACACAGCCTCCGCTGTGAGGCAGTCTAGCCACACTTTTGACTTGGAGTCAAATCAACAAGACTGTTGCAATTGATATTGACCAACCACGCCTCAAGGGTACTGCTGAGATTGGCTTGAGTCAATAATGATAATAATTGTACTGTTTTATTGCTGTCTGCTGGGGTTTGTACTTTATTTAAAAATGTGAAAACTCTCTCCCTTTGCCTCTTGCTTTGACTGACTCTCTCTTTCTGTGCTCTCTCTGGTGACACCCTGCTGCTCTCTCCTTTGACAGGCAGGTGTGAGAGTGTGAACGGACTGCCCTGGAGGAGGATAGACACTGACCCCAAACCGTGAGTCTCCAGACCTGTTCAGCTGGATCCTGCTCTGGGGTGCTCACTTCCACAGACAGCCGAGAGAGAGGCCCCACGTCAACCCTCGTTAACTTTATTTGAAAGGTTTCTTTCACCTTAATTAGGGTGGGAGGGGAAGGCTTGCATAAAAATGAAGGGCTGATGGGTCAAGGTGCTGCTGAGGTGTAGGTGGGAGTGTCTGAAGTTTGTCTTTTGGGGCACATAGTTCAATTTAGACTGTTCAACAGTGTTACGGTCATGATTCACTTAAGTGGGACTGTTTGTGCACTGTACAATTTCCCTCACAACTGTTGTGTGAAATGTCGCCTGCACTTTTCACCATTAGACAGTGGGCAATGGGAGTTTATAATTTGATGAAGGATTTGAAAGTGCAATCATGGCCAAAGCCCCTGCTGAATTGGAGCGTCTCTGGACAATAACACCAGTCACTGTATTCACCACGTGTACGCCATCTGAGCTAAAATTGAAGGTCATCGCCATGGCAACTTTGCTGTTTAAATTGGAGTATATTTAATCCCAATCCTCTGGCACCTGAAGACATTATCACCGCAAATCCCACCGTCAGTCATCAAAGGGATGAGCCGGCTGCCCTTTAAGAGAGGCTCTGCGAAAGCAACAAGGCTGTAGAAAACTTGTGTCCACAGTGGTTTCTACAGGTTTCACTCCTTGTGAATGCCACTGAGTGTCCCACACACTGACATATCCATGATTATTTTTTGTGTGTGTGGGTTTATGTGTGTTTTGCTGTTATCAGAGAGGATTTATCAATTGTTGAGTGTGTTTTGATTTGGCCCTGGAAAGATTGACGTCTTTCTGAGAAACTCGCCTGCCGTCACAAACAGTCACGCTTCCATGTTTTTGCTGAGAGATTGTCTGTTAAGTTGCATTTGTCTTATGTTTATTTGCCTGGTGTATTGATTGCATTACCTGTTTGTAATGACAGCAGGCTGCAGCACAACTGATTAGATTGGTCAATACAAGAGGTTGTGCTCACATCACCTTTGCGTGAATTGGGAATTGGGATGATGACATCAGGCAGATGGCTCTGGTTGGATGCTCCTCCCAAACAGGGAAATGAACTCATGAACCATCAGTGGAATCCAGGTCCGGCCCACATAAGCAAACCTGTTCATCTAGGACCCCAGAGCAGTTTTTTTAGTTGGGTCATACTGGCAACACTGAGCTTCGGATGCAATCCCTCAAAATAACCAACTGTGAAAAAACTGACTTAATGAGTTGTGTGTCCAGGGCAGCAATCTACCTTCAAATCATTGATCAGCTGCTTTCAGCCAAGTGACAATCAATATCACCAACTCGGATGGACACGATGACCAGTGGTTGCAAAAACAAACAAACACATCCGACCTAAAAGAACACACACTGCTCAACATCAAATGCTTGTGCCATTGTGGGGAGGGAACAAAAGCGCTCGGGGGGAATGAGAGTGTGTGAGACGTTGGCTGTGTTTACAAGCGCCCGGGTCCTGGCTGGTTGGCCCGGGTTCACCCAACGGTCACCGGTTCTGAGGTCTCCGGGTCTCGGGTCTTTTTGAAAAAGATCTGTGAAGCAGAATTAAAGTGATCTACCTCCGGACTCTGGACAGAGGACCACAAGGGCTTGTGGTCTTTGAAACAGGGAAGAGGAGAGATACAGAGAGCGAGAGGGGGAGAGTGGGGGGACTACAGAGGGAGCCAGGAGGGGAAAGAGGAGAAGAAGAATTGTGTGTAATGAATGTGTTCCCCTGCCTGAGCTACTTTGAAATGTGACTAAATGGCCCACCTTCTGTGAGGCAGGTCCCTGGCTTGAGGGCAGTGAGGAGCCCATCGACAGAACCTGAGGCTGACAGGAAACACAGGGCATAAACTCCAAAAAGTGTACAGTATGTTTAGAAATTTGGATAATATTTCCTCTAATAATCCTTTTCAAGAAATGTAAAACAAAGTGATTAGCATAGAAGTAATGTGCTTGAGATGAAAGAAAATGTATTAAGCTTTTCTAGTCAATTTAATCCCTACTATGTGAATTTCTTTCAGTGAAACAGTTTCTCTGTATTTGCCCTAAGTTACTACAGTCACAAGTTGAACCATTGGCTTTTATAATGTCTAACATAGTGGTAAGATATAGTATATGATAATTATTTGCACTTTCAATACTTCCTTTAAAATACCTTTTTAATTGAAAGAAAATCAGTAACACAAAGAACACCACTCTGCAAACAGATTTCATGAGCAATATGAGCAATTTTCCCCATATGGATCAATTCAAAGTAAACATGCTTTGAGCCAATATACAGCATCTAGCTTCTCCACCATATGTTCTCTACAGTTTTCACCTCCTTCCCAGTCTCATCTCTAGAGAAGACAGTGTTTGCACCATTTCTGTTTCAGCTATAGCTGTGGTACAGGCTGTCTATTTTTGTTATCCCCCACAGGATGAACAAAGGAGCAGGATTATATAGAGAGAGGGCTCCTATGATGAGCTTTTTGTAGAATTACCACAGTTCTGCTAATTCTATGTGTCTTACAGGAGGAACAAGATCTGCATCTATATGCATAGGCTCTTAGTTTTTAGTAGGAAAAATGGATAATACAAGAATAACAAGTCTTCATGAACAACTTAAAAGAAAATACACAGAGGGTCAACAAATATTATGCAGAACTGTGGAAAGGGAAGGGGCTATTCTGAGATGGTAGGGTTGACTGCGTTGAATGAGTGTAGAGGGAAAGGAGGATAACAAAAGAGAGGAGAGGAAAGCAAACCTTGGAGCCAAAACCAAATCACATCAGTAACCGCTGCGCCCCGGGGTGAGGGCAGGCTCAGTCAGCCATACCATTCAACTGGGATAATTAGTTTTGGAAAGGAATATCAACTGATATAATTGAGCATTCTCTGCTAATGAAGATCCTCTGTGTTGTCACTGGTGAGGCGCTAATTGACGGAAGAGGGATGGATGGGGTGGGTGCAGGGACGGGGTGAAGGGCTGTGCAGGATATGATGGTGGAAGTGCTGCCAGTGCTGGCAACCAAAAGTTTTTCAGGTTCGTTGATCTCTATTAGACAGGTTTTATTTAGTAGTCAGTGACTCACTATCTGCTTTCATTCGCACAAAGGCCTGTTAGTGTGTGTATGATGGCCTCATTCACCACTGTTTGCTGTGTTCCCTCTAAAGGTTTGCCAGGAGATGAAAGAAAACTTGCTGCAGTGTTTAGACAGATAAGAGTGGTACAGAAGAGGGCGGGGTCTAAAAAAAATCACAGGAGTCCACAGGATGGGGGTGGAGGGAGTTTAGGGGTTGCACAGGTCACATTGGGAGTTTCGATTGAGGGAAGCAGAGGGTCGAGGATTTGTGAAGGGGGGGCTGTGAGGAGGGGTCACGGTGAAATCAGTTGAGGGAATAATAGGAAAGCAAATTGGTTTTGACAAGTTTGGGGAGCTGGAAGTAATGCAGTCCTTTTAAAGGGGAGATGAGGGAATATCCAGCAAAACTATGAGATAATCAGGGGTACCATTCAGGAGCGGGGTGAGGGGAAGGACCTGAGCCAAAACACAGGGGCCTGCTGGTGACCCTGAAGGGCCCGTGGAACAGGGTTAGTCTCTCATGTGTGGCCTACAGGGGGCGACAGGTTGAAAGCAGAGTTGAACATTTCTGGAAGCGTGAAAGTTGTGTTGCAGCTTTCACAGTTTATGTAATCTTTGCCATATGACAGACTTGGATAACCTTCTCATAACCTTCAGTCTTCTAAGAAACAGTCTTCAAAACCTTTCAGGAGATTCATTCTGTATTGATTAAGTATATTTTCAGTCATGAAAATATCAAATAAAGAAAATCTTGCCAAATGAATAATGCTTTTTATGAAGATGTTTAAGACATCCTTGGTAACTCAGAGACCAACAGGCAGGCAGACAGAAGGAGATACAGAAAAGCAGGCGCGCACAGTAACAGACAGAAAGGTATTCAGAAAGACAGACAGAAAGGCAGGCAGCAGGGCAGACAGACAATACCGATCCACTATTCGCTGTGACACACATCTCAGGAATCAGGCATCGTCCCCAACAGCAGGCTGCCTGCCAGATCAGCTCCACTGGCAGCCAGCTAGACAGACTGCCCAGCATGGAGACAGACTGACGCAGAGCAACCAGCTTAGGTGTTTGAACACAAACAGAGGATTAACAGAGTTCTGGGCATGGAGGTGACGGTAAATAAAACACCAAACAGGCCCACTCCACAGGACAGCAGGTCCAAACAGAAAAATGATTTCACACTCATTTCAAATTAATGTTGGTGGGTAATGGAGTCATGGTTCAGCTTTATGCTGTCCAATTTGCTGGAGCTGATTTAATATGGAGAGCAGGAAGGAATGCATCCAGTTAGGATTGTGCTTTTTAAAGACTTTCCCCAGTGAAAAGGGAGTGTGATCTTTTGTTGGGCTGAAATTGAAAGTTCCTGATGGTGTCAACATAGAAGTAAACGACTGCGATAAAATCAAATATTCTCCCTGCGCCTGCTGACACCTGCATGGTTTGATCTCACTTTTCAGATAACATCACATACAGTGAGAGAAACAGACACATGGATCTGATGCAAGAATGCTGCCTCAACCCTTCAACCCCTACTGTAAGAGTCTGATTCAGAATGCAATTTGCTGTTGTTGTCAACCTTGACAATTTCTGAATGCAAATAAAACGCACACACGTTCCTGTATGCACGCACATGCACCTCCTTAACATCCTGCTTCATCCTCTTTCAGATCTCAGTTGAATTTTTTCCAAAAGTGTTTGTCTATACCTGCTTAGAGCATCAGATGTGTGAGGTCTACAGGTCAGATAAGATGAACCAAATAGTGTTCAGTTTCTTTAATTCATTGGGGTAAGCCCCATCTATTTAGTATGCCAAGCAGGTAAAAACACAAGCAGGGAGCTAGAAATTACATGACCTAGGTCAGTATCTCAGGCTGCTCCTAACAGCTTACTATATTATCATTTGGTTGTAGCCAAGATGATCATTTTTCTTTAAAAGGCACCACCTGACCAAGTCTGGGTGATTTCGCTACCAGTCAATTCTGAGAAACAAAATTTCTTTAAAAGGTATTTCCATAGCTATATAGTTAAGATAGGATATAGTAGGGAGCAGCGAGAGCTTGACTCAACAGTCAGGAGATATTTCCCCTCACCAGCCTCCTTCTCCGTGTTTTCCATGTGACTCCAATTCCCTTCACATTAGTGCAGTCCGCCGCAAAGTAGCTGCAAGAATCAGCACGCGGTCAACTGTGGCAGGGAAAAAAGAAGGGAAGAAAGAGAAAATATTTAAGGCCTTGCTCCCTCTGTCAGCTTTCACCTCCTTTCCCTCCTTGTTCTTGTTTTCACAGCCCTTAATCCTGGCGGCTCCAACGCGGAGCGGTCACAGGTTTTGACAGCAGACTGTAATGACCTAAGCTGTTCTCTGCGGGGGGTGAGGAGAGTAGTTGGGGTAGGTGGTTGGAGAGGGGGAGTGAGGAGGGACAGAGGAATGTTTAATGAGAGGTTACTTTATTTTTATTTTTAGGTGTAATGCAGTCTCACGTCTTGGCTACCAGGGGCTGAGCAGATACATATGTATGAAACCTGTTTGGGAATGGGATGTCCTGGGAAAATCAAAGAATCCACAATCCATAAGAGGGTACACAACTCATGTTTAATACTGTACAAGTCATTGTGAACTAATGCAAAGTTCACACTGACATAGCGTATTGTTAACTGTTATTTTGACAAGCTAATGTTGCTGTACAAATTAAAGATTAAAAATATATATTTCATGGATACAGACCTTTTTCCCATGACCTTCCTATGTCACCTCCCTACGATCTGTGATATTTGTGAACAAAAGGTTAAGACTTTAAAATGCCGTATTGGAACATGTTAACATACCCATGACTGGCGGGTCTTTTAATCCACAGATTAATAATGAGCAACGACCATCGTTTATCAACTGCAATTTATTATGAACCTGACGAGCATAAGTGACACGACAACAGATGGATGAATGGATTTAAGCTATTTAGGACCACTAGGGGGCAGAAAGACTCATAGAAACATTAGCTGAAGTGACTAATGCATCAGCAAACAAATGCCAACTTACACATTCAGCAGACCATTGGATCAATTGGAGTCATGTTTTTGGCCGCCTGATGAGTGTAAGTAAGCAATATTCATTCACCTTTTAGCTCTGGTTTGATCCACTAACACCTCAGGGGAAAGATTATGCGCTAGTCTTCACTAGCCACTTGTTTACTCTGATATATCGCATTGGGCAGGTAGAGTACAATCAGCGATTTTATATAAGGTTGATAAGAACACTGAGACTGGTTGAAAGCAGAATTGGACATTTAAGAATGAGTTAAAGTTATACTGAAACTTTCACAGCTTGTTTCTTTACCATATGAAACACTTGATAACTGTTTGTCATGTCAAAGGCAGGATTTAATTCAGTGTAAAAAATTAATTCAGCGTAAAAAATACAAACATTACTTGAGATTGAGTTTTCTGATTCAGTTCAGTTGTGTAAACACAGTAGTAAAACATTCCTGTATTTTGAAAAACAATCTGAAACATGCACAAGATGCTTATTTTTAAATGCAAATAGTATTATCAGCAACGGAAATGTAATTTGGCAGCCACAACATAACATAACATCTTAAGTCAAGTTGATTTTATACATGCGAATTATTAAAAATACATGGAACATTGCAAGAATTGCATAAAATACTTATCTGCAAACCTTGAACTCACTCAGTTATTGTGATTCCTGTGTCTTGAATCTATGTGCATTGTTGTTGTTACATGAACCTAGTTGCAAAGTGTTTGAATTAGATTAAACTGTCCAAGAACAAAGGGAGTAGTAAAGTCAGCCCCAACATGAAAGGAAAATGGAATCATCTCCTGCTCAAATGCAAGATGAGAGTGTGAATGTTACTGGTAACCCCGACATTAACACAGAGCACTTGGTTGCCATGCAACTGTTAGCTAACCCAATGTGGAAGTATGGATAATGTTGAAAATAAAAAACATTAACTGTATTTAAAGAAGAGAAGGAATTCATAAACCATGTAAGAACATATAGTTACATCAGAACTGGGCCCTGGCAGTAAATATGAAGAAAACTAATGTCATGATTTTTCAAAAACACCCAAGATGTCAGGAGAACAAATACCAGTTTACCATAAATAATCATATCATTGAATATAGTATGAGTTATACCTACCTTAGTATAACCATAACAGCATCAGGGAGTCTCAACATGGCAGTGAATGCACTAAAAGAAAAAGCTCGAAGAGGTCTAAATGCAATTAAGAGAACATTTTACAATGTCCAAATTCCAATTAAAATCTGGCTTAAAACATTTGATAGTGTCATCCAGCCCATTGCGCTGTATAGTAGTGAAGTATGGGGTCCACTTAGCCATCATAGCTATACCTGTTGGGACAAACATCCAACAGAATTTTTACATGCAGAATAATTAACTAATAATAATTAACATTCAAAAGAGAGCGCTCAAATGTTTTAATCACCTTAAATCCAGCCCCCTAGACATCCTCCATTTCAGAGCCCTCCAAACCCAAGAGCTGAACCCAGAGAAGAGTCCCCGATGTCAGTTGGTGCTGAGACTAACTGCACCATGACTGTGGTCATTGTTTGACAGGTGAGGTTGAGACAGAGATGCACTTCCTCCTACAATGTAAACATTCAATAAAATAAGAAACATTTACTTTAACAAATTCAACTCTGTAATCTCAGATTTCAAAGAGCTAAATGACTTCTCAAAATTAAAGATACTCCTCGGAGAAGGAGACAGGGCATATCTTGCTGCCCAATATGTATCAGCATGCCACAGCCTGAGGGACAATGAATGACCTAGACACACACACACACACACACTCACACTCATAAAAAATGTTGCGATGTTTATGTAGTTTTCACCTTTTGTATTTGTATTTTAACTGCAAGTCTACAATGTATTATTATTATTATTATAATTATCTTATCTTATCTTACCTATCTGTATATATTTTAACATCACAAATCTGTTTATGTATGTTTTTATTTTACACATGCATTGGCAATGTTAATGTCTGTTTCTCATGCCAATAATGCCCAATTACTGCTGTGATGCTCTCTGTGGATTTAACAATTGTTGCATCTCTAGCCACACTTCAATCAGTGATGTGACAACAGGTGTTTTCCACCAGCTGTAATTGCAAAGCACCTGCTGTAGGGTGTGGCTAACAAGAGCATGTTTAAAAGCTTCAACCGACAGAGAGCAGTGCAGCAACAGTTTTTTGCCCTGTGGGATTAAATGTTGGTTTAACCTTTAAATTACTCACCAAGAAAATTTGTATCTCCATATGACTCTGATGTAGTGTTACTGTGTGTTCAAACTGGAGGTTGCAGTAAAGTGGCCAAGTCCAAAGTGCCAGGCACATTGTTCGAGCAGCATGCCACGACCAAACTGACAAAACGTATCCAAAAATGCATTTTATGTAGTTGAAACCTAATTCATCAACATACTTCACAATGAGTACTGTTAAGTTTCAGGCTTGAGTACATTTTGAAACTGCTCAGTCAATAATTTCATATTAACAATGGGTCAGATACATATATGTAGTGCAAAAAGAGTCACTTGTAATGAGGAACCTAGAATTGTCACCTGCCTCTGCAGTTCCGCTCAGCTCTAAGGAGCTTTTTAGCGCCTTTCAGCTCATTGTTTTGGTTTTACGACCTGCAACTTTACTGTTTTGGCTGACTTTCACCACTCATAGAGCCATTTTCATCTGCAGTAGGAAGCTGTTTTCAACTAAAAAGCTCTGATAAACTCACTGCATGCTACCTGTGCAACACCAAATGGCAAACAGACAAAGCTGAAGTGAAGCTAAAGACAGACAGATATTTCCCTCAGGAGTTGGTGGAAACCAAAACAGAGGTAAAAGGAGAGTAAATTTTGGACTTGCATTTTTCACTGGTCACTGAAACACGACTCCATATAAATGATAACGTTGCCCCATGACTGCTGTGATGTGCAAATAGGCAACTGTTTGCTAACACCATTATCAACTTAATATGGTGATAATACGTCAATGTTGTGTTTACAGCTTCTTGCGCTTCACCCGAGTGGCCAAAAAGTCAATTAATGCAGGTTTAAAGTAAATATTTCTATTTCTTTCAGTAGTTTGAATACAGGACTTTCAATGTAGGTATTGTTCAGTTATAGAATTGATACTTATTTATTTGATAATTGATAGTGAAGGACTAATTCCTCCACTGACAAGGTGATTTGCTTAATTCACAAATCTCTCTGCTGCTTTTGGTTTTTGTTTATGAATTTGGTTCGGCCAGCTTCTGTAGATTTACATTCTCCTGTAAGGTTTGAGATAAGCTGTGACCCACCACTGATGGTCAAGCAAGATGGTCAAGTTAAAATAAATTTGGCAAACTGGGGGGCAGCAATGTATGCAGTCAAGGGACAGTCTGCATGAGTTTGTGAACAAACCCAACACCAAATACTGAGAACCGAGCCAATAAGTGGTGACGTTCGATGCATATTTCATAGCAGTGCTAAAAGTTATAAATGAAAAAAATGCATCACACCCCAACTCCGGAGTGCCGAACAAATATTCCAATATTGAAATTCAGTGTTGTTCACCTTCAAAAGATTTGTTCTTCGCTGCTGTTAATGTAATTGCTTTCTGCCCTCCAGTCACTGAAATAAAATGTCCAAGGTAATAAGACTTGCTTTCTTCCATAGTGTGCTAGTGGTGAAGGTACCGTGATTCAGCCCCAGACAGATGCATTTTTGCATTATTTCATCCAGTAGGTAAAAATATGAGAATCTTTATGAGGTCTGAATTGCTCTGTTTTGTTTATCATTTTCATTCCACCTTCTGTTCCACAGTTCTATCTTTACTCCCTTCTCTGTTTCACAAACCCCATCTCATTAGTTTCCATCCCTCCACAGGATGACTCGCTGTCTCATCTTCTTATTATTAAACCCCTAGCTTACACGCCTATGCAAACTATAGCACTCAGTGGGCCTGATGTTTAGATTTTAAAGACCTATTCCCTTGGGTCTGAAACCAGTCAAGTCTCAATATGAGGTAGAGCATGGCAGACCCTCAAGTAGATAAATAAAGGTTTAATTAAGAAATGCTCCTCAATGGGGTTATTGGGCTTGGGGGTTGGTGACTGATGGGGGAGGGGGGTATGAAAGGCACTTTGGACACAAGAGGCAATACTGCTTCACCTATGGAATAAAGCACAATAAAGGGATATTCATTAAATATCTGAGAGCCCACAGGCTATTGAACATCACAGACAACATACTGAATTCATAATGGGAAAAAAAACTCCATTAAAAAGAGAAAACCATTACAGGTTGGTCATTACAAAACTATATTAAATAATCAATTCAATTATTTTGCATATTATCACCTCTTCCAAAGAGCAGAATGCATCGTATAGGTGAGACATCAAGATTAATTGCTGTGGAAATTAATTTGGAGAGTAATTCTCATCATAAAGCAAAATTACATTTTGCTTTATCAGGATGAGTCAGAGCAGCAATGTTTGTTGTGCGGACGTCTCCACTGCTACTACTCTGTGGGCAGAATCCAATCTGTTATAAGCTTTCTATTAATTTGGGTGTTTTGAAATGCCTAGATGAAAAATTCATCTCAGTCAGTCAGTCATGCACATTTAATGAAAACTGCAGAAAAGCAAACAAATAAAATTTTTCTTATGTTTACAAGTGGTAAAAACAAGAAACAAAAATGTAGGAAACATGGCGCCCCGGTAGCTCACCTGGTAGAACACACACCACATATTAGGGCTGAGTCCTTACCTCAGCGGCTCAGGTTTGAGTCCGGCCCGGGCCCTTTGCTGAATGTCATCCCCTCTCTCTCCCCTGCCTTTCCTTTCTCTCGCAACTGTAACTATCAAATAAAGTGGAAAATGTAGGAAACAAATCAAAGACATCTTATAAGTGCTTAACATCCAGCGGTTGATTGTTGAAGTAAACTGCTTTACCACAATTATAGCGAAGTTAGATCGTTTGCATGGTTACATAAGGTATACATACAGTATATATACTGTATATATAAAGTATAACATTACTTGACAAGACCTACATGAAACTTATTTTCTCCATAAAACTGTGTCAGGGTTATGTGACAGATTTATTTTTCACCTCCATAAAGGTTAGCATGGCAACCATCCTATCAAAACTTAATGGTAGACCTCACCAAACCTCTCTGCCATTATACAGTACTTTCCATAAGTATAAGCTTTCTGCTCTATTGTGCTCAGTGATTACAGTGCCTGTACAGTGATGTGCAGTTGGAAATATGTAGTCCTTTTCTACTGATTTAACTATTGACTACAGCTCTAAATTGCAACAGAAAAAATACATGTTCTAAGTCCTAAGTGTGTTCTTTTCTGGGGATATAGTCATTGAACCTGAGATGAGGACATGCATGTCAGAAGCCTGATCTGTTATGGATCTACTGTATCTATGTATCCAATGTGAGAATAACTTTCTCTTGCATCATCACACATCTAAGCGTGCTCGCCTATTTCCAATCTGGTAGCTATTGGAAAATATACCCTTAGCAAACCCAGAGGTGACAATACAAAGCAAGTCAAATGGTGTTACCATGCTTGCAAATGCTTGTCTGTCTGTTTCATTCTCTCTCCCACACACTTACACATACCACTATGCATTCAGTCACTCAAATGAGTATTGTGTGGTCACCCACTGCTGTGTGTCACACAGTTTATAGGCCTGCTAGCTTTAAAGTGGCCTTTTAAGATGTTCTGATGAGCCATTAGTAGCACTTCACCATAAAACTACATCATTTAGGGAGTTGAATCACTGAGTTGTGCTCTCTTTAAAGACTGAGGTTACTAGTAGGATAGGACTAAAAGTAGGTATGTCCTTTCTGAAATGAGTTTGTGCCTGTGCATGCACACTTATTTGTGCTGATATATATATATATATATATATATGTGTGTGTGTGTGTGTGTGTGCTGTGTGTGTATGCCTGTGAGTGTGCGAGTTTGTCACAGATACAGTGGGATATATTTTATTTATACATTTAAGAGTAGAGGAAGTGAACAAATGGCCTGGCCGGCCTTTGCCTGAGGTAGCTATGGACCTCCATATGTAGCATGCCCATCTCCTGGCCCTCAGTCCCCACATCATCTCCACCAGGGGCCCCTGGGGTCCAACTGACCCACCTCCATCCTTCATCCTCCGTCCCTCCATCTCCGTCCACAGCCACGCTACACGTAGCACTCTCCCGCCTGAGGCCATGGCTGACTTTCTCCTCAGTTTGCCATGATGTAGCACACAGTGCAGACAAGCCCTCTCCTCCTTTCCTCCGTCCCCTCAGAGAGGGGTTTGTGCTAAGGTTGACCGATTTAACAGCTGCTGGGTAATGCACAGAAAGTCATTTGTTAAAATCTAATTGATCGCTCCACTTCCACCTCTACACTCGGTGGATGTTCTATCTGCTGTATGAGCGTGGCTGAACAACAGATGCTGTCTGTCCTATGGAGGCAAGAAAAAAAGAGTGCAGAGGTGGTAGGGGAGCAGGATGAGATGAGATGAGACACTATGTACATTGTAATCCTGTGTGGCTTCATAACATCCAGAGCCCACAAGTATGAACTTGTTTTTATGAATGCAATAATATAGCTGATCTTGAACAGCTTGCAACAAAAGGCTTGTAGAACCTAGTCAATGTTAAAAACAATAAAAAAATAAAACAATAACAGCAGATTATAGTGATTGCACTTACCTCTGAAGTTTGCTGTTTTACCACACACACTGCTATTTCCTGTACCACTTAATTTTATTAAATTCTTATATCCTAAAATCTTTCTTTTGCTCTGTTCACTGACATTGGAGGGACCTTTCCTTCAGGGACTGAGGAAGTGCCCTTGCTAACCCTTACTAGACAGACCTTTTCTCCCTGTTTCATTTTCACCTCCTTGCCAGGACCATGCTCTTTTATCTCAAGGCTGGAGATGCAACCAGCAGCTGAGTTCTCGCTCCCCATAACACATGTATGTACCAACAGCTACATCTGTCCCCGGCCCTCTGGACCCTTAGGGAGCCAGTGGGGTGTAGCACTGGCTAACCTAAGCCTGACTGACCATGTGACAGCGAGACAAGGGCCATGCCTGTGGTCTCTGCACCTCAGAGCCACGTAAAACGCAATCATTTCACATCAAAGCAATCAGCCACCAGCCCCAGGCACAATTCTCACCCGCTGAGTGGTGAGACGGCGAGCGCTACCTACACACATTCGCCTGCCTCCGTCTCTCACCTCAGTCTGTCACTGTGACCTCAGTCAACATATACCACCCTACACCTACATATTATCATCAGCGGTGGCCTGCACATGTTGAGTGCCAGCCAACCATACACACTCAGAAGGAGGCTCTTGCTCCCTGTACATTAGTGGCAGAGAGCAAGTAGCTAATTATAAAACCACTCTGTGTGCCTGGTTGTTCCTAGGCATTGCTGCTGTACTGCTCCATGCAGAGTGGGGGAAATGAGCCTGTCAGCCCAGTCCCAAGTTGCTGTGATGAGTGCAAATGAGGTAAGGCCCTGGAAGCCTCTTGGGGAGCTCCATGAGGGGAGGTGGCACTGGAGGGTGTGTAAACACACACACATACTCAGAGCACTGATGGCTCTGATTTGTAAGCTGTCAGGCAAAGTGGGTCAATATGTGACAAACAAGAGGGTCCTTTCAGATCCACATGCCAGCCTGCACAGTGTGATCGACCAGCAGGTCTGTGGCACTCTGGGTCTGGATTTAGACACCCAAATACCCACAGAACATCAAGTAGTTTTAGGCTGCAATGAGATATTGTCCCCTCCTCATATAGAATGTGTGATATTAACAACCCTGCTGAATGCCTCAGTTGTGCTACTGTTGTTAAAAAAGAAAGACCTGATGAAAAAAAGCAGCACTTTTTTCTGGGTTCTTGTGTGAACAGTGCTGTGTAATGATGGTCAGGTGCAGCTTGTCATTATGGAAACACAGAGGAAGTCACAACACGGTCCCGAGGAGACAAACTGGTGACAGGAGACAGCAACGTGCCTCTGATGATGAGAGGTGTCCTGGCACCCCAGCCCTTCCTGTCATTAACTCACGTCAGTGACTGAGCTCATTTCACACAGACTGCCTGAACGCCTGCCATGATCACAGCCTCACATGTGCACGGGCCAGCCAGCTTTGATTGCACACTGCTTTCATTTATCCTCTCTATACTTCCTTTTCCCCCATCTCTCTTCATCTGCATTCCTCCACCCCCTCCCTCCGGCGAGGTATTATTAGCGGCCATACAGAATTTTTTATTTCATTTTGGTGATTGACAGCCAAGGTGATACCTTCCCTTCATTAGCATATTATGCGTTTACTCTCTATGCCTGCCTAACTAATGGTGGTGATTCCCAGACTGCTGTTCCTGAATTAGTATGCTTCAGCCTGGGAGTCAGGGCTGCTAATCAGGGGCTGTGGTGAGAGGAGAAGGACGGCTTCAAATTACATCCTTCACAGTCAACAGGAGGTGCACATGAAAGTGCGACGTCCCGCCGTTTTTCTCCAAGCTGAGGAAGTTTGCAGATCGACAGTGACAGCACCCCGCTTACCTCTGAGACACCTACTAGAGCATCTCCAATTAAAAGCCTCCTATGATTTCCCCTATTAATAATAAATGCCTCTGGACTTGGTGGAGCTGTGATTGGTATGTGTCTGTGATGGTTTTTAATACATGTACACATTTGTGCGAGCTGTATATTTGTTCGCCTCTGTGGTTGAAAGTGTGCGTGTGCCTTTTTTCCAGGAGAGCATCCATGTGCTGTGCCTTTTCATGTACATTCACTGCGGTGTTTAGTTTCCTGTGGTCTCCACCTCCTGTCTGTGGTGGTGGTTACCTCATAATCACGACTGAAAAGCCATAACGCGCCTCTCTAGAAACTGAAGATGCCACATTGGATTTCAGCAGGAAATTCGAAGAGGTGGCTCTCTCTTCACTGCTGAGGTAGATGCCAGGAAGCCAGAGACAGTTTTCCAGGAAAAATGTGTTGCTGCAAACACTGTCTGTCCCTGTGACTTCTGCACAAACATTGGTCTTGTTCCAGAACACCTGGAGCGCTGCAGCTCTTTATTAAAGGCATGACTTCACTATTGTTACCGTGATTACAGATTATGAGCTTCATAACCACCTCAGACTTAGATAAAAAGGGCATCATACAGTAGGTGGAAGCACACTGATAGCTGCACCACACCACACCTCATCATAATAACAATAATTGAAGAGACACTGACATCTGAGTGGAGGGCAAGCCTTTTTTCAGGGTAATTTGCAAAAATGAAGCGAGCCACTGAAGTGGATAGAAACTTCCCCATAAATAAGTCTAGAAAACATTTTCACAGAGGACAATGTCTGTCGCGAGCATGACTTCAAAATGACTCATCCACCTGGTTGCACTGTTTCTCATTTAACAAACACAGTCCATCACAGTGGTATGTTGTAACTGTCTTTCACTCCACTTCTCCATTCTGCAGATTCAACTGCTTTTGCTGCCTCCAGGACTTAATCAATATGCACTGTGTCGGTTATCAACACACGTGTTTTTTCAGGAAACATCATCCTTCTCCGGCTTCTGATTTGTACCTGAATAATGTCGTCTATGGATCGGCGGTGAGTGCATGTGGCGGGTAATCAACAGACATTCACTGTGGCTGTCATGCAAGCGGAGAAATTCATCCCAGAGGCACAAGGGGCAAGATGCACATTCATGACCATAGCATGCAATAGGACAAGGGGACCACTGTGACATACACTGGTGATAAATGGAGAGGGTATGACCTTGGAGGAGATCTTTCTCTCTTTGCCTTTCTCCTCCTCTCTTCTCACTCCTCCTATTCTGCTTCTCCAACAAATCACTTTTCTCTGTACTGGCCTGTGGAAAAATATCCTTTCCTCACACTGTTTCACTACATGAATACCATACTTACATACTTACACAATACCTGAACAAGTAACAGCCACAGCTCATACTTTTCATCCCAACACAAACAAATCTCGAACCCAGAAAAATTAGACTTCCTTTTTGCCAACATTCACTCTGTTTTTCTTAGAGATGAAATTTGAAGAAATGTTACTTCCCAGACCTCAATTACAGATGGATGTTTAGAGAGGAGGTGCAAAGTAACAGAGAAGTGAAGAAATTGCAGATCAGGCTATTGTTGCTTGTTTTGTTTTTTTACCAGACCGTGTGTATATAGACCATGGACAGATTTAATCCTGAGTGTCACTGCTGATCTGATCTGTCTCTTTTAACAGGAAAACACTCTTAGCAGTGTGTTGCTACAGTCAGCTGGGATCTGTGTCTGTGTTGGGCCGGACCAGGCTTGTCAAACTGCCATATGTGGACTTTAGACATAGTTGGATTGCAGAGTGGATTGAACAAACAGAGGATACTGAAGCAACTGCACAGAAGCTACATAAGGGATAATGTTGCTGTTTGCTTGGTAGACATGCTTTAACTCTACAGATTCAGATGTTTGCAAAGAAAGATTCCAAAGTTTTGTAAAGAAAACTGACTATCGTGATATTCTTTGAATGCATCTTCATGGTTATGCTTAAGGCAACATGACATACATCTCTGATTAAGGCAATCCTCAAAATCTCCTTTTCACAGAAGACAAATGTCCTACTGCAGCTGTCAAACTAATTAGACCTTACTTAAATCATTAGCTAGGAAAATGAGCTTAAGTCTCCATGGTTCTGTTATGGCCGGTATGGTGATGCAAACGCACGCGCATGTGCACATAGAGACACATTTGCAGTAATGATTTCTCATTACATAATAATCATTGAAAAGGTAAACTAATTACTTGTTACATTACCGTTGCTACTCAGCACAGCTTTGTCAAAGGTGTTTTATAAAAACTCCAAAATCCACACTCACAAGTCAAATATTCTGTATTTAACTCGTGTGGAAATAGAAAACGAGATGTTGTGGTTTAACAAGCTGCCAGCCTGCAGTTTGTAGGTATTTACTGTCAACAGTAGTCCAGTCTACACAGTGAAAACACCCTCCAACTTTAAACAAAACCCCAGTGATTCCTGAACGTAGGCTTAGCAGTGATTAATGTTAGCAAACCAGCTCACCACATGTAAACTGTACAACTTTGGAATAGCCTATTTGGGAGGCATGTGGGAGAAGTTGGCCTTGAAGCCTTTCTGCCAGAAAACCTAACCAAGTAGTTTTGGTGCCTAAACCAGTCTGTCCAATGAATGCATAGAGAAAAAAACTGGTTTCAACACTCCATTTAACACCCCCAAGCAGGCAGATCCCTTACACTACTCGTTAATGAAAAAAGCAATCACGTTACTCGTTACCAAGCAATGTGTTACTGCCCATATGCAACCTTGGTTTTGAAAAAGATTTTCTGAAGTCATGTGTCCATGTTTAGATACTTTTAAACTGCCTCTCCCAAGGTTTCTCCAATTTCCCTGTATACGCTATGCATGGTATTATACAATGGAATCATTAATTTAATGGACAAAATCCACACATCTACATTCTTAGTTTAAACAGCTAGTTAGCACTGATAGCAATTTTCTTCATTAACAAACTGGACATTTGTATATGATGGAACATCACATTAAGATATTTCCAGAAATCTTTATGTCACAGTTAAACATTAGAACAGCGTGAGCAGGAGGTTTCAGGGTTTGATGACTATGCCTGAGAATGAAAGCCAATGCAATTTTGCACTAATTTTCAGCAATCATACGGGGAGAAAAGGTCTATTGTAGAAGAGGCAGAGATACATTTTCTGAGCTGACTGAGCCTCAATAGACCAGAAACAGCGCAGCCACAGGACATGAGGAAGGGCCATGGCTCTCATAGCTACTCTTTTCTCTAAAATTTTCTTTCCACCTATATTTGCTGAATGCATCAGGTTCACACTCCTTTGTCAGAGATTACTGAATTTGCTTTGTCCACCACTAGTTTGAAGGGAAGAGGGTACCCCAGAGAAGTAAATTACAAAACTCATCATAAAATATCTCCTGGAATGTACTGAAGTTAAGAAATTGATAGCGAGGATAGTATCTAGGACAGACTTATCCTGTAAGGCTTTCCTAAAACTTCCACAAACTCCTATTATTTGCCTCTTCATGGTACTAAAAGAGATTTAGCAATTAAAAATGACAGAGCTTTATCTTTTTCTTCCACAACACAATAAAGAAAGAAAAAAATCAATGACATAAGAATGCCAGAGGTCAACTGGCAGTGTTTTCAGTGTTGAACCACATGAATACATCGCCACATACATAGGCTTTATTTGGTTGACTGAGCCTTCACAATGCTGCTGGGTCCCCACAAGCCACAATAGATTAATTAAATTAATTTAATTTCTTAATTAGCTCCATTTTTCTCCCTTCCCCGATACAGTAAAATGAAAATGTCACAAATTTAAATGCTCAGATTAATCTGATGCTGTTCTGCATCATACACACATTTACATACATTATATACTGTGAACATCCTTTGACAGTAAACAACCACATATATACCGTTAACAACAAAACTAACAAGTTATTAACTCTTTCACGCATGCACAAATGCCTACACAACACAGATTCCTAAGTTTTCTGTTGGGAATTCAAATTTATAGCATGTTATAACAAACACATTTAAATGCATATATCATCAGTTCATCAAGAAAATGTGCAGCAAACTAAATTTGTATGCCCCTTTAAATACTTAAGAAAGTGCCTCGAAGGATGGCAGCTTCCTTTTCTTGAACTACATCTTTAGGAAGTGTTTTTGCAAAGCACTTAAAAGAAAATTTTGATATGGGACATTGAAAAGAAGTATGCAGTTTCACCTGCGATTTTGTCATTATTGGTGAAAATTGTTATCCCTCTTTGCAAGATTTATTGATACTTACAAGCAACTGCAATAGCAAAAAAATCAACTGAACTAAAATCAGAAATAACTCCCACTGAGTGGTACTGAGGCACTCCGATTCTAGCAGCTCTAAACATCTAAAAATGATATACACGGTGTAACTGTGCTAACATTATCTTGTATCTGACAGGTATACAAAAACAAAAACAGCATCATTTATTTTCATTAAAGCTGATGTCATTTACTTTCTATAAAAATACTGGTAAGATTTAAAGGCACTGCTGTAGATTGTGATCATTTATCAAAACACTGCACAGGAATTCAGACCTTTTTCTTGAGCTGCAGTAATTAATAATTTCAGTGGCTGTAGGACAAACCTTCATATCTGCAGAACTCAGTGTTGAGAGAGCTTGCTGTGAATTTGACAGCATGTAGTATAATAGAAGTGTCCGCTCTTGTGGCCCTTGTTAGATGAAGAATGGTCCCCTCCACACAGAGCCCTTTGCCATCTTTTTGTCTGCAGGAGAGTAGTATGATGTGACCTTTAATGGCTGGCAGGCCAGAGGAGAGCACAGGACTTATAAGAAATGGCAGATCTGCAGCTGACCTTTAAAAAACCCTCATATTGCATTAAGACCCTTTGATCACTTGGATTATCCACTGCTGTCTGGGACCTCACTGGATCATTTTGACCAGCCAGTCTGTGTCAAGGTGCTAAGAAAAAGGAAATTACACACATCATAAAGAGGACACACACTTTTATAATTTATATTCTATATTGGGGAATGATATGTATGTTTCTGACACTGTATAAAACTCAGTATTTTAAACGTGACATACATAATCACCAAGACAGACAACACCAGCAACATCAGCAATATATGTATTATGACAATGACAAAGTTTTTGCCATTTCTGGGTAAATGGACAGTTCTCAGGATTAAAGCTGGTTATTTCAAGATGTTTTTGTGTGTCTTTGTTCGTATGAGTCATTTGAAGTTGTGATCCAGTCTGATCACACTATAAAAAACAGCTGTTTGAGCCCTGTCAGAGTGGCTGAAAATATAATAGACTAAACAAAGTTAAAGGTCATTATCAATGACGTTTATGTCAACCACTCAAATTTCATGTAACTGAATCAATTAACTTGAAATCTGCCCAGTCTCCTTTCATTAGAAGTAAATATTTTATTTTATTTAAAGACTGACACATTTTTCTTCTTATTCTACAGAAAAATATAATAATCTGAGCTCTATGAAGGGGAAATACCCTTTAAACTATTACTTTTACTACACTGGAATTAATTACTATAAGTGTGTGATCAAACATGATGTATCTTTTGGGGGGGGATGTAGCTTTTGATTTGTTCATCAGTTCATTCTATAATTCCACTTAAATGTAATAATAATAAATAATAATAAAACTTTATTCATAGAGCACTTATCAAAACAAAGTACAAAGTGCATCACAACAAGAGAAATAAAATACCACAGTGAATGATGAAATATAAAGAAATAAAATACATCAAATACACAAAAGCAATAAAATAAACAGTAAAATAAACAGCCAGTTCAGGTAAAATCAGGATATACTTTCAGATAAAAATGTGTTTTGAGACGAGACTTAAACGAAGACACTGACTCAGACAACCTAATGT
The DNA here is from genome assembly GCF_020085105.1 of Siniperca chuatsi. Classification (NCBI taxonomy): domain Eukaryota; kingdom Metazoa; phylum Chordata; class Actinopteri; order Centrarchiformes; family Sinipercidae; genus Siniperca; species Siniperca chuatsi. Next base: position 11,262,106 of record NC_058052.1, read on the forward strand.
AGAGGATATCCTTTCACTGGTTACTTTGTCAACCAAGATCTGCTTGCTACACACATGTGCTCTCTTTTTTTGTATCATTATATTGTTTCTTACTTAAAAAAGACTATAACATCAGTCATGAGCATATTTCTTCGACATGTGAATATTTTAAAATATTAAATGCAGGTGGTATTGTGCTGCCAGACACAACAGTGTTTTCAGAGGTGCTATGATGTGAATCTGATGCTAATTATGAGAATCCCTGGAGATGTTAGCAGTTGTTCTTGGACCAGGTGCGCCATCTTCCATTTCATCTCAACCTGCTACTGCTGCCAAAGCTATCGCAACCAGCGCAGCCCTGAATCAGAGTCAGTCAGGTGTTCAGAAATATAGCCTTAAGGGACACAAGATAGCTCGGGGAGACCCCTTTGATACAGCCCCTTCATTCTCAACTCTGCCCATCTTTAACATTCAAATCATTGCTGTCCCATATGGACAAGGTAATTCACTCAGTGATTTAAAGGCAACCTGACCACCTCCATTCTCTGCATGCGTCTCTGAGATAAAACATAAAAGATTGTTCCGTTAATCTGTTCACAGACCTCTTTCCTCTCACCGTAGAAATCCAGTGACCCATCAGCAATTCTATATTACCGTAATGTGAAAATCTTCCCATCTGCCATAATTACCATGTTACAAAGGGCTGTCTTAAATTACACCAGGAATAATGGCTTTGTGCAATGGGAGTTAGAGTTAGAGCCAGCTACCTATATGTGTATGAATTTGTGTATGTGTGTGTGTGTGTTTCTGTGGTCACAGACATAAATGTACTGAGATGCAAACAATGATGATTTGGCCAAGATGGGTTTAAAATAACTGTTAAGGATACTTGCAATGATGTGCGTGAAAAACAGAGCACAGAAATAGCATGTGGGAGAGTTAATCATCAGTTTGTTGTATTTATAGAAATGATTCGTGTACATAAAAAAGTTGGGTACTGGGTATCATGTACAGATACAAAAGCAGCCCTTCAGCAAATAAGGCCAATTTTTGAAAATACCTTGAAGACTAAAGACTAAATAATAATAAACTTTATTTATATAGCACTTTTCTTAACAATGTTACAAAGTGCTTTACAAAAAAGAAATAAAACCACTTGTCAAAGTCCAATTAATGGCATAAAGCCAAGTTATTGTTTGTGATGGGCAGATAAAAGGGACAGAAGCACACACATATAGGCTGATTCGCAGTTGTCCATTTCATTATTGGGGGGACAGCAAGGTTTGTCAAATATGATGTGCAAAAAGACATTTTAGAAACACATGAAGTAGAAATCCTATATGTCATTAATAACTATGCCTTTTGACTGTGTAAGTCACATCTGCCAATCACGTCGGTCAAATTTATATAAAAATGTATTCTTCTACAGCTGAACGCCTGCGATTAGAAAGTCCCTGTCCATCCTTCGTCCTCTTCAAATGATTTATGCGCTCCCTGTTTAATTGCAGGTTTGGGAAATACCCAGTGCTTGTGGCAATTGGCATATTTTGACCTGGACAGAAATTACATCCATTCAAAAGCAATGAATTTCAATCACCTTTCTTGTCCGCTCTCAAGATTGGCTCTGAGTCAAACTGTCATTAGGCTCACCCAAACATTTCACAAAATGAGGGTGCTGACATCATTCACATGGACTTGATTAATCAATCACTTAATACAAGGTAAAATAGAACAGGAGCACTGATACAAATACGAACATGATTTTCTGGGGAGATACACACACTAACTATTAATGCATATAGTACATGTACACTGTGTGTATGTAAATACTGTATGCTTGTATGTGCCTACATGCATGTAATTAAAATGCAATTGTATCTTTTTTTTAACAGACAGGTGAATATACTGTTTCTTGAAGGAAGCAAGAGTTTTGTGTGAAAGGAATTAAAGGCCTGTCCTATATAGACGCCTGTCCCAAATATAGGCAGGTTGAGTTCAGTGACTGAAGCGAATAAAAGCCAGGGCTATTAATTGAAATTTTAAGGTAAATAAGCAATCGTTGCTACTAGCTCTGACCAGCTTTCTAGCTACTTAAGCAGTGTTGCCGGGTTGGTTAGAAAAAGTCATTATTAGCCAGAAAATGTGAGTATTGAAAAAAATTATAAAAATGTCTATACTATGACAAACTAGGACATTTTGTCAACCCACCCAAGCTAATTTTTACCGACATAATCCATCCTAAAGTCTCCCAATTTGGTGGAGATTACAGCCTGCATACCCTGTAGTTACCCTGTAACTGAATGTAAGAAGGGGAGAACTAACAATGCTTTAAATTACATACCCTGTAGTTACCCTGTAACTGAATGTAAGAAGGGGAGAACTAACAATGCTTTAGATTACATACCCTGTAGTTACCCTGTAACAAGGGGAGAACTACCACCGCATATATAACTAACTTATTCTGTAACTAGAAGAAGAACAAACTGCACATTTAACTGCACAGTTTGCTGTCAGAGGAGTATATTAACCATGTAGTATAAGTGTTATGATTTATACCTTGTGTTTTATTTTGCTATATTTGTAATTATTTCCTGGGGAAAAAAGGAGGCCGTGCACAGAGCTGAAAAAAGGTAAGCTTGCACGTTGAGAAGCTGTAATGCTGGTCTAACACAATTGCCAGGGAGAAGACTTTCAGCATTTTAACAACTTCAAAATTGTCAACATGTGGTTAAACCGAAACCGAAACACAAGTGAGAGACATCTAGGCTGGGTGAATTTTGTTCGCCAATGGTACTCAGAGCCACAAGGCCACAAACGAGCGTCCAGGAACTAAATTATTTTAACCCTCCTATTGTGTTCAGGTCAAATATTTAAGGTTTAGATGTGTGAAACATACCTTTAATTTTTTTCTGATCAAAACAAGGCTTCGTTACATCCTCAGCAATGGCTTACTGAAAACACACACACACACCTTGCCAGAGATGACTTGACTTGTTTATAAGTCTTGTTGTGTGATTGACCAAAATAAAGTTTTGTTTTTTGGAAATTACTTTTCTCCTTTTTTATAGTATCCTACTATATATATGGTCAATTTTGACTTGTAACACAACAGATGTAACTATTAATTGCTCATTATAAGTTTTCAAGTTATTTTGGGAATGATATTGTTTATCATTAGCCTCTCATGGTCTTATAATATATTGGCCTGTTCTGTTCATCATAAGCAATAAAATAGGTGATAATTTGTACCTATTTTAAATTAAAAAAAAAAAATTGTACATTGTAAGCAAATTTGGTCCAAGGTACATAAAATATCAAAGCACGTATACAGGTATATTATGATTATGGATGAATAATAAGTTACTTAGCAGATAAAACATTTACTGGATGATAATTAGTGCTGTTTTTCAGTGCTTGTTAATGAATTCAAACACGGGTCAAATTGACCCGCAAACACTAAGTGTATAAGTGTATAATTTGAACACAATAGGAGGGTTAAGTACCCCCAAATTATAAAGGAACAATGTCAATGTACAAGGTCATTTTGAAATAAAAATCACATTAGATTTATTAAGTGATGCAGAAGTCATCACTCCATCTTCCCTGAAACATTGCATTTTTATGGTCATACTGTAGTAGTAATAGAATAGGCACTCAGTAGTTAAATAATAACTACAGTATAAATTATTTCTAAGTTCCTCCCAAACGTCCAGATTATTGCTCAGCAGGTCATACATAACCTGCAATAACAGAATAGGTACCCAGTAGTTAAAAAATAACTACAGTAAAAGATCATGTTAAGATCCCAAATTGTTACCCCCTTATTCCATAACTTCACATCTTGTTAGTACCTACATATATGTATTGGTATGTACTGTACTGGTAGACTGTTAGTTCAAAATATTGCACCATAACTATGCTGAGTAATTATGCTGTACATTGCGGGCTGTAATCTAAAGCGTTACCCTATTTTGTCTTTCCTAAAAGAGAGAAGGGAATCCTGAGTTCCAACTTCAAATACAATATTGTCCTTTATTAAGAAGTTGGAGATTTAGTAGAAAGCAGGATGCAAGCTGCAATATCTTAATTTCTATGACAACACAGTGAAATGTCCAACATCTTCGGGGAGCTTGCATTATGTATAGTATAGCATGCTGCATATGCTGAAAAAAAGCAAAGAATCCATGGTAACTGTGTCTAGCAGCTTCTAACTTGTTGTTCTAACTGTTGTTCATGCTGGACCCCCCCCCCCAACTGTGAGATTCTGCCAAACATGACCGAATAAAGCTACCTCTAAGCTCTTAATATATGTCTCTCCTGCTCACAGATTTCTGGAAAGAATGACCCTCGGTGCACAGTGGGCAGTAAAGCCAGGAGGAAATCTCTGCCGCGACTGTTAATGACACTGCTTAGATCAATCCCCTACGGAGCTTTGTGTTTTTCTCCATCGCTTTCTCATTCGATGTTCCTCTCTGTCTGTCTTCTCTTTTTTTCCCTCCCTCACTTGATTTCCTGTCTATGTACAACACACTACAAAAATGTGTTCCAACAGAAGACGTTGTGTTGACCTGCGCTGTCCTTTTTGCTGTTTGCAGTTCCTTACAATTACATCAGCTCTGTCTCCAGACAAATCGAATGGGCCAGCTTGTCCCTCTGACTGTGTGCAGTGCTGACCGATCGATGGGCATCACAGTTAATACCCTCTCTTGTTTTTGTCGAGTTGTGGAATGTTTGTTGCTGATGGACACACCCATCGGCTGCTTTCCTCTTCGCTAGATCAAGACTTTGCTCCGCCTGGGGACGGCTTGTCGATCCCAGGCTGTTCAAAGTGATCAGAGTCACTGTCCACAAAATCAATAGGCTGCTCCTACTCCCCCTCCTTCCCCCTTTACTACCTCCTTACAGCAGTGTACAAAGTTTTCCTGTCTGTCTTAATGGAAAGAACATTGGTTGAATCAATAAATCAAATAATCAATGGGCTCAGGACAGCAGGCAGGATAGAGTCCCAGGGAGGAACAACCCAATGGTACTCTAGGATCAGGTTCTGCGTCTGGAAAGGCCTCAGGATAGCAAGTCATTAGAAATAACAAGATCATTATTGGCAAACATGGAAAAAAAAAGTATTTTACATAAGCAATGTAAGTCCACTGGAAAAAATGAAGAATGTGGAGTTTTTCAATTAATTAAATAGCTTGAAAAAGAAGAAAACAACATAGACACAAAAACAACAAAAATATGGTCGATGAGAAGCTCACTGCTCTATATGTGTGTTCTCATGCTGCAGGTTGTGTAAGTTGCTCCAAAGGACATTTTGAACAAATATTGTAACCACCTTGGCGTATGGATTTAGTCATTATCATTTTTTGTTGCATTGCCCAGTTTCATATATATATTTGACAAAGCATCCTTCCAGGATTCTAATTAATTTTTTGAGAGATAATCCATTAGCTTGTGTTGATGTCGACAATATTTTAGGCATTCATTATCTTGGAACAACCCAACCACACAAACACACACATGCAGTTTTCTGTTTAGGACAAGGCCAGAGAGGCAGGGAGAAATATAATGGTCTGCACAAAAGTGATATCAAACATAAATGGGCAGAGGTGGCGTGACCGCGCCTCTTCCCTGTGGCAAGAGATCTGCAGCCGTACATTAGCCCTCACTACAGAGGCGTGAGTTTGTTCAAACACTGTAAACCAATTGTGCTGCACTTAATCTAATTTTGTCCAATGCCTGGAACGCCTGCATAGGTTCAGAGTTGATTATACTAAGTGGTTGTTTGGTATGTAACCTGTGGCAGAGTATTTAATCTAGTTTTCTAAGTGACTTCAAATATGGTAAATAGTGCACCAGTAGAAACTCCATATACAGTATGTGCGTTGCACATAGCACAATAGGTTAACTGTGTTGTGCTGAGTATATACAGTGCAGACGCTTTGTTGCTAGCTCTCTGCTTTGCTTACATTCTTTTGCTGTTTTTGCCAAAAGCTAAGGAAAGTTGATCGACGTTAATTTATAAAAGACACAGAAGGATACCACCAATCTTTTATCACTTTTATTACTTTTTCAGTACGGTGTGAGCGAGACCTACAAACAGCACAAGCCTTTTGCTGTGTCTGTGACTGGAAATCTGGGATTAGTACAAGGACATGATGGCAAAATCTGTGAGCTGCACAGAGTGTGAGCGACTGACTGACTTGAAAAGAAGATTGAAACGCTGTTATCAAATGTGTGAAAGTGAGCAATTAATTGACTTGACTTCAGCTATTGTACAAGGTGCGGAGCCACCAGATGCTAACGGACAGACTTTTATACACGAGATTACATCTGTAGAGCATCCCATCACAGACTTGGCTCCAAAACCAGTCTACCCTAATGACGCCTATTACAGGCACAGCACCAGCGCTAGACCGAAAGCATCAACTCCAGCAAGGACTTGGTCTGACATCGTCCGCCACAAAGGCAAATCCAGTAAGAAATCAAATAAGAAGCCACCAACACTCACTCCACCACTCAAACTCTCATTGCAAATGAGACCCACTGACTTGGAATAAAGTTTTTGATAATAGCAACTATGTTGAACCCAGGGAAGCTAATCACACCACCAGCATTAAGGCTAAGCAAAACCCAAGAAATAGCCCCACAACCACTGCTAGGCTGAGGGCCAGAAGGGATATTGGGAACTCCACAACTGAGAAGACACTATTCTGATTAGGGACTCTATAACCTATAATCTAACTATGGATGACACATCTGTCAGGGAGCTAACAGAGCTGTTGCTGTTATCATCTCTACACATCCAAATAACATGAGGATTACTATCCATGCTGGGTCTTTTGACATTCTGTGTTACGTTTAGGTGTCAGGCTGGAGACACAGGAAATAAAGGGGTTGGACCCACACGCAGGCACAGAGATATTCCAACCTTGGGGAACGGTATCAAATCCTTTAGCAGACTCCTTGCCCTTAACACATGGCTGTCATCAGCGTGCCTCACCCATGGGATAAAGTTTATTGACAATTTCCAAATCTTTGGAACTGTAAAGACTGCTTTAAACCTGATGGGATTCATTCAAACATCACTGGCTCCAGACTACTCAGTGCCCAATGCACTTTTTTCTACACAGTTTGTGTGTAATGACATTGACCTGGGTGAATTTACATCATTTGAATATCTTGCTCTTGATCTCAAAGCAGAACTATCTGTGCTCATCATTACATTCTATCGGCCACCATGATATTCATTGCTGTTTCTGCAGGAATTCTCAAAGCTGATCTCACTTGGTATCACTAGATCACTAGATTAATCTTTAATGGAGACCTGAATATTCATATCAACAAAAATAATGACTCCAAAGCTGTGGAGCTTGTGAATTTACTGGACAGCTTTGATCTTACCAAACATGTAAATGAAGCCACTCATTAGCATAATAACATTCTAGACTTGGTAATAACAACAGGGTTAAACATTGACAATGTTTCAGTATTAGAATGACCTATTTCTGACCATCAGTGTGTGTTTTTTGATGCCAACCTAATCTTAACTAAGCCTAAAAGGGAATTTTTGGTTCAAAAGACATTCCTAGATGGCAAGGCTGAAGCGAAGTTCTCTAATATTATGAGGTCATTTGAGCCATACAGCTATGACTGCTCTTTAAATGACATGGTTGAAAATTTTAACAACAACTTGTTAAAAAGAGGTGGATTGACAGAATTTCCCCATGGTTAAACAATAACTGTGTTAATGAGATTAAGAGAATCTCTCGAGCAGCTGAAAGAAAATGGAGGAAAACTAGGCTCACAGTTAACTGTAATATATACAAAGAAGCCATGACTGGCTATAACAAAGCAATACATCTGGCAAGAAAGGATTACTTCCCCAAGATTATTACAGAAAATGCTGGAAACTCTCGAATATTATTCTCCAGTATTGACCAGCTACTCAACAGTTCTCTGCAACAAATTGTGAAGAACTTGCATAGTATTGCTGTTGATGTAAACGCAGATTACCTCAGCAACCCTATAAAAAAGATGTAACCATGGGAAAATTCACCTGTATTACATTAACTGAGCTGTCACTGAGTGTAACTCCTCCACTTCATGTATATATCCCGTACCTACAGCATTTTTTAAGCAGGTGTTTGATACTGTTTCGACTCCTGAAGATTATAAATACATCTCTTCAAACAGGCATTTTCCCAAATACCTTCAAAACAGCTGTTGTTAAAACCCTTACTAAAGAAACTCAACCTAGACAGTAATGCACTGACCAGCTATACATCATTGTAACTCCATTACTGCCTGTCTTTTGGCAATAACTAAATAATGGATGAGCGATAATTTCTTAAAGTTAAATGAGACAAAACTGAAATGCTACTAGTCTGCCCTAAAACAAAAAGAGAAATGCTGTTTAATAATCTGGCTACCTGGATTAAATCTGAGGTTACAAGTCTTGGCGTTATTTTAGATTCAGATCTAAGCTTCAAGTCCCAATTAACAAGATGACGAAAACATAATTTTCCCACCTTAGAAACATAGCTAAAATATGACCATTTATAAATCAAAAAGATGCTGAAAAACTGATTCATGCCTTTATTTTAAGCCGACTTGATTACTGTAATGCCCTTTTTATTGACCTCCCGAAAAAAACACAGAAAGACTTTGGCTCATTCAAAACTCTGCAGCTCGGCTATTAACCAGAACCAGGAGGAGAGAGCACATTAGTCCAGTTTTAGCTGCTCTGCACTGGCTTCCTGTAACATTTCAAATTGATTTTAATGTCATTTTCCTCCTTTATATACAAAGCCCTTAATGGGTCAGGACCAAGCTACATTGCTAACTCCCTTGTTCACTACTTGCCTTCAAGAACACTACGATCATCTGCTGCTGGTTTATTGGTGGTTCCCAGCAACAGCCGAAAGAAAATTGGCCTTTGTCAGTTACACTCCAAAGCTATGGAACACACTACCTGTCGATATCAGGGAAGCTAGCTCACTAAATGTTCTTTAAAGAAAGCTAAAAACGTATCTCTTCACCTTAGCCTTTAACTAGATATGACTTTCCTGATACAGGCATGAAACTCATTTGCTCTTTGCTTCGCATTAATGCTCTGCTGCTGCACTTCTTTTAATATGTTGAATTTTACTAGATTTTATGCATTTTATGTATTCTACTTTTTAACTACATTTATATTTATTTATTTTTTAATTCTTATTATTTAGTGGGTTTTATTTCCCATCTTATGTTATGCATTCCTCATTTTTATTTTACAATAAGTATGGCATTCTATCATTCTATGCCTATTTTTTGTGAAGATGCATGTATTCTATTCTCATCTTATTTTTTACTTTATTTTACATTAATTATGGCATTCAATCCATTTTTATATTCATTCTGTTGTTTTTTATGTGAAGCACTCTGTGTATGTATTTTCTTTGCCGTAAAGCCCTTTGAGCTGCATTTCTTGTGTGAAAGGTGCTATACAAATAAAGTTTATTATTATTATTATTAATAATTAAAAACAACACCTTACATTGCTTTTCTTGTTGTGATATCACAAGCCCTGCAGTTGAAAATCCAGTGTAATTATTAAAATGAGAAAAGATCATGAAGGAATAAGTGTACGTGAATTAAGAAAGTGATTGTAAGAATATGTATTTATTTGATTAGAAACTAGGTCTATTTGAAATTAGCATCAGGCACCTGTAGCAAACAACAATTGATGCGACCACTGCCTGTGTGTTTTTTAACATGAACGATTAAATAGGTGACCTTTCCAGTATAACTACTTTTAATAAAGCACTAATAACGAGCCCCATTAGGAACTGAAAGCTTCCCAATCAATAGGTGCACACATTTAGGTCTTTGGTGAAACACTCAGTAGTCCTAACGGGGGGTTATGTGACAGCTCAGCAGAGAAAGGCGAGCTATTTTTACTCTGAGGAAAGAAAGTATTGTCTTACAGAGAAACTGCCAACAAATTTAAAGTATATTTGAGCACTGCGGCTTAGACCATAAAAAGGTATCTGGAAACTAGGGCGAATTCAGATCAAAAAAGGTCTTGCAGACCTACTGTATGTTAACAAGGCTGAAGGTCTAAAGTAACTGCTAGAGGCTGCAGCATGGAAAGTTTGACCTTAGGATGGCAAGAAAAACAAGCAAACAAACAAACAAAAAAAGGTCCACAAACATCAAGACTTAGCTTCTTGGGTTTATGAATATTCACGGTAAACGCCAAGGAAATCAGGTCACGAGTTGTTGAGATATATTGGACTAAGATGTTGGATGGATGGACAGACCAAAAAATACCCTTTTTCACTTTTTTAATTGTTGGTGCAAATTATTGTTACCCAATTTATGGATGTGTGTGTACGCCTCCTGATGATTGCCTTGAGGAACTGACCAACCCACCAACCAATCAATTGAATATCCAACAACACCAACCTCTTCAGGCCCTGCCACTTGTGGGGAAACACGTAGATAATACTAACAATTGTAAACCAAATACACAGGATGTTGTCTGCTGAATGGGCATCGTTAATATGATCAATATCTACTCCATTTCCACATGTCATAAAATAGACAGTATTTGAAATTTCCCATTTCACTTATTCTGACAGCCCTAGGTCTACTGGCTGTCCTGCTGTCTGTCTCTGGCTGTAACCTGTAAATATGTACTGAGATTTGTAAATGTGTGCACAAATCTCCAGATGTGAATAAGGTTTATACATGTGTAAAAGAATCTGCAAATATATGCATTCCAAAAACTGAATGTAAATGGCCTTTTATTAATGAGTGAAAACTGTAAGTATTTATCTTCAGGAGCTGGAAAAACAGATAACTCTTCAATTGAGTCTCGATTACCTGTTGCAGGTACATCATTTTTTGTTAATTGTAAGTAGTATTGCCAAACTTTGTTAAAAATAAAATATAAGTCTGTGAACATGTAACTTTAGCTGAGCTAACTTAGGTTTATGTGTCACCTAGCAGATTGAAACATCCAGTGGCACAAACTAGCTAACATACACCAATTGAAAACAATCACTTTGCTACTTATGACAACAACGAACAAAAATAAGTTCTACAGTACGCGAATGTGTAATTAATAAATTAGTGCTACATTACATTGTTTTCTGTAGCTTCCTGAGTCTCACAAACAGTATTTGTCAATGATGATTGGCATCTTCTCTTCCCGTGACAAATTACTTGCTTCCTCACATTTGACACTAGAGTCTTCATGTTAATGGTCTTGACATGGAACAGGACACGTCACCAGATGTATGAGTTAATTATTTATCAGTACACATGTAGTGCAGTGTCAGTCTCTTGGAAGCTACACTTGGGAGTATGTATACCACTTATCTGCTTACTTGTTTTGCACTGTGTATTGCAGATTACATTACGTGAATAGAGGTGCTGTAATGTAAAGAGCTGGATTTAAAAAGTCTTATAAGTGTGAGAGGGTTGACAACAACACAAGACCTCTTTGTCCTTATTAGAATGAAGTAAGGATCGCTAATGCATCAGATTAAAGGAACCAGTGGAGCCTGCAAATGCTCAGGGATTTAGGGCCCACATTGAACTTTACTCTGCAAAAACACATTATACCTCTGCAAACAAACAGAGAAACAACATCATTCACATCAGTCTTTCCCACAGGATTTTCTGTGGTAATTCTGTCATCTCTTTATTGGACTTTTACATCTGAGCAACTTCATTTGTAGTGTAAAAAGGGAATCCATCTATAGTGTTTTGGATGTGAAATGCAATATGGCTCATGCAGCTTACCTTGCCGCTACCTTTTCCACAATAAAACATTACTCACGCTAAAAGCAGCTTAGAAAAATTAAATCACCATGTGTCCTGACAGCTCAATAGATTTGCATCTCCACTTGGATACACAAGAAGACACGATTAATCCTCTGGTGTTGGGGTGCAGCTCAGAACTCTAAATCACAGTAATTACTATCATCTATGCCAATTTGCGCATGACAATAGAAATATGGGAAAAAAACTTAACAAGTCAAGTAATTGCACAACAGTCCATCATGCATACAAGTCTTAAGTGTTATTTTTTATAAGTGCATAGGCTTGTGTTTGAGACAGTTTGCAGGCCCCTAATAGTGTCTGTGATATGTTAAGGTTCATGTGTTTGTGTGCATGTGTTTCTTGTGTGTGTGGTCAGTCACCCTCCCTTAGTGGCATTCTCAGTGTCAGCGCTATAGTCATTCTGGCTACAGGCATCCTGTCGCTGCAGTGGATTTACTGGCAACATGCCCCCCTCCCTCCCCGGCCAGCTCTTTAATTACCCTGGCCTATTGATCCTCCCAGGGACACGGCACTCTGGAGCTGAAGCTGGGCCTGCACCAGTTAATGACTGATTATTCCTCTGTGGGCCCTTGGGAGAAGGCAGGCGGTGTGGGGACAGAAGGAGCCTGAGAGCACAGGGCCTGTTCTGCTCTGCAGCAGCATTTGCACTTTTCACCAGCTCACCTGATTGCAAAAGTGGCTCAAAATAGCATTGTGTACTTCTTGCTGTGCCAGCTTGAGGATTTTGCCAAAGAGGACGATAGATTGAGAAAGTTTAGACAATAATAATGTATTTGTGAGTTTTAATAACTCATCGTAAAAGTGCCCCAGTGTGGGAGACACATCAGTTTCTCAGAGCAGGTTAAAAATATACAAACATTTCACCTCAAATAAAATCTTCTAACTTGAATTTGTTTTTATTTACCTGCCTTAGTAAAGTTACACAAAGCTCGTTATCATATCATGTACATTTAATAGTATATATCATAGTGAGGGGCGTCAGAATTATGCTAGTAAATAAGTAAGAGATGAGAAAATACATTTTAAACAAAGTGAAGCGGTAATCACTGAGAAATTTGCCCAACTTTTTACTTTTCAGCCTAAACCCCTGCACTATTGTATAGAAACAAACACCTGTATTTCTGTAGCTGAAATCCTACAGGGAAAAAAGTGAGACAGAAAGACATAAGCCAATGATGACAGGCAAGCATGTGAAAGGAAGGAAACAGGCTTGTGAGACAGCGAGGTGTGGATGTAAATGTAAGAGTCCTACGAGGCCATAGAGTTAATTTATTTTTTCCTGATAATCATCTCACACTGTGTTCACACCCTGACACGTTCGTCATACTTGTCTGTCTCCTTCCTGAACATACAGAGTCACACAGACTGCATTTGAAATCAGAGAGACTACTAATCATTGGCATCTTTAATGCTCAGCACTATTAAAGGCCTTAACTTTAAGTTCGCTTACTTGCCCATTTTCTCCTCTTGACGAGTTGCGTCAGCTTGATGTCTTCGGAAATGGGAATAAGTTAGAGTGGTAAAATGAAAGGAATGGAGAATTCTTGGTTCTCTTTAATGAGAGCTGATGATGAGTATTCAATGGGGCTATCTGTCACTTTGAAACGTGTCTTCAGAGGAGACAGTTGCTGGATGAAGTTGACATTGTACCTTTGTAGCACGGGGAGAGGAACCAGCGAATGACCTCTGACTTAATGGATGATAAAGTCCCTCCTTTTTGCTCTCTTCCTTGTCTCTTTATCATTCTTATCCCTTTCTTTTTGCCTCTGAGGCCAACGGCCATCTCTATTCGGCAACTTAGTTTTTTTTCCCCTCTGAGAGATCACCTGAGGGTAAATAAGACAATGTTCATGAGGAGTGATCTTTATCCATCACTCCTCTGCGAGTCAGAAAGATGAGTGCTGAATATTTCAGAGGAGAAGAAAGAAAAAGTGACATACCAGAGTTAGAGGAAGGGAGGATGGGATGAGTCTGTGAGCTGACCTGATCCCATTCTCTGTAACCCCAACCACTATAAAAATACCAGAGACTTCAGTTCTTGAATGATAAAACCCTGGGGCTTGTTTCAGACCCTGCATCACATTATTTCTGTTACATCCAAAAATATGACTTTTTAATGTATTTTAATCATTTTTCTCAACCCACTGTAACAAATTTCCCCGTAAAATTACGGTTAACTACTGGCAGCTGTAGTTGCCAGCATTGTATTATTTTATGGTGTCCCTACCATAATTTACTTCAACAGTATGTTACTTTAAAATTGATTACAGTAGTCTACAGTAGAATGTGAGGTTTACAGTGTAATACTGTAGCTAGTAATGCTGTATTTCTACAGTGTTGCTGTTGTAATCTACATTAACAGTTTCTACCTGTAACTGCCATGTATTAAAGTACTGAAAAGTTTTCTTCATATTCATAATAATGAAACAAGTGTAAATTGCAAACATATGCTGTAAATAACAATGTGTCTTTAATCTTAATGGTCCAGTATAGAGATCTAATAATTAACTCATATAAGTCAATAACAATGCATAACCCCTAAAATACCTATACTGTAGCACAAAAGAGGATAAGAGAAGTGACAGCTTTATGGAACTGAACATTTATTCAAAGGCAGCATTGCATGGTAAATTAGCAGCATTGTATATCAAAAGCAAAATATGACATTTTGTGTTTAAAAAGTAATTTCTTAAAGTGCACGCCCTGTCTCAGGGCATCAATGTAAACCCATTAATATCCTGAGCTGCCTGAGCTGAGTCTAAACATCCATAACTGCTTTGCGAACTACTGTACAAAAACTTTGTTCAATGAAACGAAAACAATATAAAAGCACTATTAAACAGATTGCAGGTTAACATGATTTGTAATGCCTTCAAATGTCCTTTTAATCGGCAGAGGGTGGGCATCTAAATGTCCGGCACGCGCATGCCAGTGTGCGTGCATGGTCATGTGATATGCGTTTTCAGGCATGTTAGTATGGACAGAGATTATTTCTGAAACAGTGCTAAAACGCTCCCTGGCTGGCTTTGTTTCCCCTTACCTGGGTTAATCCCAATGAAGTGCCTTAAAACAGCATGTAACATATATAAGTAAACAAATGACATTGCCTGGAAATCACCTATTACGTCCCAGCTTTTAGTACACCGTGGCAACAACCTGCAAATATCCTTGCAGCAACCTAGCTACAGCTTAGAAACACACTTAAGTTGATATTTATCTTACAAGCCAAATCATCTTTCAATGCAATATAACCAATAAGTATTTCTGGGCTCAGTAGCCAAAACATCTACCATCTTGGTTATTTGCATCAATTTCCATTATTTTGTGTTTAAGATAATATGAAATGCAAGTGGAGTAAATGGGGTTTATTCATCATCTAACATTAGCGTTCACTGACTTAAGTGTAGATGTACTCAAGAGAAAGCAAATATTCAAACTTCTAACTGCTAAACACACACTACCTGGAAATGATCTCTTGTGCCTTGCTAGGATTATATCAATTTTTTGTTAATGTAACCCCTGTAGTCTGCTTAGTAGTCGGAGGGCAGGGAAATGAATATTGGACCAGGCTCTAGACTCGTAGGGAGGGGTTTAGGATGAGTGAAGGACAAAAATCAGTAGCTGGAGCCAGAGGGTAGGTTCAATATGGTAAACTGTAAAATTCACAATAAACAATAGAATACCCTATTTAACACACTCAACTAGTTTCATAATAGGCTTAAACATAAACCAAATTCATACACAATATTCAAGTATTTAGAACATAATTATAACAATTTAAAAACGTAGACCACTCCAACTTCTTAATAAACAACCTTAAAACCTTAAGCATGACAAAGTTTAGTTCCTGCGTTGATATGTTCAAGTTTCCTCAGTTGTTAGTTTGGTGAGTAGCAGATCCGTTCTTAGTTCTGAGATCAGTAATTGTGCTGGGTCAGTTTTAGTTCTGGCTGCACCCAATAATAGAAGCAAAGGGAATGTGGTTCTTGTGACAGTCCTGCCACACTGCTGTCATCAAAGAGGGCTGGGTTTAAAAAATACATTTTCCGTTTCAAATCGATCTTCATTTGAATTATCTGATATCGATTCATAAAATCAGAGATCGATCTTTGAGTGTATATAGCCTAGCTTTTTTTTCTGGCAGAGAAGCGCTGGAGTGAGCCACTTGTGGGTTTTGTTTCAATGACAAGCAGAAGAAAAAAATCCATCCACGTCAGAATCTGGTGTTTGCCAGTATTTTTTTGATGTGTGATGCTGGGATGTAGCCGCTTTCCCCCGAGCTGCAGCCGGACCCCAGCCACCAGTGTTAGTTGCTTCTCTCCAGGAGAAGCTTTCTCTGGCAACGAAGAGCAGGGAGTTGGACTCCGCGGATCGGAAGGCGTATACAGGTAAACAGGTTCCAGGGCTCCCCTTACTGACCTCTGACTGACTGAGTGAACAGTCATCAAACAATCTATCTTTTCTTTTAACGCAGAAATAACACCACAACATTTAGAAATACAATACTTGAACTGTATATGATTAAGGGACATTATTTCTACCTTAAATGTCAAGTTTTTTTCTTAATATCTATTTATTTATTTATAATATAATGATTGTGGAAACACTACGGCCTCTGAGTAGAAATATCAGCCCTGTCATAGGTGATTTAAAGGGTAAATTCTTAATGGAAACATTAATATTTTTAATAATGCACCAGGTTAGAGGGTTCCTTGTACAATTTACAGCATTAGTTCTCTGAGAATCTCTTTCATATCCAAGCAAAATTGGTATTGTTACTGAAATGTCCCTAACGGAAACGATATTGAATATTGAAAAAACTAGTGGCACCATGCCTAAAAGCTGCTGTGTCACATTTTGCCCATCAAGCAAAAAAAAAAACCTAGCTTACAATTTATTTTTTCCGCCAAAGAGCAAAGGACAATAAAAGAAGAGATCTGTGGCTTCAGGCCATCCATTGACAAGATTGAGAAGAATTGTGGGACCTGGCCATTCACTTAATCACAGGTTAGTTAATGATGTTTCTGAGTAAATGGCATGTGTGCCAATTGTGCCTGTAGGATCAGAAAAGAGGCTTAGTGATGGTGTGACTAACTAAACTAAAAATATGGCCCTACCATAAAACACATGCTTTTAGAATGGAGTTTGGTTCAACAGTCTGTCCACTCGAAAGGCCGGTGAGCAGAGGGTATTTTAACGTTAATAATTAACATAAATGACCTAAGTTCTAATAATGACACTTGTAGGAAGTGGGGCTAAAACCGGCCTGTTTTCTACTTCTCGGCTCATAGTAAAAGGTCATGGAACAGCTATCAGAGTAGAGATAGCAATCGCTTCGTTACGTTAGCATGCTAGACATACTAGCTTCCAGTTTCCGAGTGGAACACAAACAGCACTGTGGATCCTCTCAAATGTTGAATGTTGTATAGGGGCAGACAACTTAAATTGCTAACGATTAAAAATAATTTTATCCTCTTTAAAAAAAATTTAAATATAGCTGGTAGCTGTTCTTTCACTTCAGTTTTCCTCACACAAAAGTCAGGCAAACTTTAACACCCTTACTGGCCAGTCCATCACAAGGCTAAAACAACTAGACAGACAGACTGGTATATTCATACTGACAATTTTGAGTCTCCAATCATCCTGCATGTCTTTGGAGAGGAAACCGTAGCACAGAAACCAGCAAGACATCATCAAGGTATTGATCATGGGTCCTTCTTGCTGTGTACCATGAAGACATCAGTGTTAACCCAGGTCAGAGCTCCAAGGTGGCAGGGAGCCAGATCACAGAAACTGTTCCCAGCGTGGGTGAGAAGTCAGGGGGACAGTGGTGGACATCTATCTATCTATCTATCTATCTATCTATCTATCTATCTATCTATCTATCTATCTATCTATCTATCTATCTATCTATCTATCTATCTATCTATCTATCTATCTATCTATCTATCTATCTATCTATCTATCTATCTATCTATCTAGAAAAACAGTTTTAAGCAAAGTCAAGTAAAGAGTTTAGGATGTGTCATACTTAATGCTGCACAGAGCCAAAATGTACAAGCTTTCTTGTGTCACTTTAAGGCATTTCTGCTATTGTTATGCTATTTCTTATTGTTCTGTTCTGTCCATGCTGGACAATGATGCTATTCACCTAAGAATGTGAGTGTGAACATTTGAATGTTCGGTTGGCTAGCTAGTTGCTGACTTTGTACCATGCTGCCCTTGTTTCATTGCACCTTTGCTTGTCTGTGACTAAGAAGCAAAAGTAAAGCAGGCATAGCAGCCCGGCGGCACAAACAAAAGGAGAACATTTTGCAAACACATGCATATGATTAATGTTCCCACACATATCATCCATCCCTGCCTCCTGCAGCTGTATGCTATATTACCAAAAAACCAAGGCCTCACAAGATGGAGCATTCTGTAGAGGAAATACATCTTTGACTCATACACTGAGAGAATATTATTATAGTGAAGAATTAACAAGCTTTAATAATTACTTAAACACTCAAAGAATCACAACTTTTTCATTTAGTCACAATGCATAAGGCTATGAAGTGCATGTTCTTTTCATCAGCCAGCACAGTTTGTTACCAGTGCTTTGGGTAGCAATGTGAATTATGTGATAAGCAAACAGTGGTTTGTTGTGCTGTTAATTGTTGATTACAAGATATATACTGCTGTGTTAATACAATTTGTTTGCTTCCATGTCTATGAATTTGTAATTATTGGGCGCTATTCCTAATCATCATTAGTCACAAACAACAATAGAGATTAAATAATTGGCTGTCTAATCTTGCTTTTCTTCTGTATCTCTTACTTTCTCTTTCAATCCCTCTCTTAAATACTCACTCACTCTCGTCTCTTTTCCTCCTGATTGTATTAAATGTTCATCAGAACAATTCATCTACTATCAGTTCAGCTAACTAATTTAGATGTAAGCATTTTTTACAGCTAAAAATCACTAAATTAAAAAAGCTGCAGATCAACTAGTGTCATGCTGTTTCATTTGCAGACCATTTGACAAACCAGTAATCCATTTGACAGGTGCTTAAACAAATAAAAATACTTTATCTTATATATGTGCATAGATTTGGCATACACAAATTAGGTGTAACAGTGACATTCTGCACATATTCAACATAATACATTTAAATTGAGTGTAAAAATAAATCTGAAAGCAGACTTTTCAACCAGCTTTGTACAATGTGGGTAGTATATGCAAATGAACATTGTTAACTTCCATCCATGTTGCCTGCACCCAAAGCTCCCTGTTCATTTGCCGGATGACACGTTTTTTTGCCGGCATTAGGGCTGTTGTTCGAACTACAGATTGTACTTCTGCATTTTTTGTATGCCCTCCTCTACGGACAGTCTGATCGAGAGAGGGGCGGCTCCTCACCGCTCCAAAATCAAAACATCCTTTCTAAAATCAACTGGCTTGAATAACTATTGGCAGAAGGCAATGTTCCTGTAGATACGGTAGAAAACGATTTTAATAGTGTAGTGCTGGAATCAGACATTCAGGGCTATTTATATGAGCCAGAATACAGCGCACAGGTAGAGGCTACCGCAGCGAGAGTCAAGCACTGCCAGCCAGTGAGGATAGCAGTGCAACTGGTGGTGCCGCTGTGGTACATGTGCACATGTGCACCAATGGAAACAGGTGGAGTCGTTGTGCGTTACACCAAAGCTTTGGGCCACATATGGACAGGGGAGTGCTTGAGACATACTTCAAGATCCCAAAAAGAAGCTGGAAAAAACAACCAAAGCCAGCAGGGCGAAACGGACGTCTGAGCATAGAGTAAGTGCAAAAGCGACAGTGTTTTGTTACTAGCACGGCAACGTTACAGTGTGAAAACATACAATACACATTTTTTATGAGGCCCGTTCAAGACTAGCTAGCACATACACTGCTTTGTTACCCGGCAGTACTATCAGAGTTTAGCCTAACTAGCTTGTAGGAGTTGGGGAAGTTTGGAAGTGGGAGTGGCCTTGGAAGGCAACGGGCCCAGTGCATTCTGGTTGTTGTAGGTTTTCTACCTTATGAGCAATACCACAGCCCTTTTTCTTCATCATCCAATCAGTCTCCACAGTACATCTACCTGGCTCTACCATACAACCAGCGCCAGATCGTCTCCGTATACCAGTATGATACCTTCGCCACGGCGCCTACCCTGACTAAGTTAAGTTTGTTGTTACTCGCTGTCGTTATCTCTTGTGTAATCTTGTCTGTCTCTGCCACAAAGTTATTCCCTGCCGGTGATTGCAGCCACCGTGTCCTCTCTGATCTCTGCAAAGTTGCTTTCCTGTTCTGCCTGCTACGCCACACGAACCAAACCCAGAACCTACACTTTCCGTCTCCGTCCTTTGAGCCCAGTCGGTTCTCCACGGACTGTGTCTACAAACGTCACTACTGGCTACAGCGGACTACACCAGGCACCCGCTCTGGAAGAGCGCTTATCTGCCTGTGATTGTTTGCCGTATTGTAATAAAGACTGTTACTACTACAATCCAGTTCTCCATTTCCCTGAGTTCTGCATTTGGTTCCTTAGATCGTGGATTATGACAACAGTATGTTAAATTTTTACAGTGTACTTCTCTGTGCATGCCTCTCTCTCATTCCTCAGTGATTCACAATGACCCGTGGTGGAAGCGGCTGTGCAGACGGATTAACTTAACGATGCTGTGTGTCTGCAGTCAGAGGAGTGATGTGCAGCTTGACAGTGTGTGCTGATGACCTTACTGAACCAAACTGTCCTGGGCTACAACATCAGTGCTCAGTGACTGCTGTCATCATGTGGTGTAGTAACCAAGGAACTAGAAGTAGAAGTAGAGATACTGCTTTTTTTTGTTTTTTCTCCTGAAAAGTAGTGTTTGGATTTGTCTTTTACTGCACTAACAAAAATATACTTGTCAATTTTCACTTTGTCACATTCCTTTGACATCCTTCCTTTCAGTTATTTCTCTAATTAAAGAATGCATGCCCTCTTTTACACATGAAAGAGGGCATGCATTATAGTATGTGCCAACTGTGCACATTCAGTCCCTGGCTGGTCTGCCAAACTCTGCACCTGTGCTGATGTCATCTAAATGGCGGCTAAGGTGGCCAACCAGTGGATTCAAACTTTGTCTGTACTGACCCTGACTGAGCTATACAGTAGCTGTGTTTAATTTAAATGTTTGTGAAAACATTTCTGAGCAAGACAAAGACTGAGATGTGAGCTCTGTATGCCCTGATCACACCAAATTTTGTCTTTCATAAACTCACCATCAAATGTCAAGCTAGCTAGCTAGCAACAGACTTCAGAGTGGGCCTGTTGCTCAGCAGACATTTGACTTGTCATAGTAGGAAACACACAGGTGTTACTAATAACATTAACAATGGCTCTGTTCTATTGTCCTAGTAAGTCATGACAGTTTGATAGTCAGCCAGCATGCACAATACCAGGATCCTGCAGTGAAAGCAGCTAAATGGAATTCAGCCATCATTAATTTTATTAATTACACCAGTGCTTTTTCTATTGTGACAGGTCAAAATGTCTTCTCTGAAAAAGACCCATTTATGAACATTCAGTCAAGATTCTATCAAGACATTTTGCTTCATGAAAATGTTCTAATATTTCCACATGTGAAAATATGCAGTTTAGCCAGAGTTATATTAACTTTGATTCTTCTATTACAATAAACAATTTACTTGAAAGAATGTTTACTGAAAAAATCAATGCTCATCTATTCTAAGAATAGAAGGACTGTAATTGTCTGCAGCAAGAAAGGCATCAGAAAAAGGTGTAGTGGTGAAAGAGTTAACAAGGGAGTAGACCACAGAAGGTGCAGTTTATGTAAAAGCAAAGAACAGGACAGCTGAGAGATTACACAAGAATTGTTACACATACCTTTGTCACAAAATTTTCCTTGACAGCACGTGTTATTACAAAGTCAAGAGTGACTTTTTCAATATGTGTGGGCCTGTAATAATATAATTCATTCATGAAATCAAGTACAATTGCATATTCATGGCAACAAATATGAATATTAAAATCATCGAGAATAATAGAACTGCCATAGCTGGGTACTATCAGCTCAAAGAAATCTTAAATAAAATAAATAAATTAAGGAGCGCTGTGGTAGCTCATGGTTGTGGCATGTGCCATGTGGACCTTTGTTGTATGTCATACCCCTCTCTCTCCCCTTGTTTCCTGTCTACCTCTTCACTGTCGACTGTCAAATAAAGGCAAAAATAGTAAGTGTAATGGTTTTGGATTTACGGTATTTACTTTTACTTTTGTGATATCAACTTCTAATCATCGTATCTTTACTTAAATAGAGCAGTACTTTCTTTACAGCACCGCAATTTACACTGCATGTGTCAAATAGATTATAGACTAGGATACATACTGTAGATTGGACATAATAATAGAAATACGACAGGAATAAGTAAATGATCATTTGAAAGGCTAGGGTGAGTTATATTACAGTTGGTTGAATCCCACTTAGTAGTACAAGCTACTTTAGCTGAATAACCTGTTAATGAAAAAGAGATCAAAAACTGCTCAATAATTGTTTGCGTCAAGTGAAACATTGTGCCAAATAGGCAGACACTTAATAAGATAGTTGCTAAACACTGTAGGCTCAAATATTACCACAGTATTAAGTAAACACAGCTGTGACACAATCTACAAAAACTGTACATCTTGAGTCTCACAAAGCTGCTGTTTTTGGCAAGGCTGCTGTTTGAGAGCACACTGTATCCAAGGCCAACAAATAAAGGTATATAACCTGCTGTAAACCTGGACCCTGAGCAACAGCGAAAGCAATATCATATAATGAGTCATCTTTCACCCTCTTTAGATTCTGAGGAAAGCTAAACGATGCTTTCAACCCACAATGTCTGTTGCCGACTGTAAAACACGGCAGCAGAGCTGTAATAGTAGGGGGAGCCATCTACTGGGGATCATTAGGTCTAATGATTGCTCTGCATGATTGCATAACAGCCAAGTAATATGAAGCTATTTTACAGAACCAAGTGCACCCTGTGGTGCAAATGCTGTTCCCTCATGATGTTTCCGTATACCAAGATGATAATGCCACAATGCATGTTGCTTAATAAATTAAAAAAGTGGTTTCATGAACACCAGGAAGAAGTCACACATCTTTTAATTTAAAAGACATCATTGGACCACTGGAATTTCTTTTTTGAAGAGCAGTGTGTGAAGTAGATTTTCACCTCCTACATCCCTCAATGACTGGATCCTGTCGTTCTTGAAGAATAGTTTAATATTGCACTATACACAGTTGTATAAAGAGGTTTTAAGCTGCTCTGAAGGCTAGCTGCCCTCCTTAAAAGGCACTGGACTTAATTTTATACCTTCTGTATGTCAGAGGCATGTTGTAAGTTTTAGTATATTATGAAGTGATGGCAGCTTATTCCACAAACAACAGTCTTCCTATGCTCCCACAGTCTGCGTCTGCCCCCAGAGTCTAAATATGAGTAGGTACCTGTCTACTATAGGTGCATGATTTATGATAGTGAAGTCTCATTTGTGCTCTCCATGCAGAACAGGTATGCTTTGTTTGTAGCTCTATGCTTCCCTGGACTTGTCACTTGGCAGTTCTATTCTTTCCCGTATTTTCCATTAAGCCGCCACTCTGCCTATGGAAAGCTGCAAGTCACCGATCCGATTCATATTTCTGTCTCTGTCTCTCTCTGGAAGGAGGCTCGAGGTTATCATGAGCAAGAACTCTGTTTCATCTTTAACCCGTGAGTGTTACTCTAAACTCTGATACCTCTTTATTTACTTTTATTTTACTCACATTACTCACTCAAAGTTATCTAGTTAGATATAGATAGATAAATGTAGATAAATGTTTTGTGATTAAAATACTTTACCACATCTGAATAGCTAAATACATGTCTCAGAAACAGCAGTAGCTCAGTTCTCCTGCTGTTACCATTTGAAAGTGAATTACATATAAAAACCCATCTAACCACTGAAGAGTCGGAAGCACAAGGTCTGACTGCTAATATCAATCACTCCCAGCCAGATGTCTTGGGGGATGGAATAAGAGTTGTGTCATTATTTGTCTCAGTTTGAAGTTTTGATACCAATGTTTTTTTAGAAATTGACATTTTTTCTATAAAATTAACAGCAGCTTTCGTAATTATTTATATTTAGATGGTTGTTTCTTCCTAAATTTCTATTTTTAAGGCTGGCATTATTCTATATTTTTGTTATTGTCAACAAAACCCATGAAAAGACCCTAACCAACAATGTGTTTTCTTTTCTCAATATTTTCCAACTTCCCTAAATCTACTGAAGACCTAAATCTTAATGTGTCTAAAATGTGTCACAAATATATAGTTTAATCTTTAAAAAAAGGCTTACTCATTTGATAAAACAGCTGGGCACTGTAGGTTTTAGAAAATAGGGGTTACTTTTTAGAGGTTTCTGCTGCTGTACATTGCAGGGGGCATGGGCTCTGCCATGGCAGCACTGCCTCTTAACAGGAACTTATCATGTTCAGACAAAGTGCTGCTGACAGGCAGTTCAGGGTTTAGCAGAAGCCTTGCTGTGCCAGGTCTCCCCTGGGGTATTTCATCAATGCCTCCCAGAGAGACACCCAGCGCCACATAGCCGATCCCATACTCTAATGATGGCACACATTGCTCTCTGATTGGCTGCAAGGAGGCTGAGGTGAGTTTGTCAAGGTCCAAGATAGAGCAGCGTGGGCACGGTATAGGGTTTGGAGGGGGAGGGGGGTGATGTTGGGAGTGGGCATAATTAGACTTTTGGGAGCCATGGTGATAATGGCCATGCTCAGAGCAATGGAGAACAGGGAAAGCACTTTAATTGAGATATAAAAGACTTGGTTCCAAGGGCACTTCGCAGGAAAAGATATGCCAGCTACAAATGCTTGCTCAGTGTAAATACTAAACGAGGGCGCATGGCACTGAACACTGTTTACAAGACAGTATGTAATTAATTCCTAATTGATGTTAACAACAAATGCTAACTTTCTTAATGGAAGCAAACAAAACATGATTCATCAGAGATTGTTTGCATAAGCACATTTGCCTGCCTTCTTGATCAAAACGATTGTTGCCACTTGTGCATGACCACACTCAAAACCTGCTCTGGATTTGACTGAGAAAGTCATACATGTGTCTGGTGAATGAGCATGAAAGGTGAACCAATCAAGGGGAACATCACTGTGTTTTCTACTGTAGGTGTGTGTTGAGGTGGCAGATGGGCTGTGCCTGGGACAGCAGGGCAGTGCGTGGGGTGTGGCACAAAGGAAGATGCATGTACTTCCTATTCCTCCTCCTACCGACACACAGCTGCAGTCCATGACAGTGACCCATGGCATGAAACATTAGGCAGATACATCTGCAAGTTCAGTTAATCTGCAATTCAAAAAACATCCAAATCAAATGATTCTGCAAATACTAATGACAAATATTTGTTTGTTTAGTTAGAGATTTTTGCATTTGTCTTTAGGCTGAATGAAAAGAATCATTATTATGTCCCTATTTAGCATTTTCAGCCAGTGCAGTTTTGTTTTTCTGTATTTGCATACCAATATTGTCTTGTCCTGCCTGGGCACAATTTTTGGTAATCAAAGCCAAATATTACTTAATTCCTGAAATAAATGCGTGCAGTCTAATGTATTCCAGCTGACTTCATTTGGATATCAAAACACAGCAGACAAATGCAGCTGAATATAGTGTTAGCTGACAGAAATTTACATAGAGCGCACATGTTTCTTAGATGCAAACATGGAGGTTTGGAACATTTCCAAGCTAATATTACAAGACCAAATCACATAGGTATTCTTTGTTTCTTTCTGCGCCTGCCTTTTTTCCCTCTCTTCCTGTACACACACACACTCTGAATACACCTAAAACACATGCCCTTTTAAACATGCATTAACACATGCAATCACACATTCAAAGTTGCCTCTTCCTCTCTGCCTGTATCTCTCTTTCACACACATGCACACACACTTACCCTTACTTTTCTCCGAGTCACTTTGGTTCAGGACTTTGTTGTTCCATTGATTGAACAAGGCCATCAATAGCTTTCAAATACAGCTACCTGTCTGAAGAGGAGCTATGGAGCATGAACAGCGGCACCTCAAAAGATTCCCTGCTAATGCTCTCCTTCCCAGGGTACCGAAGGCGCCCTGCTATTATTTCCAGCCTTTTGCTTTTGGCGATTTCTCTCTGTGCTGAGGTGAGAGGGCTTTGTCGCCACACGAACACAGAGCCACCAAGACACCTCGCAAAGTCAAGGTAGAAATGTTTCCATGGTACCCAGCTCAAGGTCATCTGGACAACAATATAAAATTAGCCCTCCTGGGACAGAACCTCCTCTGACACCTCTGCTTACGAGTCCCACTTTGCCCCCCCACCACACACACACACACACACACACACACACACACACACACACACACACAGAGGAGGATGGGGTTGACTGGATGGATTTTTTCAGTGTGCTCCAGTGGGATCTGGCTGAGCAGAAGAGTTGGCACCTGCAGGGGGAAGAGAAGAGAAGAGGAGGGGTTGGTGGTGGCTGAGGTGGGCAGAGTAGTCTGAAGCTTGAAGGAGAGCAGCTTGGCAGTGGTGGCTGCACAGGTCTCCCAGGTTTGGTCTAATGGCCCCACTTGGCCCAACCTACTGCTGGTGGTCAGATGGGCTGCTCCACTACGAGGCGACAAGGCCAGGGGCACGCTTTCACATTCACTTCAGCCCGTCTTTGTCAAAGACTCTCAATGACTTTCCAAAAAGAGACAAGTGGGAATTCAACAGAGGGGGAGCAGAGTGTGCAACAGAGGGAAGAAGGGTGAAATAAAAGCCAGTCTGATGTGCAGAGGTGCGAGGGAGCAGCATATGTTGTTTTAATGCTCTCATTACAGACCCTCTTTTCTCTCCCCAATGCCCTCAGAAGGGTCCTTCAATTTACAACAGGCTCCAAAATGACAAAGAGGCCTGCTTTTGTGTGGGCGGCAAAAGGGAGCGTTTACCTACAACACTTTCAACAGCAGCATCAGTGACTGGCGTTGTGGCCAAGGATGCAGAATGAAACAAAAGGAGATA
The DNA here is from genome assembly GCF_020085105.1 of Siniperca chuatsi. Lineage (NCBI taxonomy): Eukaryota > Metazoa > Chordata > Actinopteri > Centrarchiformes > Sinipercidae > Siniperca > Siniperca chuatsi. The sequence continues at coordinate 11,289,017 of NC_058052.1, forward strand.
AGCAGCAGGGTATTCTTAAGCTAGTCACATGAAACAAAATAGTCAATGCCATGTCTCAAACTGTGCTTTTTAACAGTGCATTTGAGACATCTGATGTTTTGTAATTCATTTGCCTGGCAGGCACTGTTTATCTCAATGTGACAGACCAGTGTTCAAGATGGAGACATTACCCTCGTGACAACCAATGTCTGGCTGCCCCCTCCTCTGCCTCAGGACTCTGTCCCCCATCCCTGGAGTACAAGGCTGACAATTGTTAGAATTCCCAGCAGGCAATGGTGGTGGTTTAATCTAGTGTGGATGTAATCCTTATGCCCTATCTGGTACAAAAAGGCCCTCACCACACCTGCAGCACCCCAAAGCTTTCGCAAAGAACCTCAGGAGGGAGATGGCTTTCAAGTAAGACGGGAGTGGAAATCCACTTTGTGCGCACATGAGTTTGAGTGACCGAACAAGGGAAAAAGAGAGAAATATGGTGATAAATGTAGTCATAACAGAAAAAGGAGGCGCTGGTGATATGTGGAATTGCTGGAAATGAGGATACATATTTTGCCTAAGGCTATGGGAGATGGGATGTGACCTGTGTTAACTCCATATTCCAGCCGGCTTAGAGCCAAGCCTCCCCAGGCTCTGCCCTAAGGGCTGGATAAATGTTGGCTTTTGTGGGCTCAGTGGATAGAATTATTTTAGGTATCACTAGATAATGAATGACTTGTTAGAAAAGCTGCAATTTTTCTATTTCAAATATTCTGCACTTTTTGTGTGTGTGTTACAGTGCAGGACGCAGCACTGTGTGGATAAATTGACTGCTGGCATGGAAATCACACAGGCTTCACTTGGATATACATGCATACGCAGTCACCTCAATCAGCGTGTCTGTTTCCGTCTGCCGTCACATGTAGTTAGCGTTAACAAGCATGAGGGAACACATTTCCACTCCCCTTAAGCTCCTTCTACAACAGAACAAGATATTCATTTAAATGGCCGGGTTTTCACAGGCCACAATTTGCTATCTGTTACAACCTGTTTTTCTTGTTGACCTTCAAATCTCCTGTGGAGACCCTGCACTATCATTGTGTCTGTGTGGGCAGGCATTAGTTGGACTCTTTCCTGGATCCTGCTTTTCTAATGAGGGATATCAGCACTTTGGCACAGCTTACTGGCAGCATGCATAAAAATGGATAGGGATGGGGTGAAGCGCAACAGAACTGTCCCACAGTCTTGGTCCAAGAAAATGGTGCCCAGAAGGATTGGGTTGCATTATCAAATTTTAAAATATGCCCATTATTTTCACAGTTATATTTAATCCAAAAGCACCTTCGGGATTCTGGCTATTTGTAGATAATGGGGGCCACATTGTTTGCAGAGAGGTATTTTTTTTCAATGTCATGGTATGCTGTAGGTATCATTTTCTGTTAATTTTCTTTCTCCCCCCTGTGTTAGTCGGTACAGCATATTCACAAATAGCCTCTCTTGGTTTTGGACATCCTCATATAAAATAGAGGTGCCTTTAAATTGACATCTGGTGACATTGTTCACAGTGAATCTTAAGAAAGAATACAGTAACACTCCTTCACAGAAAAGATACACAGGAATAATAACCCTTGGGAATATTTTCAGGGGTGCTATAGACTCATTATCTTGTCAAGTATCATAAAAAAGACAGCAAAGGCCGGCATCATTGGGGCCTCTGTGAGTTTTTGTCCATACTCCCCTGGCTCTTCCTCAGCCAGACCCGGCAGCAGCCTCCCTCTACGCGCATAACGAGCGAGGGCTGTAGCCGCACACCTTGGTGAGCAGTATCGATTGTCTCCCCAGCATCTTCTGCTGAGAGGTCTCATTCTGTCTGTCACACTCCCACACAGGTGAGGTGCACACACGCACACAAACAAACTTGCACTTACACAGGCACACATAGTCAAACACACACTTGCACACACATAACTTAGACAACATATGCCACCCTGGAGGGATCTACTGTTTGACATCTCACTCACCGGGCGCTCAATTAAAGTGTGAAAGTGTGGCATTAATGCCTTGAACCATTAACAACACTAGATTCTGTCAGTGAAGGATCACTCTGCAAACCCCCACTCTCTGTCCTGCATGACTTTGTGACTTTCTAGCAGGCCTCTCTGGTGCCCAATCTATGTCAACACTGAGCTGGGAGGCTGTAAAACATTGTGGCTTTACTGGTCTCTGCCACTCAGAGCGAGCACAAAACATACCCCCGTTAAATAGGAAAGAATGGAGATGATGGAAAGTTTACCACCCATTTTCTCTCACTCGCATTTCATTGGTCATGGATCTGTGCATATGCGTAGGGGTGCTCTCAACTAATGACAACTGAATCACTGGGAATATTTTTTTTATTAAATCCTCATTTCACCATTGAGCTTTCTTATAGCTTTCAGTCGGCAACAGTGTAAACTCTCAAATTAAGCTTTCACTGCTTTTGTAGCCTCATTATTCCAAAGCACGTCATATTGAATAAGTATGTAACACACACTGCTCCCCTTGTCTGATATACTAATATTCTGCCATGTGATTTGCATTTCACTGATGTACGCTCACTAAAACATGCAAAAGAAGAAATTAACACCTTTCTGAACCACTATATAAAGGTACAACATAAACATGTACATGCAGATCCAAACACGTGTGGGGGGAAAAAGTGTTAATTGACCAACCTGCCAGGCAATTATTGTCGGTTGACCTCATAACCAAAATGTGTTTCTGATTATCATGCTTCAGAGGGTCTGTTGTCAAGTAAGCCATGTTTTAAACTGTTTAGACAGCACCTTCCACAGTCCACAGGGGACTGTTCTCAATCAGGCGAAAATGTAATCTAAGCTACAAACTAATGAAAAATGAATATTTTTTATGCTTTTTTAGTACTTGAATTTCATTACAGAATTCTAATTATATAAATCTTTGGAAATGAAAAGATGATTTGCATGTAACCACAATTTGCACAGCGGATCGCAGGCCTCTCCAGGATTCAGAGATATCATATCAAGACTCTTATGCAGAACATTTCCCCAACTGTGAACTGATTATTGAATTTTTCACAAGTCTGTGTAAATGTCTAAACAACGGCGTGATAAAAGTGAATGAGATACGACTCAATCAAGAAATGAAACTGATGGCTCTGTCTTTATATTTTCAGAGGTAATTTATTCCCAGTGTGAAGGTTTTTTTGGGGCAGTGGCTCCGCAGCATGAGCAGAAATGTCAGCGGCCAGACAGGCAGGGGTTGAGCTTTGTGAGATGAAGATAGCTCTGGCAGAGTAGGGGGGTGAGGTTACACTGTGTTTGTCCAGGAGATTATTATCCACACACACACACACACTGCCCAGGGATAAACACAGCCGTGACAGCGTTCTAATAATGTTTTACCTTTATCAGGACGCACAAATGTGCACTTTGTGTCAGTTTGCTTTCCGAAGCACAAGTCATACCACAAACGAAGACAAACATCAAGTGGTGCAGTAAATTGGAAATTCTTTTTTTTCCTGTATCTAAATCCTTTGAATTCTCCAGGTCCCCAAAGTAATTAGAGTCTCAGGCGAGTGGGGCTCATAGGGGTGCCAGAAGTCCCTCTACTCAAATAGAGGGAATGCCCTATGCCTGGCCATAAGAAAATGATGTCCCAGCCCTTCTCCATCAATTACCCCCTCACAACTCAAATTTACATTAGGTGCTACTCGCTGCAGCAAAAATTTGCAGTCCTGCCCTTGCTTTTCAACCACCTCAACAAAATGCATGGTTGTATATTTTAAGATTAGCCTCACTTTGCACATAGTTTTTATTTCCAGAAATATTACCGTCTTCTGGGTTCATGCTGATGATAAGCCTCATACAGCTGTAGGCTCAGTGCAGGTGATCTGTCCAGACTGGGAAGACGGTAGCAAAAACCAGGATGCCCGCAGGGTGAGTGTTATCTGCTGGTTGGTAGGCGGGTGTTTAACACGAGCCTGTCCTCACCTGGCCTGAGGCACAGTATCAAACTCCCTGTCAAAGGAAGATGAAGTCAACACAGGCAGTCTGGCTTGGGTTAATAGCACTAAAAGTAAGGGTCAGGACTTCTATTATGGACTAGTGCCTTATCAAACTCAAACTAGTCACCTGTCAATCACCTGACTTACCTGCTATCCATCTGACCGAGTCTTCAATTAAGAATGACACATGTGTACAAAGGAACACTATATCTGTGAAGTGCAGCTGGTAATGTTTCACTTTTTTTGACAATCATACAGATGCAGCGGTGCAGAGCAAAGCTGACAGATGAAATGGACAAATGTCTATCAGGAAGAGAAGTTTGACCAACCTTGTCCAAATGATGAAAATAACAATAAAAGTAAAAATAAAGATTTTGCCCCTTTTTATAGCACCATTTTATGGTGAGTCAATGTTCGCTACTCGGCCCCAGCCACTTCACCCCTCTCTTCAGCCCATTGTTTCTCCATATATCACCCTATTACTAACTTATTGTTACCTTTTGGCCCCTTACACCCTTATTATGTCTCTTATTATCCTCAGCTGCTTTTCTTTCTATAAGAAATAGCTCAATGTGCATTCAAGTGGACCATGAGCATATTTGCTTTCTTCCACCTCTTTCATCCCTCCTCCAGTCTCTACCCACCCCTACCTCCTTTGCCTCTTTGTTCTTGTTTTCAATTCTTCCCTGGCCCCATCCCTCTTTTCCTATTTTTCCTGTCAATGGACTGATTCCTTTTTATCCAGGAGCGCAGCAGATTAACAGATATTGTATCATGGCCAAGACAGGCAAAGCCCCTCTCTGTCCCTGACATCTAATTAATGGTAATCCTTTAATCTGCTGCTTGTAGTGCAGACCCCTTGGTCGCTGTCCCAATTGCAGCAACAGAAGCGAGTCTGAAGAAGGGACAGAGATAGAGTGGGGAGAGAGTGGGTTTGCTCACTCAGCAGGTTGAACTACTGGCTGCTCTGGACAAAGACACATGAAACACAATGAGAGACAATGTCTTTTTCATTTCAAGGGATTACACATATTTCATTTGTACTGTATAATTCACTAACTGGCTGTATCAGTTGCTGTTGTGTGAGAAGAGAGAAATGTTGCATTATATACCATGCTATGTTTGTTTTTGTTGCACCATGTACTGGTGACGTTGATATTTAAACCTGTGCTTGCATATACATATGCATACTAACAAACACATGCAAACACATGCTGATTTTAATCTCTAACATTGGCTGTGCACAAATGACATCTGTATTTACGGCATCAACCTTGCGCTGTAGACACAGATGTAATTAACAACAGGGGAAGCAAATCCTCCCATCTTAATTAACTTAATTAATAGATATAAATAATCACCTTCAGCCTGTCTTCATTTGTTAAGCAATAAAACCAGGTATTAAAACCTCATCTTGGCTCTGTCATAAACAATATGCAGCCTCTCTCTCTGACAGTGACACCACAGATGGTGTTTGGATGTCAACTAACAAATTTGTAGCGTAGCCTTAATGCGGCGGTGCTGTCTTGGACTTCCAAAAAAGATGCTGCAGCTCCTAACAGCCAAGTTCATGTGACAAACTTATGTATAACCAGACTGTAATGAGTAATCGGCTGCAGAAAAGTCTCTTACCAAAATAAATATATATCACTTGTACCATCTGCATTGTATTATTCATTTGCTGAGCAGACAGGGCCCTTCCAAGATGGAGCACAGTTTTCAGTTCTTGGTGTTCGTTCATTATCAGCCAGGTTTGATTAATCAATTACCACCAAAAATGATCAGTAGGAGAACAGCTTCTTGTATTTATGCCAAGTCCAAGCACAGTGTCTTTTACTGGCAGAGCCACAAAGGTGGTGGACCATATCCAAGGGCAAACACAGAAAGGACAGTAGCACCTTCTCCATACACGCTGCAGCCATTTCCCTAACAAATACACACACGTACCCAGATCAGTCTGTAGGTGTGTCTGTGTGCACAAACACACACACATTGAGGCATGCATAAGAGGCATGCTTCCACACATAGTCTGCGGGATAGATCCTGCAGACAGTGGCTGTGATTAATGCATCAGGCACGGGGCCCTGCTGTAGTAGGTGTCGGTGTCTTAATCACTCTCCCAGTGTTTCATTAGCTCCTGATGGTCTCTGATGAATGGACTTGCCCTGGGTGTCCCGGCGTCTCTGGTGGTGCTGTCACCCAACAGGGTCCACTTTGGAGGTGCCGATTGATTTCCACCCACCCCCACCCCCACCCCCACCACCCACAGATTGGCAGGTGTGTCTGTCAGGTTGTTAAAGATATGATGCCCATGAGCACAGCCTGCTCCTGAATTCATTAACCTACATTTGAAGGATAATTCAGGCACCAGTCGCGGGCCATATGTGCTTTGATTGCTGGATTCTTTCCCACTGTTGGGATTTAGTGCAAGACGATGGGCAGTTTAATAACACATGCAGATGGCCTCTGGTGTTTCTTCATTCTTACTACTAGTCTCTTATCTTCATCTCATCTGGGAACGCTGAACTGATATCGCACTCTTAAGTTGCTGCACTTGCATCTTTAATATACTATAAATCCCTATGAACATGGCACCAGTTATTCTAATGAAGCCATGCTTGCAATTATACAGCACATCTTTGAATCCTCCACAGTTCCTGCCCATTATGTTGTTATGTAATAGGAGTAAAACACGATTGCTAATCTGCTTGATGTGCGTAACGTGTAAAGATGATCATTTTGAGGGGAGAAATGCACGTATTTTATAACATTTCATTCCACCTGAGAAGGCTGCATCCTTGTATATTATCTCCTTCCTTTCTCCTTGACTTACTTGACTGTTAACATGGCACCTGAGGGCTGTGGAGGCTGTGTCAGCTAAAACACATATGGACCTGAGGGCAGTACTCTAGCAGCAAAGATCTAGCTGGATCCTTAGCCGCTGAATGACTTAATGTATTTTCAAATCTGGAAAAAGACAGAAAAAGATGTCGATCTGTTGCTGTTTCATTCAAATTTGCCTACATTGTCTGAATAAATGCAGCGTCAGGGTATGTTTTGGGCTATTACCTCCTGTTCTAAAAGCTGTTGCATAGATTGTTGCTGAGGCATGCAGTGCAGTGTCGGGGCTTGGCATTGGCACATGGGCAGCAGAGTATGCCAACTCTTTCTCTTTTACCGCTCTCTCAGTGCATCGTGGGGATGTGAGCAGCCAGAGCAGGGATGGAGGAGAGGGGACGCTGCCAGCTGGGGCTACAGGAGGCTGTCTGGACTCTGATGCTTCCAACATGTTTCAAATTAACCCTGTGCTGCACCCAGCTCCACCCTCACCCCCTCCAACCAGAAAAGAGCACTGCCTTACACACTACCACCCTTCATAACTCTAGGCTGGGACAAAATCACACAAAAGTAAACACACAACTGTAGTGTGGTATGTATTTGCAGTTCTATCAATCCCCACGCCACCCCCCAAAAAATGTTTTCTTGGATGATGACATGAAGGATAGAGTAAACAAATCAATCTATAAGGAGAGACTGTGAATATTTTGTGAAAATTGGTGTCTAGATTTCTTGTTTGTTAACTTGTCATAGCAAGTTAGAAGACAAGGTGTCTGATTCCAGAGTTTTTAGGGTCTTTATGGTCATTATGGAGACCTTGGTCAGGCAGGCACACACCCGATTAATTGCTGTCCACTTGACCTCTGCTGGGACATCCTGGTCATTATCAGATATATTTGTTATATATAGCATATAGCATTCTTGTTGAGTCAGTAGTTAAACAAGCTGATCTAGCAGCAAGAAATCAGGAAGTGTGAGATGCCCACTTGTTGTCTAGTGGGTACCTAACATTACCTGATTGTACTTTTTTGTCTTGATGCTAGTCAGAGTCGTTATTGGAGATCTAAACTGGAACTGGCTACAACCAGTATCTGATGGTTTTAAAACCAATGTACCTCATAAATACACAGCTGCTTCTGTATTCGCAAATTACGTTAGTGACCACTGTGTTGTTGCCACAGTTAGAAAAACAAAAATTCCCAAAACCAAGCCACGCATCATTATAAAGCGTGACATGAAACATTTTATGCAAGGGTTAGGGTTCTGTCATGATCTGTTTTATTTTGACTGGGAGAAAATTATTCTGATTACTGATGTTGAAAATACCTGGAAATTCATTAATGATGCTTTTAATGAAATGACAAGCATGCTCCTCTCAGAAAGCACAGAGTAAAAGGCCGTAACAATGCATGGTTCACTTCAGAATTATCCAACTTACTTCATGAGCGCAATATGGCATGGGCAAAAGCCAGGAGAACAAATCTTGACTCAGACCAGCTGCTCTTCAGGCGACTGCACAATGCTTTCACAGTTGCAATTAGAAAAGCCAAAGCTGATCATTTCATCACTGAAACTTCAAACAATCTGAACAGTCCCTTGCAATTTTGGAAGTCTATTAAATCCTTATCTGGAAATAAAAATAATACAGAGTAATCCACATAGAATCTCTGATAAGGTGAAATGTTTGCTTGTTTTAATGAGCATTTCATTGCCTCTGGTTCCTTGTTTGACTCGTTCAACATTACCCAGGAAAATTCTCCTATTGTTTGTTCTGACGGTCATTCTACGCTAAGTCAATCATTTAGTTTTAATCTGGTTACAGTCTCGGAGGTGCATAAAGCCCTCAAACTTTTAGACACTAAAAGATCGTTAGGTCCTGCTAACTTGGAGCCTTACTTTTTAAAACTAGCAGCTGATTTTATCCCCCCACCTTTGATATACCTCTTTAATCTCTCCCTGGAAACAAGCGAAATTCCCCTTAAATGGAAATCTGCTTTTGTTCTCCCCCTGTTGAAAGGGGGTAACCCTACTGTCCCAAATAATTACAGGCCCATCTCCAAAATTAGAATCCCTTGTGAGTGAACAAATTAATGAGTTCATATCTATTAATAATATTTTCATTTTCAATCAGGCTTTAGGAAAAAGCACAGCACAACTACAGCAGCCTGGCCAAAGGTAGTAATAGATTTTATCGAATCCTTAGACAATAAGCAACATTGTGCAGCCCTCTTCATGGACTTATCTAAGGCTTTTGATACTGTGGACCATGCAATATTGAAGCAAAGACTTAGTATAGTATCAGTATAGTTGGTTTGAAAATGAACTATCAGGCAGATCTCAGTGTGTGCAGGCAGAAGGTATCATTACTAGCTCCCGTGGGTGCATCAAATGGTGTGCCCCAGGGATTGATCCTGGGACCACTACTAGTGATTGTACATATCAACAGTCTCGATCAAAATGTTTCAAATACAAATTTCCACTTTTATGCCAGTACAAGTATCTTGGAATTATAATCGATGATTCTCTCTCTTTTAAGCCTCAAATTCAGCAATTGCGGAAAAAAATGAAGTTGAAACTTAGTTTTTATTTTAGAAAGAAGTCTTGCTTTTCCTTCAAAGCCAAAAGGAGACTTGTTGCAGCCACCTTTATGTCTGTGCTGGACTATGATGATGTTTTATACATGCATGCATCTTCAGAATGCCTACACCTGCTGGACACAGTCTACCATGGAGCACTGAGATTTGTTACAAACCTCAAAGCTCGTGCTCACCATTGCTCTCTGTATGATCGTGTTGGATGGTCTGACTTGGTTACCCGTAGGCTTAATCATTGGCATATTCTTATTTATAAGGCAATTGTTGGACCGCTCCCCTCTTTCCTACAGATCTACATCCTAAAATAAAGTGTGGGAAGTTATTGTCTTTGCTCCCAGGACTTATTTCTACTGACCGTCCGTTATGAAAAGGGGAAAAAGGTGTTTAAAGTATGCTGCTCCCTTGGGTTGGAATCAGTTGCATAATCACTTAAATCTTTGGGAGCTTGTCTCATTAGACATGTTTAAAGCAATTCTAAATGCCTGGGAAGCAGATACATCTGGCTGTAGATGTTTTGAATGTTGAAGATTATTTCTATATCTTGTAATTCTGTCATTTGTTCTTTGTTTTCATTGTAAATTGTTTTTATGTTTGTCTTCTGTCTGAAACCGTGTTTTGCGTTGCTGCCTGTCTTGGCCAGGACACTTTTTAATTTCAGTGAGTTTTTTATTTCTGGTTAAATTAAGGTCAAGGTCAAGACACCAGCAGTCCAGTATCTCTATAAATTGCATTCATATTGGACGATTCTGCACCTAACAATTTACATGCAATGCCAAAGTTCAGTTCCAATGCAGGATGTAGTGTGTCCTTTATTTGGAAGGTGGTGGAGGTTGGTGGTGTGTAGCAGATGACTGCGTAGTGTGTCTAACTTCCATGCAGGAGAGCAGAGTTTGTGTCCCGTCACAGACATGCAATTAATAGCTATTTCTATAATCATAACATAAGGTTAAAATAGCTTAAGTTGTCATGACAGAACCTCAGGAAAACAAAATACAAGGTACTCACACATTCCAATTTTAGAGTAAAGGCACCATACAAGCTAGCAACGACTGACATCAGTAATTGCTGAACAATCAAAAAAGTTGAAAGACAAAGGTTATTTGTTCATGTGAATGATGATCCAGCATCAAAATGTGCTTTAATTTAATTTTCAAACATCCAGAGCTTGAAATCATGGCTGTTTTTGGCTCTGTCCTTCTTTCTGAATACAAGTGAAAACTATCAATTTTGCAACTGACCTAATAATTATTTCAGACTAAAATTTAATGCAATTGATTTCAGTGCCATCAAAATCTAAAATGATTCTTTAATGAAACAACAAATAACCATTAAACAGTAATCTTGTTTATGAGACAGAGCAATAGTAGATAGTAGTGTTTTATATCAGAGCACATCTATACATAGCAAGGGAGGATAGTCATGTAAAATGCTCTAACACCACCACCTCCATGTGTCGCATCCATCTTCTCACCTCTCCCCATGCATTTCATGTTCTCCCCTACTTTTTTTCAGCCCCATCCTCTCTGCTCATTTGCTTTCTCCTTCTCTTCTTCCCCTCCCCTCCCCTTGTGCTCTCTGCTTCTTGGAGTCTTACCAATCCCTCGTGTTGTTTCACACCAAACTGTGTAGAAAAGACTAAAAATATATGTTTGCCATATATATTGGCCCTGGCCGTCCCAAAAGGCAACTTTATAGAGAACAAAGGAGATAGCAGGGCAGCTCAAATAACTCATGAAGAGAGAGAGGATGCTGCTCTTGGGGCTCTGTTGCCCCACTGAAGAACGTTATTACTGGATTATTGATTTACAGCACAAAATGGATGGAACATAAGTAGCATTAAGCTCATTAATCCCTCTCCCGCCTCTTTTATGAAAATGGACTTGTTATTAGTGATTATTTTAATGGATTGTTACGATCGAACACTTACTGTGCTGTATGCCGGCTGTCTTAGCAAAAACACAGAGCACAGGGACAGCAGAGGTGAGGTTTGGGAACGTTCAGATAGGATGAAAGAGGCACGGCTAAGGCAAAGAACAGAGGTATCTGCGAAAATGAATGCAACAAAATAAAAGCTCGAAACACAGATAGTGGAATTGCTGACATTCTGGTGACATTTGGTGCGTCAGTGGCATTTCGCAAGACATACAAGGAGGTAGCTCAGTTCACATCACTCCTAGCATGGGATGGGACCACACACTCTAAAATATTCAAACTGCCACACAGAAGTGCTCATTGACATATCTAAAATGACTTTTTTACTTCATTCATACTGTTTGTACGTCAAAATTATCTTCTTTATGTATTGTTTTGATATGACCTTTTTTCTTATGAAGCTCATCGAGTAGTTTAATTTACAGTAATGAAAACTGTACAACACCCCAACCTCAATCTTTGTCTTCCCGACTCTCCCTGCCTCCCTCTCGCTCACTCTCCTCTCCCGGCTCCATGTACATCCATCAGGGAGTGCTCCAATGGAGCGCGGCGGGCCCGACAATTGTCCTCATAAATTGTGTGTGTGTCGGGGTGCAGAGGGGCTAAGTGAGCAGTAAATAACAAAGGGTCCTGCCGCCATCCGCTCACCATCGCAACGTTTCCGGCCACGCAAGATTACCCAGGATGCCTCTGGAGGAGTGTCTTCTTCCTCTGTGTGATGAATGGACAAGAGGAGGGAGGAACATGCCTTCAACACCCAGCGTCTGACAGAGAAAAGGTGATGTCCAGAAACCCTGCCGATTTAAATTGATGAGTGTCTTTTTTTCGTTGTAAAAAAAAAGAAAGCTGTTTGTCTCCCTCTTTCTGTAATAACAGATCACTTGGCATATATCTTTAACTGCCTCCATTTTTCACTGTCAGCCCCTTTTCTCTCTATCCCACTCACTTTCTCTTGCTCTCTTGTGCCCTTTTCGATTTTTCCTCTCCTTCCTATTCTCTGCCTCTCTATTGACTGTGCCTTCATAACTGCCTCTGGTCACTTATTTCTACTCTGCGTCCCTGTACCTTTCTGCGTACCCACACTATTTTCCATTCCTGCTACCTCCTGTGATGTTCCTCTTAACTGTTCCTCTTTCTGCTATAATGGTCCAAAAGGCTATCAAAAACGCATCAAACCTGAGAGTGCCAATCACGGTTTTCTTATTCATCATTCATGGTTCTATGGATAAAACTCCTCATTTTTCACCTTTGATTGATGCAATTACATCTCAGGTTCCATTTTTGTATATTTTTGTTCTCACCCATTATCATGAAGCAAAATTTTATCCCAAGTAATAACACTTTATTCTGGTACATTTGTAACCACCAGCTGACTTTTTCTGGCACCTGATTCTTGACTTTTTACCTTGCCTTGCATTTTCCATGCGGTACCATTCACCTTGATACTCAATATCACTCCATCCATCTATCTTGGTCACCCTTTCCTCACCCGCTCCCCTTTCTCTTCCACTTGCCAGATTTACACCTGGCAAATTAAAATCTCCATCCTCAACAACACCTGCTTTTGTCTTTTAATTTCCCATATCCCTACTAATGCAGATTGTGACAGGTTTATTGTACATTCTGTGATTTTGGTGCAGCTGCTCTGTTTAGTTGAATGACATGCGGTTGGCATGTGAAAAAAAAGTTAATGTTAGGTTTTGAGATAGTTGGGTTTGATGAGAGAGATGCTGTAGGACTGTCTCAGTCTCTCAGCTAGAGGAGTTTTCTCTCCAAACGTTGACAGCTGTAAGAAAGAAGATGAATAGGTTCAAAATGGGATGTTGAGCCTGTTTTCTGAGATATTCTTAACATAGCTTATGTAAGGGCTGAGTTATAGGTAGCCCCGTTAAATGTTGTCTTCCCTCTATGTTTTTGTATGGGAGAGAACATCATGTCAAACTGCGTGCCGGAAACGTTAAACTGTCAAATTTTGGCATTGAGTTTGACAGGATGTTCTCAAAAGAGAAAACGGCAGTTATCAAGGCATGTGGCCAACTGAATGAGAATTGTTTACCTCTCTCCCACATCTACTTTGCTATGTGATACTGTAAGAAATCAAAATAATGAGAGATATTTCTTACTTCTGTGCCATAGGACAGGAATAACGTATCTGTAGATGTATATATAAGCACTACATATTGCATATGGATCAATAAAGTATTTAATAGTTTGATGTGTAACCTTTTTAAGAATATCGATTTGTGCAGTGTTCTGCAGGAGGGCTCAATTTGGAGTGTATTGACTGTGGAGTTGTTGTGATATGGTGAGGGAGGGCCACAGGCTCCGGGCAGACGCTCTCAACGCCACAGTTATTGACCCTCTTGACCTTCTCCCTACAAAGACAATATAGGTATGTCTATATGGTCCCAGTATATTATATAACACTGCAGTGATATAAACAGAATGAGTTGGTCTACACTTATTAGAACCAAGAATAGTACTTAAAATGTTTCCACTCAAATAGTGTTCCCAATAGAGCTGTGTGTCAAACCACAATACTTTTTGAATTATGATATTCTGTTCCTGTAACCAGGTATCAAAAACTCTCAAGTAAGTACCATTTAACAGAATGTTTGGTCAGTTTCTTCTTTCTTATTGTTTACATATTCTTTGACCAGTACAGCCTGATTTATATGAATCATGGCTTCATTGTCTCAATTAATGTATGCTGTATTTCATTTAGTTAAAGTGCTTGTTGGTTATAAAGGCACAAATCCATAATACAAATGCAAACCAAAGGGTCATTCCACACCCAACACAACACAACAGGTTAAAACTTGCTATCACTTTCTAATTATCACTCAATTATCAGTCACACATTTCTTAACACAGTGACTAACATTACAGACAGCTTTTAAATCTTTAAAAAGGAAGGAAAAAATTGAGAGACAGATTGGATTTCTCATTAGATTTTTGATTTCCATCTCTGAAATTATGAACACCATTTCACCACCTTCATGCAGCAAGAAAAAATATCGATTAGGGTAGTAAAAGAATAGTTTACAGTTTTGGGAAACATGGTTATTCACTTTGTTGCCAAGAGTTAGATGAGAAGATTGTCACCACTCTCATGTCTGTCCGTTAAGAATGAAGCTAGAGGCAGGGGAGACGATTAGCTTAGTTTAGCATTACGACTGGAAGGGGGGACCATTATAACCTGCAAGGGTCACGTGACAGACAGGGGTAACAGAGCTAGCACTACCACTAGCAAGCTAATCTGCTAGCATGTTACCTGTCAGCTGACCAGTATTATTTGTGTGAGCTGTTACTGAATATTCACATCTATAAAATATAAGAAAATGACATGTTTTTTAGTGAGCTTTAAAGGTGTTGGTATGTGGGCTGGTATGATTTTTTAAACTTTGGCCAGAGTCAGGCTAGCTGTTTTCCCCTGCTTCCAGTCTTTATGCTGAGCTAAGATAATCATCGACGTCTCCTGCGACGTTTCTATCTTCACTCTTAAAGGACAGATATGAGAGTGGTATTGATCTTCTAATGTAGCGCTTGGCAAGAAACAAACAATATCCCAAAACATCAAACTGTTCCTTTAAAAACTGATGCATTCAAGTTTTGCTCATGTTGCTGAATATAATAAATGTTTTTGTAGAAAAACATGTTTATACATAGCTAAGTTGTTGAAAAAAGTTTTGGTATCATGTATCTCAGGTATTTAGGCTTATTATATATAGGTCTACCCAACGCCCAGTTCCAAATATTTCCCTTTAATTTCCCCTCAAGAAGCTTTGAAGCTAGATTTAAAGAAAATCCACACTGTCTGATGACATCACATATTGTGTTTCTGCATGTTCCAACACTTCATTGAAGTCGTATTACACTATTGTGCATATTGAGTGAAATTTTCCGACTAAAATTGACATTTTTATTACGCCGCTATTATAGGAAATGGAAAACTGGAGATGTTTTGTATGTTATTAGAGACAGATTTTTCTGTAATTCAACCTGACATTTTTGATATCTTTAGAGACCTCGACTTCTTCCCTACAATTTAAAACAAAGTTCTGTGTGTTTCAATATCGCTTGTCCACACAACTTAAGGTTATAATAATGGACCCACCAAGAGGTCTTTGTGGTTAAAAAGGCATATTTCTACTTTTAGTTCACCAGCATACCCTATTTAAACTGTACAGCTGTGAAACCACATAACAATTACTTTTAAGAGATGACCAGCTGGAAACCCCCCCACCCCTACTGCTGACTTGGGCATCAGTGCAGAGGAAAGCAGCCTCCCTTGGCTAGAGGTGACCCCTGGACCCTATTAACATCACACACTCTGAGTGTCCAGAACACACTCCTTAAATGAACTCTCCTCTCCCTCTCAGCCACCGTCGTTGCCAGAGCCCACCGCTGGGTGAATTAGATTGCAGGCTTTTTAATACGGCTCTTAATGGTTTATAAATTGCTCGTAATGATTCCTCCTTTCCTCTCTCTTGCGGTGCTTTTTATGGCCCCTCGGCTTTCCAAGGGAGTGGGTGGGATTTAATATATGGTGGAGGAGGCAGAATGAGGAGGTGAAACTAGCCCTGCACGGCTTTCTGCCTGCCCTTAACGCTTCCCCTGGCTACGGAGAAGGGAGTCTCGGAAATAATGCTGGACACTGATACTATCTGGGTGTAGCATGTAATGGCTGGGACATGACAGTACTGGATGACAAAATGGTCACCAGAGAAGTGCAAATAATCAGGAGTTGTCTTTGGTGGAAGGCACAGAGTGTGATGAGAGGTGCGATTTGTGGGAGAGGCCACACCTTAGGGATAGACAAAAATATGCACATCCCAACCAGGTGTAGAACCAAACTATGAACAAGGAAGGAGTACCACACTCAGAATATCACCCAAGTGTAAATGTATTTTTACACCTTGCCAGTGCAGCCCAGACATTGCACCTTAAGCCTGAATAAAGTCATCCAGTGGTACAAACTCATCGTTCTTTGTGTACTTTCTTTTCAGTAATGTAACCAGCCAATCTGAACTCCCTCTTGTACTGAGATGGGACAGTGGACGAGCTCCAGCTATTTTCTTTGCTGTTTAATATTTTTCTATTGCAGCATTTGAAAGGTCACTGAGGAATGATGGCATATGCACCTAAAGCTCGTGAAGCTTGAAGAGATAAGAAACATTAAAAACGGCAACACAAAATACAGTGATCACGGCGCACTGTATGAACAGGTTGTGATAAATTTACATTAATCAAATATTGATCACATTAAAATAGACAGCTTCTTCTAATTGTAAATTCAGCCCAACATTTCTTTCCTTCTCTAGCCAACACTGTGACTCCCAAACTGTCTAGAGACTGGTAATTACAGCAGTGTGGGAGGTTTTCAATTCCTAATCGGGCACAATATGAACAGCGGCCAGCATAAATCCAGTGCCTTACTTGATGGTTTGTTGGCACTAAGTGAAATTCCAATTAACTGACCCAAATGTCTGCAGGGAGTGTTTGTCTGAGAGTGTGGTGAAAATTCAATTATGTTTTCCATCCTTTACTTCGTCATAATGACCGGGAGCTTGTAGTGGCTCCACGTGTTGTAAAGGTGGTTTTGTAAAGCTTTACCTTTCACTTCTCCACTCTGCCACTGCAGAAGCATAAAATGTGGCCTATTATGTGTTTCCAGTGGTCCACTGGACAGCGGAAGAGAGGAATCATTTACACTGTGTGCAGTGAAGCCCTTAAGGTAGAATGGCCCAGCTAGACTCCCACAGCCATTGTCATATTGAGGTGTAACGTTGGTAACAATGTATTCTATCCACCTAAGAGTCTCTTAGGAAACAAGACCACACGGGTAGTGATGAAAAAAATACCTGCTACCAAACTCCTCTATCATAACTAAGAACAGGTGGAGAAGCAATACTCTGTAACTGCCCCACGCTGTGCTTTAAAGAACAGTTCAAACAATTTAGTTTGTCAAAGAGGGACTCCTGCCCTACTTTCCCCAGCTTTCTGTGAATCTTCAGCTATTCTAGCTGCCTCCAGACAGTTGCTGAGATGTGAACAGCTCCAGAGACAGAAATCTGTCTATATAAATAAATACCTCTGTGTTTAAATACCCTGTTGGTTCGCTGATGAGGTTAAAAAAGACATGAATTGAATGTGAGTCTCATTCTTTCACTATGGGTACCACTTGTACAGGCATGGCAGAAATGTGAAAAAATCGAAAGGAGGGAGAGGAAGAGGAGACGGATAAAGCAATGGCAAAAGGGGATGTGGTTTCCTAAGGGCAGACAGAGTGGGGAAAGGTTAGGGAAAATAAGAAAGACGTAAACACACACAGGTACACACACACATACACACACACACACACACACACACACAACACAAAGAGATAAGGCGTGGTGAAAGAAAACGCTGATCCTTGGTCCCTGTCTGGGAAGGCAAAAACAGAACATTGATTCTGTAAGATCCACAAATGAAAAATCCATGGGGGTAAGGAGCTCTTTGGCCCTGCGGCAGAGACAGGGCACTGGCGGTCAGGCTTTCGCATCACAACTGACACCGAGCCCGGGCCTCTCACTGGGTGGCAGTGGGCAGTGCTGGATCAGCTGGACGAGGGCCAAAACCAACCTACCCAGCAGGAAGCTCGCTGAGAACAAGATAGAAAGGAGAACATTTTGGCTTAGAAAAAAAACAAGAGCAAGCTTTTTTTTTGGGGGGGGGATACAATTATCACATGATACAGGCAAAATACAACTAAAGCCACAGAAAAGTTTGAGTCTGTTATTTTCTATTCCTGTTTTGGTTGCCTGGCACTTTAATCGCATTAATCCCTAACTGTGCATCTGACCATTGTGCCTAAAATTGAGGAAACATGGTCACTCCCTCTACCTGTGAAGAGCAGATAAAGAGGTCCCGCATCTCTATCTGTGGTTCCATTTGAACTCCCTCTATTAAAACCAGGGGATGGGATTCGGGCTGGGGGAGGGAGGTCCTTTTTTCTCATTACCACCCTCTGTCAGTACATGTACAAACCGCAGTAGCACTAATCTGTACCCCTGATATGCTAATCTCTCTGCACCCCCCCCCCCCCCAACTCCCTTTAGATGGCTGCCACACCTAAATGCAGAGAGGGGAAGGCGAGAGGAAGTCATTAAAGCATGCCCTGCAGGAGCCTGCCTGGGCCTGGGCTGGATGAGATGGGATGGCAGCGGCACTTTGGGTGTGTATACACTGGGGGAACAGAAAAGGGGTGTCTAGGGAGAGGTAGATCGGTTTAGTCACTGGCTCTACTCTGGTCCCCCCTGGGGTAGCCCCGGTCCCCAGCAGACAGGATAGCAATCAGACATGCAGGGTGTGGAGCAGAAAAAATATTGTTGTGCCAGTGGTGGTGGGAGTATTTGTGTGTGTGCATGTGGATTTGGGAGATTAAAGGTGACAGTCATCGCTTTGCTTAGACCTGCTCACCTGCCACAATCTGTCAGTAACCAAAGCTGCTCAGTGAAGCGTACTGCACCTGTCATCAGTGAGTGTGTGTCACGGCGTGCGCGTGCATGTCATTTCATCTGCATTTGTATTGATAGATATATATTCTCAAAAGAGGTACTTGTGGTGTTTCTATGCAGCTTTTGGAAGCACAATCCTCCATCAGGTGTGCTGGTATTACTACAGTAAAAGCCATCATGTGCATGTGTGAATTCCAGCATTATCATTTCAATTGATGTTGTGTTTTGTTGCACTTCAAAACCTACAGATTAACATGCTTTTGAAAAACATGTTCTGACTGGTTATATATGTGTGTGTGTGTGTGTGTGTGTGTGTGTGTGTGTGTGTGTGTGTGTGTGTGTGTGTGTGTGTTTTTTGCACACACACAGACACACAGACATTTGTATTAACATTTATGTGGAGAACAACTGATGATATTGTTTGCCGTTTTCTTTCCTCCCAACTTCAAAAACTGCAGATTAACATAATTCAAAATCTATAAATATATCTATCTTCTGTGTTAATGACAGATTAAGAGAAGAAAAGGAAGGGGAAATAGACAGAAACAGACAGACAGCATTTCTCTGCCTGAAGCACCTTAACTGATCATATATGTCTCCTATCAAAAGCTATGAGCTGTTTAATAGTTTGAATATAACCTCTTCATTTGTCACAGGCAATAATCACATTGTAACTCAGCTTTAATGGCGATGTGGAAAACCATAATGTGAAATCATACTGATTACTGTGTGTGCTTGTGTGCTTGTGTGCTTGGATGCGTGGGTGGGTGGATTTCTGTGAGACAAGGACCTCTGCACATCCCTTATTAAAGTTGGATATTATGACAACTCAGTTTTTTGACGCATATTAAAGACGGTATCTCATCTTTAGAGCCCCCCCGTGTTTTTGGCTGTTTTTTCCTGGAACAAAGCTACTGTTTCTTGCAATCTTAACCTAAAAGAGGATCCTGGGAGGTTCAAAATTGCAGTCATGAAGACAAAAAGAAAAAAAATGCTGAGCTATATGCAATACATTCTAATGAGCTAACAGGAGATGAGCATTGCATTTATATGCCCACTGCATTCACATCCGTACCTCATAACTGCATTCGTTGTAAATAAATATGAGCAATCAGCTAAGAACGGCAATAAAAGGCCCATAAAGAGCTGCAAACAGTGAGATGGCAGGAAATTGCATTTCTACACAGACAGACAGGCAGACAGGGAGAAAGACAGACAAACAGAGAAGAAGGCTAAAAAGATAAAAAAAATACAAAAGATGAGAGCTACCATCTTTTTCTTTGACCTCCATATCTAAAGACTGGGTGGAAGGTCAGGAAAAAAGAAAAAGTTCATGGTATTTAGACCATTTGAGCACAACCCCGGTAACAAAGAGCTAACAGGCAGCAGCAGTGGTCCTGGAAACAGAGAAAAAGCGAGCCAGAGAGAGGTTAAAAAGAAGTGTTGTATCCTCGGCTCCCTCAGCCCCGCGGCGTGGGGTCACCTCGGAGACTGGAGACTGAATTACCCAGCAGCCCCGGCCGCTCGCAGGATCAGGCAGACAAGGGGAGAGGACGAGAGGAGTTAATGAAGGGAAGAGACAGTTCAGGTCCCTGAGGGCCTCTAGGCACCTGGCTCGCGAGCTCCCACCGCCCAACTTGCTCTGATTGGCTAATTATCAACATGGATTTAGCCCAGAGACAAATCACTGATTGATTGGAGTATTTTAAATCTGTCTTTGGTCTCTCGCTGCCTCTCCTCCCTCTCTCGCTCTCTCTTTGTGGAAACTCTTGGTCTCTGGAGTCCTGCTGTGGGGACTCACGCGGCACAGTGACAGCACAGCAGCAGGTGACCGGTCTTTCTGCACAAATGTGGACGCACAGCCTCAACTGTGGTGATTTTGTCTCTCAGCGGACATATAATTTGTTTGTTAAGTGCTCAAAAAGAAATTATTTGAACAGATAATTACTAATTATAGCCTAATAGGAGACAGAACATTTTTCATATAGGAGCAATGGAAGAAAGGTCATATTGGGTCAACATAATTCCAGTAATAGATGTTATTTGTCATGACCATGGAGGCTGTGGAGGTGTGATTAAATAAGTGTTGCTATGTTTGCTTATATTCATTCATCAGTGATTAAGTAGCTCCTGGTCCAGTAGGAATCTCATGCCTGGTTCATTAGACTTTGCATTAAAAGCCAAAGGGAATAAATGCTGTGCAGCTTATGACTGTTAGCATTAGTCATGACTGTTAATATGACTGCTGTTTCTCTGTAAAATCCTTTTTTCTTTCGCACCGATCCAAGGGCACTTGCTGGATTCAGCTCACTCATTCTATAGCTAATATGGCTTACAGCATGTTAGAATTAAAAGTCATTAATTCCTGCAACATAAGCTGACATAGCTGATATCAAAGCAGTCTAGAAAAAGCGCAAAATAGAGTTTTAAATTTGGTTTTGCTGGATATTCAAGGAGTATTTAAATACGGCACTATGTGGGAGTGCATAAGAAAAGCTTCCCTTTTGTTTCGTTATCTGCCTCCAGTTCAAACTGAGTGCATAAGACGTCGTGTTACTCCACTGAAAGAACAGGAGATGAGGAAGCAGCGAAAACAGGCTGAGCACATGTTGCTTGTAAAAGTATGCAAGTAGGTACGTCTCCCTATTTTTCCATGCGTCAGATCAGTCAGAATCCATTCTCTTTGCTGTGGGGGAAACACCAGGGGTGCAGGCGCTGGATGTTTCTCACAGTGGGATGGAAATACTTTGCCTGTACACAACCCCAACTGAGAGCTTTACTGGGAAGTTAGAATCCTGAATCCCAACCTACATTAGTGAAAAGAAGGAGAATGAAGCAAGGTCTCTTAAGAGAGCAGATTTAGCTCCATGGTTACAGTCCGCACAACTGTTCAGGATGTCTCCTTCTATTTTGCTGCAGTGCATCCTGGGACAGGACATCTATAGCAGTCCCGGGAAGCCCCTGGGGAGGCTGGGGGATTAGCACTGGCCTATCTCTTTAGAGCTGGGAATTAATTAAGTAATTATGAAAGCCAGGCAGGGGGGATGAAATATGCATGAGCCCTGATTGGGACGTTTGTGATTGTGTAATCTAATTTCAACCGAGCGGCCCATCACTGTCAGCCAGGTAGAACACACACCACAGAGCCACACACACACGTGCATGTACACACACAACAATAATGCTTTCAGGGTACACAAAACATAACTAAAGATCACACTCACTGTTGGCAGAATGGATATTTTGAGTATCTCATTATGATAATTAAAATGAGGTAATCAGTGTGAATTAATCACCATAGTAATGAGGATTGAACAGCAGATTATGTCTTCTTACCTAATCCATATAATTGTATTTGTAGAAGCATGAGATTAATATGCTAGTATCCAGTTAATGATAAAATGATTGATTAAGTACGTGTCTCACTTTGGAATCCTTTCGGAGTGCGAAAAGTGGATTTTTGCTTGTGTCTCTAACATCGTCTTTGTTGTTGTAGGTGTTTGTGGATTCCACTGGGGTTTTCTGCATCTCTGCTGTTTCTCTACTGGTCTCTCTTCCTGTGTATTGATGGACTTAAAGGCCTGTTTGCAGCTCTTGTTCTCCTCAAAAATACTTCCTGTAGAAGACTCAAACAGAGTTGATACCAGATCAGTAGCCATGAGATATGCCATAAGACAGACATTCTCAGTACACGTGTAGTACATGCAATCTAGGTCTTAAGTGTAACCACAAACACACACATGATGTAAACACACACATGGTGAGGTGAGCAAAAGCCTAAGCATTTTATGTTTCACTATATGCTCTAGTTCACTGGAGCACTGCACTGGGAACCGCCAGAATTTAAACTGGTCCCCAGTGTTTGAACTCTGCTCAGAAAGCAGAACATAAAGCAGAGAGATGAGAGGATAGATACAGAGAGGGGAGCAGAGATGAAAGGCTGCGGTGTGTCCTCCAAAGGGAACGTGGGAGCCCGGGAGCACGCTTACTCACAGTGTCTGATTGTTCCTTTGTCTCTTTTAGTCGCAGAAGGAGCTGTTTTAAAGCCTGAACACAGGAAATGTGACAGGAGAAGGACTGCAACTCTGATGTTTCAAGTTCACATCCTTGCTTCTCTACACATCGTGGGTCTACTTCTTATAGGCATCTTTGAACTTTGTAAGATCGCACTACAAAGGAGGTCAGAATTCATAGAGATGGAGTTTTTGTCCAACTAACACCCACCGCCGTGTGATTCTTCAAATAACAATCGTGCAGTAGATGAGAGGAGCAGGTGTGTTTCCGGCACCAGCTGTGCACCTTTTCAACCCCTGTCTGTTCCCTATAAGCAAGTGCGATACTTGCTCATTAATTCCATCTCAGGTTATGACCCACCTGACAGTAGTGGTGCCCTATTTGTTCTCTTGTCTGTCTCCAACACCATTTATTTTTTTCTTTTAAGGTAGAAAAAAAGACATAAAACTAAAATTTAAAGATCAATATTAATTTTAATGAGATCATCATCATCATCATGCCACACTTATTTTGCTACAGCTTCTTCTTCTGTTTGTGGTGTGAGACGTGGCTCATATTTCATACTTTTGTTTTGATGTTAAATTGTCAGTAAAATGTTGTGCTATCTGCACTGTGTGGTTTTAACCAATTAGTTTAAAAGTCTACTTTGTTGTTCCTTTGTCATTTACATCAGCTACTGTAAAAGAAACATTCTGCGTCCATGTTTTTTTCCCCTCTGGTTGTTTATAACTTATCATCACAACAATATGACCTTATTCCATGCAGCATAAGCTCCGCTTCTTGATTTGAGGCTTCTGTGCATTCAATCTCAACTGACTGCTTTGCATGGATTTGACTGGTAACGAGATTTGCATCCCTTGAAAAGAGAAAGCACCTCAACTGCCAGAGCACAAAGGTTAGAGATGAAAACTTATACATGGAAATAAGATAAACTCATGATTGTTCTTCTAGCCTCGGGTTACTCCAACAACCTGCCAATAATATTGATTTTCCCCATTTACAGATGTCCAATGGAATTAGGCCACTGTGCTCAGATTGCACTATTATTATGGAGAACTTCTATTCAAAGCTATGGAATTTATGTATATTTCATTTCATTTAATAACAAACATGACATGTATTATCATTGTTGAGCGTAATCATATTCATGAGATGTTACACACAGTCATAGTGCTGGAAAAGCTCCCCTCTAAATATTTCCCATCCCTTTCCCTCCTCTGCACTTTACCTCTCTCCCCGTCTCCCCCTCCCCGAAACCTCCAGAAATGAGGTGATATTGGTATGACAGGAGACCATGTCCAGGCAAACAAAGTGCACCCACACCAGAGCTTTTTATAGGCTAATAAGATGGCCGCTGGCTGGCTGTACTGTGGGGTCAGTTCCTGTGTTATCCATTCTTTGTCTGCAGAAAGCCAACCTATTATTATCAACTTGATTGGCCATCTAGTCTGACATCTAATAATAGTGTCCATTCAGCCTGCGTGAGGAATGCGGAAAATTTGTCACTCGGCTCTATTGACTTTTCTGTCTATATTCCTGGAAAGGTAAATTGTAATAATAAAACCTTTTGACTGGCTGATGTTGTGCTGTAAGCCATGGTGCTACCCTGCTGTGCTGTGTGGAATCATGGGATGCCACTGAGTCTTGTCAAAGCTAGCCACACACATGGTGAATCAAATAATTCATCATGCATTTGGTAGAAAAATATTAAGAATTCATTGCTGTGATATTTGAGCAGAGTTTTTGTCACCACGTCTTGCAGTTTATTCAAAAGTGTGAAGCACCACTTTTGTTTTGTTTTGTATAGCTGCTGGGAAACCACTCAAATATTTCATTTTAAATTCACTGTGATAGCTTTATGAATCTGAATGTTACTGAAAGCAGACATATACTGTTAGGCAGTCCTTACTCCTGCTATATTGAAAATGTATTTTCAAATGTATTGATATGTTACACCAGTGTAACATATCAATTAAAAAACTATCATTTTGGAAAATCTCACACCTCTAAATATTGAACAGTTCTTATGTAGCATTCTGCTCTGTCTCAATAACAATAATCTGTTTGTGCAATTATGTTAATCACAAATAACACAAATATCAAGCCTATTTTGTTTTTAGGGGATTGTTTTACCTCAGTCTCCACCCATTCTCTGTGGCAAGCAGAAGTGCAGTGGCGGCAACTCTTGAGTATTATTTCCATCTAGAGCTGTCAGCGTTTCCCACCAGATCAAGGCTGTGATTAATAAAATGGGCCTCCTGGTCCCCTCAAGCCTATTCATACCTTCTCCTTTTACACTACCTTTGCAACACATGCTTGTCTCCTAGTGTCTGCACCTCTGTCAATTTCTCTCCTTCTTCTTATTCTCTCCTTCTGGATTTCACTGTTACTCCCTTTCAGCCTTCCCACCTGCATGTATAGAGAATTTCTTTTCTTTTGCTCCCCTTTCCCTCTTTACTTCTCTCTCTTCCTGCCTCTCTGGAGCTCCTGGTAAATGATGCTTGGTAGACTCACAGCCGCTGAGCAATCATTAGTGAGGTGGCACAGGTGAACGGGAGCGACGGATGATGAAGCGAGGGAGGGATGGAGGGAGTAACAGAGGACAGCAAAAGTCATGTTTCCACCCCGAGGCGTTTCCCTATCGTCACAAAACTAGAAGTTGTTTGTGTAAAACGCTAGTCGGTGACATTTCTTATGCCAGTGGTCATTAATCTAGACACATAAACACACACACACACGAGTACATACAGAAATGAAGCCATAATGTTGCTCTCACAGATGAAACCCTGACTTACAGTGTCCTAAAGCCCTATGCTACCATAAAAAACAAGTCTGGACTGGACTAGCATAGCGAATGTGCTGAGCAGCTAATATTATGAACTGTACATAATGCTTCCCTCATGAAATATCATCACTCAACAATGCCCTGACGCCCCTCATCATAAACAAAATTTGGGTTTATAGTTCATATCAGGACTAATAAACTTGAGACATTACCTGACAAAGGCCCACGGTGGGTAAGAAACTCACATGTGAAGCTTACTGGAGGCAAGATTCAGCATTCAGGATATGTTTTTTCCCCTCCGATCAATCAACTAAATGTATTTTGTCTGATATAAAATGACAGTAACAATGTGGTTTCTAACAGCTGATGGTTTGATTGTCATCTTCATAGCTGCCAGTGTCTCGTCTTCCAACAGATGTTATGTTTAATTAGTGCTCACACCCACTCTTCACTGCAGCTCTGATTCTCACTACCTCATTTATTTACACGCATCTTTCTCTGTTTCTTACAGCTCATACTGTATCAACACTTACAGTATTTCAAACACTTTTTTTTCCTTTTTGCGTGTCTCAAGAGAGTTCAAATGTGAAAAATAACACACACACACACACACACACACACACACACACACAATAGATCTCATCTGTAACTGGTGAGATCATTGGTGGAATGTAACTAAGTACAATTTTGAGGTGCTTGTACTTTGCTTGAGTATTTTCATTTTATGCTACTTTATACTTCTACTCCACTACATTTCAGAGGGAAACATTGTACTTTTTACTCCATTACATTTATTTGACAGCTTTAGTTACTAGTTACTTCAGTTTCAGATTAAAATTCTTCATAAAAACATACAAGCTTATAAATAACAATGCACTGTTAAAAAATGTAAACCTTCTCAACTTTTTTGGCTTGTGAACTCTTGAAAAAAAGCTGCGTGTAATCGGAGCTCCTTGTCACATTTCAAATGCCTATGAGTTGTTCGTAGTTCCACCAAAGAATCATTTCCCCTCTAAACTTCTCACATGGTTTCATTTAAATTGCCATTTGTGGCCCAAAGAGGCAAAACTCTCCAATATTTTACAAAAAATGAAGACTAGAGAAATGTCTGAAAAAATCAATTTAAAGTTGTGTGGCAACTTCTTCTTTCCTTTTCTACCCCATTAATCATTTTACGATCCCCTCAG
Source organism: Siniperca chuatsi (assembly GCF_020085105.1). Classification (NCBI taxonomy): domain Eukaryota; kingdom Metazoa; phylum Chordata; class Actinopteri; order Centrarchiformes; family Sinipercidae; genus Siniperca; species Siniperca chuatsi. The sequence continues at coordinate 11,315,863 of NC_058052.1, forward strand.
ATTAATCTTGTGACACTTTGGGACACCTCTGGATTAAACTAGCTACAGTAACTGTATATGAACTAGTTAAATTTAGCTCCACCTCAACTTGCTACAACAGTAAAATGCTGCTTACACACTGTTGCATCAGTATCTATATCTAATAATGTAACTTACTGTATAATAATGGAGTATTTTTAGAATGTGGTATTGATACTTTTACTTAGGTAAAGGTTCTAAGTAATTCTTCCACCACTGGGTGAGATAGCTGAGTCTCATGTCCTAATGATCCATGCTTCTCAACATGCATCACTCACTTTCTACTGTAGGATCCCTCAGCTGTGCACATTACAGTTATGGCCGTTATCTTAACAGAGTGGAGATGCGAAACAGCTGTAATCTCCTCGGCGACTAGTCTCTCTTTCTACACTTTTCCCCAAGTATTCAGCACAAACGACCATCATGTTGCTCCTCGGTCTGCTGTTTACTAATGATGTCTTTGTATGGCTGAGAGGAGTTCTCAGTCTGATCATGGCCATTAGAGAATAAGATGAGCATTAAGCTTTCCTTTAAGCAATCTTTCCTGAATATCAACAAATATAATTTGGACTTGAAGGTAAATCCAACAGAGCAATCATATCGACTACGGTATGATGTTTGTGGCTGATGAATTATCTACTCATATGCTTTTATGGTATGCTTTTAAGGATGAGAGAACATTTAAATAAGCCCTCCTAAGTTTAAATAAACTTTGGTAAAAAAAGTTTTGAATTCATTCGGTAGTAAGAGAATTGATCTTTATATGAAAACGATTTTGATTTGGTTGTCAAGGTGCTGTTTCTGTACACTGTGGCAAAGACAGGTGTATATTAAAAGCAGCTTGCGGACAGATTCTCACATTTTCCACATTGTTCTGTCCCCTTTAATTTTATTAACTTTTTTACCCCCAGAAGCAAAGGGAGAGCAGAGTTTCTAGGGCAACAATCAGTGTAATTGTCCAAAGTCTGACACATGCAATCTGCTAAAAGCCCTGAAGCCCAAAGGCCCAGGTGGACCAAGGGATTACAGTGGTGGAGGACAGGTGAAGTCAATGCACACTGACAGGGACACACATACACACACACACACACACACACACACACACACACACACAAACATTCTGTCGTACTCTCAAACAGACACACACTTTAACTTATCATTATGAAGTAAATATGATTATGCATATGCTAAGTTTTAGTTGTATTGAGTATACTACCTGAATAAACTAGTCTTTTGATTTCCAGAGGGCTTTTCTTCCTGTTAGCTATGGTAGCTAACCCAGTTCGCTTTTCTCAACTGTAAATAATATAATTATTTGATTTCATGTCTCCATTATAGACTAAATGAATGAACAAACTCATACTTTTTCTCCTAATGCTTTCTTCCAACGTTACTCGCCCCACCACCCGGACGTCGACCCCTGCTGTAGTTACTTGTTTGTGTGAAGCAATAACGTTACTCAGACTATGTTATTACTATGCAATGCACATCATTACAATAGCATTTGCCTGTTCCCAAATTCAATATAAAAGTGTGACAATTTGAATTTACCTCTTCAGTGAACATGCTTCTTTCTTCTCTCTTATTGAGGATGGTTGAAAAGTTGTCTGTTTCCACTTTAATATAAATATATATTTTCTGAACAGTCAACAGAGAACAGTTCCCTGGGAAATAGTTTTTAAAAGAAAATAGTTCCAGTAAAAACTGGTCGTATTTAGGTCCGTATATTATTCATCTATGGGAAAATACAACAATTACAACTTAAAAGTAATTATAAGTAAAAGTCTTGAATTCAAAAGTATCTAAAATAAAAGTACTCATTATGCAGTAGTGGGTTTATTTTATATTATTATATATTATATTACTGGATTATTGTTACTGATGCATTCATGTGTAAACAGCATAATGTTTCAGATGGTTGAGGTGGAGCAAATTTAATAATTTTACATACTGACGGTGAGTTTAATCCATATCAATGTATAATGTATGTTTTGTGAGTAAAATGTTAATCTGTAAATTAATAAGTAACTACAGCTATCATATAAATGTAGTAGAGTAAAAAGTTTGTGGAAGTAAAGTGGAAGTACAATAAAATGGAATTAATCAAGTACAAGTACAAGTAAAATAATGTACAAAAATTTACTGAAGTACAGTACTTGAGTAAATGTATATAGCAACATTCCACCACTGATCCAGAGTAACAAGGAAGGACATTGCTGCTTGAAACAACATGTTACTGTTGAGTTTCAACTATAATTGTTCAATACTTTCAGCAGCACAAAGGAAATTTCATTCACCTCTATTGCATTGGGGTGGAGGGAGACTTCTCAAACCTCGGCACAAGAAACCAAAACTTTATATGGTGAGAAAATATGTTTTTGTGTGTGTGTGTGTGTGTGTGTGTGTGTGTGTGTGTGTGTGTGTGTGTGTGTGTGTGTGTGTGTGTGTGTGTGTGTGATTTGGATGACCTGAAACTTTGAACGCATCCAAAGAATCTCTCTGACTGAAATACAGCAAGATAAATCTGTGAACATCCCCCAAGCCAAACTCTAATGATGGGTATTATTCATTTTTCCACAGATGATGTTTACTTGGTCAGCAGAAAGCCTGCAGATTGGCTGCTTTATTTTGCTTTATTCACTGTAACCAAAATCTATTAAACAAGTTCTCCTCTGGCCTGCAAGAAATAATTAGTCTACTGGATAGGTCAACTTAATCATTCCTGAAAATAATATTCAATTATCTCCACAGCAACTTCTAGAGCATGTCTCCTATTTTTAGACCCCCTCTGTTTTACAGAGATAGGAAGTTTGATCCTTTTTATGTCAAGCCTGCAACACAAAGCAACAGAGAGCCAGCGGTGCTAAACAGTCCTTGGTGAATAACCTATTATGCCTTAATAATAGCCCTAGCTTTCTCATTGTGGCTTCCTCTGCATGGTGCACCACGTATGAGTTCCATCCCACTCGATTATGGGTCTCCTTTCCTGCAGCTTTCATCCCCAGTTTTCCATTGGGTGCCTTTGACTTATATCTTCAATTAGTCTTAGCAAAGGGCAGAACAACTTATGGCAAGTTCAACATTGTCATCATCTCAGTAATAATTGGGGATACGTATTGGAGAGAAGGAAGAGAGGGTAAATTGTCTAGAGCTTGCTAACATCCTGCATGACCTCATTACGGTAGGAGATGTCATCAAAGTCAGCCACATAAAAACTGTTGAATGAGCTCCTCGCCCCAAAGTGCTCCATATGCACGGCAAGAGTCACTGCTAAATGACGAGATTTGAAAAAAGATTGTGGATAATGTCACATAAGTATACACTCAACATACTCATAACGCAGCGCACAGAGCTATTATATGAAAGAACAGAGCAGTGAAACTGGCACAGAAACACAATCAGAAACTACGGCATGCACAGACATGTAAACAGAAAATGCATTTGCAGCTCCACGAGGCAAATCTGTCTCAAACACAACCTGCGAACTCCATTTCACGCATAACCTCTCTCGCTCTCACCGTCTCTGTCAGTGTCTCTCTCTCTCCGTCCCAGTCTGTCACTCTCCTCCTACCTCTCTCGCTCTCCCTCTCTCACCAGTCATAATAAAGACTTGGAGAATAAATAAATAATCCGGAGTGTATTCTGTGCTCCAGGAAACAGCATAATTGTCATTGGAGGAGGGAGTGCAATGAGAGTTATCACTTGTCCAGACGAATTATAACCTTTGAAGTTGGATTTGAGCAAAGTACAGTAATGCTGTTCTGTTGCCAGATACTGTCACATCTTAGAGAAGGGGCCTCGCTTCAGGCTCAGCAGCATGCATGCATACATACTGGCTCTCTGTCTGCCTCACCCCGTGCCTAAAACTCTGGGCTTCACTCTGTTTTACTCTTAAGTGTCTTATTTAATCTTGAGCATTTCACACAATCTCAATGCTTGGGGTGTCTCAAATTCTTGATATGCTGGATGGAGACTGGATTCTGTTGTTTAGACGAGATAGCTAAGAAAAGCTGTACACGCCTCTATTTGTGACCTTGTTTTCTTGGGTGGAACTAGACTGTTGGAATGATTGTTTGTCAAGCAAACTCCATGCCACCATTGTTGTGGTTAATAGTAATAAATGAATAATAATAGGAATGACAGCTATAGGAATAATAATGACAGTATTAGTAACAGAGCCAATAACAACAACTGTAGTAGCAGTTGTTGAACAGGAACACAGGGGCAGCAAGTGGCCCACAACCAAAAGACAACAGAGACTAATGAGAGTGTTTTTTATTCACCAAAATAGAGATTGACCTGAAAATACAATTTTTATTCATCACATGCTGTTCCAATATCTCCCACAGGTGTTCAACTGGGCTGACACTGGTGACTGTGAAAACCTAAACATATGATTCACATCATTTTCATCTCGATCAAACCATTCCACTGTATGGAAGCATTTATACTTGTTATGTTCCCTTTTATTTATTCAGGTCTTTCATTTAATTTGTTACCCATTTGTACATCATATCTCCCAGCTAATGAAAGCAATTTGACGTTCCAAAATTCAATGTTGCGTAGGCATCTCACAGAAAACCCCCAAGTGCACAGGAAGAGATACATTTAAAGCTTCCAGAAGCATTAACAAGAGTGATTTCTTTATAATAAACTGAAGAGGAAATTAGTAGTTAGCATGAGTAGTGAATGTTGCTGTGGCTCAGCAGGCGAAGAAGAGAGGGCCACCTACAGAAACAGAGGATGCCATTATTATAAGTGACAGGTGAACTCAGAAAAAGTGCAACAACTAAATATGTTTCCATTATTAAAAATATAACACCCCCTCTGTAAATTGTGATGGGAAGCAGAATTTAGTTGTACTTACCACTGCTTTAAAAATAAGCACCATCAAAGCACCCAGCTCCAATGCCAAAGCAATGCTCACCTCTTCATCATGCCCCCTGAGGGGTCCACTCACCAATCAGATGCTATCAGCACCATCCAGTCATACAGGAAAACGACTTTGATAATGCAGAGTTCTGCTGAAGATCCAGCATCCTCATTGGAGATTGCTCATTTATGAAAGGGTGCTCTCTTGTGGCCACCAGGGGTAAAATATGACCCAGGTATGCAGGAAGGATGGATTGACAGGACATAATATACTCTCATAAACCAAGACTGGTGCTGCTGGACTTCTTTTATAGACTCGAGATAGCTATCCACAGACTATTCGTATTAGGTAGGGGGAGGAAAGAAAGGGGATTATCTACTTTAATCCATTGAAAATGATTATTTGAAAATAAACATATAGATAGATAGATAGATAGATAGATAGATAGATAGATAGATAGATAGATAGATAGATAGATAGATAGATAGATAGATAGATAGATAGATAGATAGATAGATAGATAGATTCTCATAAAATAAACTCACAAACTAAACCTCCCCTGTCTGCAGTCAGATCTTGGTGCCTGCTGAATCCAGAGCGGTGCTGTGCGCTCTAGGGTCCGGGTTTTCTATCTCTCCCCTCCCATCTATTTCCTCCTCGCTTGCTACTACTTTACCTTCACTTGTTCAGCCTTCACTCTGAGAGGAGGAGGGGGACGGTATATGATTGGCCAGGCAGGGGCTGATAGTCCGGAGGCTGGCATTGTGCTCCGCGTTGATCCCCGTGTTCTTGTTTACACCTTGCGGACGGGGGACGAGACAAGACACCCAGGGGCCCAGTACAGACTCGGTAGTCCACTCTGCAGTGTACGCGGCTATCTGACAGCATCGCCCCGTGGTACTTATTTTGTATGGTCGCAAACCAAGTTTGTCTTTGCTGGGGGTCGGACGCTCCAGTTTAATTTAATCTCTCCATTCAGAGCAGAAATGCGTCAAACTTTTTGGTGACTTTTGTGGCACCTCTGCGCTTATGGATCCCAGTCAAGCAGGGTACAAGTGCAGTTGGAAATGAAATCTACAAGGAATAGTCCCGACAAATTGTTTCTTTATATTCACAGGGTGTGATATCTACGGACCTCTTTAAACTTTGATTACGGGCGGAAATTACACATTCACAGGCGGCTTCGTAATGGATGTGTTCTGAGCGTTGCAGTCTGTTTGCGTCAGCAGTAAAGGGTGAACTATTTACCAAAACAAGATACGACATCAATTACTGGAATCTTTGGTATTTCACTCTTTCCTGAGAAATCTTTCAGAGATAAAGACTTTGTTGGACAAGAGCCGCTTCTTGTGTCAAAAGCACCGCAGGTCACGCTGTGTGGACGTTTCGCAACGGCGTAGCCGGAAAAGATGCTCTCTGTTCGGATGCAGCGTGACCAAGGTCTCGCTCCTCTGGTTCTTCTCCTCCTGGTCGGGGGTTATGTCGTGTCTGGCGCTGGTAAGTTTTGACGTTAAAGATCAAAGTCGGACTGTCATCATTGTGAAATAGGCTACTGGCGTGACATTTGCAAAACACACGCTCACCCGTGCGCACAGTCAGACACGCACACACACACACGCACATAGAGGAAGAGGGTTGTGTTTTATTTATTTTGAACTGTTTGAACAGTCAAACAACGAGACCATTTTTAGACTTTCTACTTCTTACCTAAAGTGTCCAACCTCAAAGTTTCCTTCACACCCTAACTTTTGGTTCGTGGGAATTTAAAATAGACGCCTTGGATTATATAGTACACCTGTAACAGTGCAGGGGTCTGGGGTCGCCTGCTGACCTGCACTTTTTTTCCCCCACAGCAAAGGCTTCAGCCTTACAGTAGACCTGAGCTCAGAGCTCTCTTTTCTACTTGGAGCGGAAAAATCAAACTCCCCGGTGCGCAGGGAGTAATTAAGGTTTTGCTCCATGCCTTCTTGGCCTCTCCAAAAAGAAAAAGAAAAGCCTTGTGAAGAATAAGATGGAGCACTTAAAGTGCTTCGGGGGAAGAGATTCTTTTTTTCTCATTGTGAGAAACAGCGTCTAAATTTAGTGAGTCTTGTTTCAAGCTTGGGTGTACAAGTAGTTTTTGAAATATTGAATACACTCAGTTGAGTAATCATAATTATTTATGTTAGACATAGTATTTCAGTCTGAACAGAGCAGCCTTTGATCCGGTGGATTGCGCAGACTTAATGCCTCAAAGTGCAGCAGCTCTCATGGAGATGAAATAACTTGGTACACAGGACAGGTCACTGTGGGTGAGCTGATGGGACAGGAAGGTGAAGCTGCCCATCTCCAGTGTTAGATGAATGATTTCACTCAGTGTGGCCTAGTGGTAGGCGAGCCTGGACTTTTCCTCCCCTCCCTGTGCCAGATCAGATTGAAATACAAGGCAGAAATCTGAGGGTTTAGCGGATTGTGGATTAAGCTCGGTTTACAGCAGGAAAAAAAGAACAATGCAGACAACAATAAGTGCAGAATCCACACAAGCTTTGCTAAAAAATCACTCCAAGAAATAAATCTAAGTCTCTGGTGAAGAAGTCATTTTGTGCTGTGACAGCAGTACTCTTTTGGACAACACACTGACTGTCTGTCCAGGTCTGTGGCCATTTCTTTGAAAGCCAATAAGAACCCCCGCCGTACATCCCAAGGTCCTTGTGTGTGTATTATTCCTTGAACAGGCAGAGCAGAAAAGCTGCTTACGTTTATTAAAATTGTGGACCATTCTGAAATCCTTGCATGAGAAATGAGAAAGGTTGATATAAACAGTAGAGGATTGCGGAGAGGTCCTGTCAGGGGAGCAGAGCCGGGAGGAGGGGGACACCAGGGGACAATAGCTCAGTGTGCCCCAGTAAAGTTTCTGTCTGGGAGAGAGGAAGGCACAGATATATTTAGGGAATGCATGATGGGACAGACAGATTGCATTTATCTTCTCTCCCATTGTGTGTAGACCTTTCCTCTGCCGCCTCCTCTTAGATCCCTCCTGTCTCGGTCTCTGCCTGCATTGTGGATGTGCTGAGCTCACATTTCTGCTATGGTGCTCCTCTTTCTGTGTTGACATACACATTAATTACCCAGACTGCCAGGAACACTTGTCTGGAGTAACTACCCTGCTGTCCACTGCCTCTTTCTGTGTGTGTGTCATTATTAATGACTTCATCAGAATTAGAAAACCGACATACGGGAAGTGGGTTTACATGCAGTTTGTGACACATCAGGATTAAATGGAGACAACCAGGTGCCCAGAGGGGGGGGACACACCAGCGTCCAGACTGGGAGGTCAAGACAGGAGAAGAGCGAGGTAGTGAAGGAGCAGTGGAGTGTTCAGAGTTAGGGAGCGTAGCATGTCAGACACTCCCATAGAGGGCTGGATGAATAGTGACACTCTTCTGGGATGTACTGTCTCATTTGTGTTAAGTGTGGAAATCCTCTTGCTCCTGAATAACAGTGCTGCTAGAGGACTCACATTCTTTAATATTATATGTAAGCTAGTAAAAGGCTACTGATTTGTTGCCCTGCTCTACAGTTTGGTCAGAAGAACCGACAGCTAAAGTATGAATTGCATGAAAAGAAAGGAATGTGACAACAAAGTCAGTAGATTTGGCTTCAAAGACGCTCAACAGATTGAGATGTCAGATTAGATTCAAGTGTCTCTGAAACATGTAGTCATAACAAAAGATTTGGACAGGTGGTTGGGCACCGTGATAAATAAACAGACAGACAGCTTTCTTTGGGCCAGGCCACGAGCCAGACTAGTTCTTCAGGCTAGTCCTGCTGGCAGACCAGACCAGGCCACATTCTGTCCCGGAGCAGTGCATTAGTTTTATGGCCGTCAGGCGGCAGGGGATGGGATCGTTGGCCAGCCACTGCCCTCTCTGCTGTATTATTCATATGTGCAAAGTGGTCTTTGTTAATATTTAAAATGTGCTTATGATGCTCGAATTCTTGACATCAGGGACAGCAAAGGAGAAGGAAGTGGGAGGGGAACAGCTGCTTGGTTCTCACTGGCGTAACTGACCCGGATGGCTACAGGGGGTAGTGAAGGATTTTAGGGTACCAATAGGCATTTATAGACTAGATAAAAGAGTGGCATTTCGAGCAAGAGTGCCAATTGCAGCCAGGGGCTGTTGCAGTGGATGTGTGTGAACCAAACAAGGAGAGGGGTTACGCAGGGTAATGCTATCCATCTGAAAGTGAAGAGGAAAAAACAGAAAGATGAGATGGAAGAGAAATGAATCTGTGAGAGACACATTGAGATAGATTGATCTCAGGGCATGGCTTTTAAATTTCCTTTATGAGAAAAGAGCGAAGAAGAAAACTCCATAGCAGTGGCATTCAAGCGTCATTAAACCTCTGGCACAGGCCAGAGAATGAGGCAGTGAGAGGGGGGAGAAATAGGTGGAAAAGAATGAGAGGAAAGGCAAGGGATGTGCAGCAGGACCAGGTTAAAGCTAGCAAAGCAGCAGAAGAAACTGTGGTTAAGAGAGAAGAAAACTGTCGAGGAGGGAGGCAGAGGGTGGAAAGTGAAAAAGAGACACACAAATCCACTAGGGGGATGTTTTTATTAAGGCTCTTATCGATGGAGAGAGCTCACAGTATTAAGAGTAGACATGTTTAATGCTTTGCCAATACCGTGCATGTTAGACCGGACCATAAATCTGCAGCAAGCAGCAAGGGCTCTGAAGGAGGGGAAAACAGCAAGGTAAATGGAAGAGGGAGCTGACTATAAAGAATGGAAAGAGGAATTAGCAGCAGAAGAAAGTTTCGAGCAGGGATTGGCAGACTTGAGATGAATACAGTTTTAAGCACAGGCCATTATTTTCTTCTGCAAAGACAATATGTTCTCACAGTATTTAGAATCTGGGTTAATAATGATTTAATCAATATTGCTAAATCTGCCAACTAATTATGTGTGTTATTTAAAAAGTGTACAAAAATACTATAGATAATTTTCATCAAGTGATATTTCATGTAATTCCTCCTTGGACTGTGGTTACAAATGTCTTGTTTATCTCACACCAGATGGTCTCTCCTACCTGTGTGCCTTCACATAAAACAGTTTTAAAATGCAGGAATGTTTCAATTTAATCCAGACATTTAAAGCCACTGATGTTTGAAATTTAAAAATGTTTTTGACTGAGCTGTTTATCCCAAGCTCAAACTGGTGTTTTCAATAGTAATCACAAAATAAATCAATAACTTTTGAAGGTGACGTTTTCTAAACAAGCTTTTGGCACAGGTCTTCATATAGCCAGCGAGTGGAGAAAAGTTGAGGCTGGAGTGAGAGAGGGGGATGGATGGATGGATGGACCGGGGGTGGAGGAGGGAGAGTTTCAGTGGCAGATGGGAGCTGAGTTGCTGCTCGGCCTGCAGGACAGGGTACCCCCTGCCCCTCTGTCCTGCCCTGTGGGGGGAGATGGGTGGGGCAGACAGGGAAACAGGAAGAAAACCTCTGTGGGGTTCCATTGTGCTTTAGATGAATAGGAGACTCCAGAGCTTTTTATGCCCCTTTGTGTGTGTGTGGGGGGGGGGCACTTGAACACACACACACTCAGAACTCATTCAGAACTTCAAGAGGAGCTATACTTGCATGAGTGTGTGTGTGCGTGTGTGTTCATGCGCCTTTAGAGGTGTGTTACTGTTGCATAACCACTCATGGACAGGTGAAGATCACACCTGCTTGTTTTAACTTTAAAATCTCTGATTCTCTTCATGATTTGTATGCTAAGACTGTGACATCTGACATCAAAATTACAGCACCCACACACACCCACATACACCCACACACATACACCCACATATGCAAAACGGAGCCACTTCCTCTGATGAAGAGGTAGCATTTATGTGTATAATGGCGGAAGACCTGCTGGGTCACTTGGGAGGAGTGAGTGAGTGCAGGAATTTTCATTTAAGATCTCAGCAGCACTCTGAGCATCGTGACCAATAGGATCAGGATTCACTACAGGGGGTCACGCCAGATCCTGGACAACCCCCTTACCCTAAGATAGACACATAAATACACATACACATACACACACACACACACACACACACACACTTGGTAAAAGTGGTTGCACTGAGGTCCATAGATCAGAGGCAGCGTCAGCACTTGATTGGCTGTGCTGTGGTCCAGCGCTCTGCGTGTGTTCTCGTCTTAGAAGGGAGTTTTTTCAGGCCATGTAGATTCCCCCTCATCTTCTTAGCAGAGGCTTTTTTGTCTTCAAAAGGCAGTTGAGCCAAGTCCACTCAGAGCTTAGACCACAGCCAATCTGTTAATGCTTGTGTTTGTGTCTGTTTGTATTTGAGTGTGGCATGTGGGCTTCGGCGAACTGCAGGAAAATTCTGCTTAAAGTGTGTTAATAATACACTTTCCATCAGGAGAGGAAATGTGCTGCATTAGAGAATGTGATGGCAGTTTGTGTTATTATGACTTCCTTTTAAGAATTTGGCATGCAAAGCTACATTCCCCCACATCCACATTAATACATTGCCTCCACTTGTCCCCATTTCTCCTTCCTCTTCCTTCAATCTCTTGATAGTCTCATCAGGCGTATTTATAGCTTTATAGTCTCACATATACCAACCTCTGTCATCCATATCTCACTCACTCCATCATTTTTTTTTCAGCCAGCTTTCTGGCGGAGTTCGGGAATTGCTCTTTAGAAGGCGCTGTGAAGAATCCCATTTCTCTGAGTGTAACGCTTATTAGGGTCCCATCTGCCCTCAGGGTACTTATGAATGTGGGGGGTGTTTGGGTTGTCGTGGGTAGGTAAAGGAGGGGAGTGAGGAGAGCTTTGTCATGCCTGTGTGTAAGTGGATGTGGGTGCCACTGGGGGTTTGTGCGAGGTGGGAAGGGGCTCTTAACACTGCAGAGCACACACCAAGCAGCTGGTGTGTCTAAAGTAGGGGAATGACACACAGACCTCCCCGGAGAGACAGGCGTATTGAGCGTACGTGTGCATATCTCTGGCTCAGAGAGGGAACGGAAATGATCCCGTGTCCTTCTGTCTGCATGGCAGGCAGCTAGGCAACAGCAGGACTTTCAAACAACTTACAATTTATTCCCCCCCCTTGTGTTTAAAATCAAGGCGAATGATGCTTAATGAGTGTGTGTAGAGGGGAGAGGAGGGAGGGCTTGGTGGGTTTTGTGTGATTGGCTGCATGTCAGCAGTGTGCTGTTGTGTTATTTAATGTAGTGACTGACATGGAGTTAAAGCACCATGTTTGTCTCTTACGTTCATTGCCCCTGTCAGTAATGGAGCGGTGATTGGCCACTTAATCAGAGGTCCACAAATGCACATCCTGACCTTTCCTGTCCTTTACTTTCCCTTCCTTTTCCCTTTCCTTTCCTTGTCTTTCTATTCCTTTCCTTTTCTTGTCTCTCCTTCCTTCTCTTTCCTTGCTTTTCCTTTAGTTGTCTTTCTTTTCCTTTCCTTTCCATTTATTTCCTCTCCTTGTCTCTCCTTTCCTTGTCTTTCTGTTTCTCTCCTCTCCTCTCTTCAGTTTGAGCTTTAAAGATTGTGCTAAAGGAAAAGGTCTTCTATGCAGTATCTAGCTCCATCCCCAAAACATATGCAGATACATACAAACACACACAGTTGGGGCAATAATCCCTGTCTCTGCTCAGACACTCTTGGATCACAACCATAGCAAAGAGAAGAGTGAAAGAATGAGATCTGCCCTCATCCACCCTTTAATTCCTCCGCCCGTCTTCAGCTCCAGGACTTAATTCTTACTTCTCCTCCAGAGGCTTTGACTGGGCCTCCAAACACACAGTAAAGATTCTGTTCTCGCCTTGGATGCAGGTCTTAATCAAGGGCTGACAGGCTCCTCTTGGCTCGGTTTGTGTATTTGGCGTGAGTGTGTGTATGTGCAAGGGGTGCACACTGATGGGAAGCAAGCCTTGTTACTTAGATATTACTCCCTTTTCTGCATGGGTCACAGTGGCGTCACAGTCCCAGTCTCAATCAGCACACAGCTCGCGTGCGCACCCATCTCTCTCGCTCTGGCAGCCGTTCTGATTGCACAGGAGGAAACCTGGTTTATCCTCCTGGTTCATTCACCTCGGCAGGTGTACGCGGCGTACACTACAAAACGCCACCAGGCATCAGTCGCTGAAGAGTTAGGCATCGTTTTAAATGAGCGCAATTTGAGAAGTCATGAGACACGGTCTGGTCTAATGTGGCAGATGTACCTGCATGTAATTAAGGTTAGATTTAAGTGTATCATACACGCATAAAGTGTGTCAGCGGGTGTGTGTTTCAAGCCTCTTACCTGCTGCTGACCAGATGGGCTCAGCAGCCGACCTCACACTCACCTCTTCCCGCCACTCCGCTTAGATTAGCTGGTGAGCTGAGCTAAGGCACAGAAGCATTATAATGGACACATCAGCCCCCACCCTCATCTTCCCAGCAACACCCAATCCTGCACACACACACACAAATGCAGCCCTCGTTCTTCACGTAGGATATTTAGGATGACGATATGTTGTTTGTGTGTGTGTGTGTGTGTGTGTGTGTGTGTGTGTGTGTGTAGCCGGTTGGGCAGCGCGCAGCGTGGCCTGCTGTTTATGGGGATTATGAAAGCAGATGGACAGCCATGCTGACTGGCGAGGGTTCATTAACTCTGGGTGTCTCTGCCGCTGCTGTTGCTCAGCTTCACTTGCCTCCAATCCTCTCAGCAACAAGAGGTGGAGTGTGTGTTTGTGTGCGTGTGTGTGTGTGTGTGTGTGTAGGTACAGCATGTAGAGAAAGCACCTCACACAAGCAAAGGATATATAAAGACCATATCGATGTTTATTGATCGGAGATAGATGTGAGCTTGATTGGTTTATGTGGAAGCGGTGCAGCTGCTGCCCTCTCACGTCATTATGTTAAACTGCTTCCAGATTAATTTGTATTGAAGCATTCCTTGTGTCGTTTTGTGTCAAAGGAAGGTTTTCAGACATGTAAAGCAGCAGGTGAAACATGTTTCATGTAATCGTACTAGTGCCGGCTGAAGAGTTATGATTTAGCATGATGCAATATCTTCAGCAGAGGACCATTTCCATGGCAGTTCACTGCTCTGTCGGGCGGAGATGAATAGGTATAGTTATTGTGGGTCATTAAACACTGAGCGGTGTCTCTCTGTCTATAGCTTCAACCTTCACGCTGCTGCCAGCTCCTGCCAGCTCCTGCCCTCCTCTTCTACAGCTTAATAAAAGAAACATGGATCACGCAGGGACAGATAGACATACCTGTGGAGAGCCAGACAGACAGACGGACTGGCAGATTCCTGGGCAGATGGGTTGTTTGGAACCCCTCAGAGGCCTCGGCGCCATCAGACAGACAGACAGACAGAGGCGTAGCCAGTCAACCACTGTCATGCAGACTTGGCAGAGATGTGACCAGGAGTAAGAAAACACAGGGACAAAAGTTCAAAACAGTAAGAATAAAGTAACTAAGCATTATTTTCATCATCAATTAATTTATTGATTATTATTATTATTATTGTAATCTATTAAAGATAGTGAAAAAGTTTCATTACAATTTTCCAGTTGTCTTTAAATTGCTTGTTTTTTCCAACCAACAGTCCAAATCCAAAGATATTCAATGTACAATGACATAAAACAATGAAAAGCAGCAAATTCTCAAATTTGAGAGGCTGGAACGAGCAAATGTTTTTGCAATTTTTACTTGATAAATGACTTAAAGGAATAGTTCAACATTTTAGGAAACGCTTATGGCACTCTCTTGCCAAGAGTTAGATGAGTGCCTGTACAGTAAATATATGAACCTACAGCCAGCAGCCAATTAACTTAGCTTAGCACAAGAAACAGTCCATAACCACCTGTAAAACTACAAAATGTCATTTTTACTTGTAAATTTTTGTACAGATTAAACAAATGAGATATAACATGTAAATTAGTGAGCTTTAGAGGTGCCGTTAGGAGGATTTTGTTACCTTTGGACAGAGCCAGGCTAGCTGTTTCTCCCTTTTTCCAGTCTTTGTGATAAGCTAAGCTAACCAGATGCTGGCTGTAGCTTCATATTTAAGTGGTGGTGTCGATCATCTCATCTAACTCTCTTTAAGAAACAAATAGGTGTATTTCCCAAAATGTTCCTTTAAATTATTAATAAATTATTAAAAGTGTTGTTGCTTAATTTTCTGTAACAGAAGTAACACCCCTTTGGAAAAGAATGGTATGACTCAATAGTTAAGGTACATTCTGTGTAATTGTTATGCCCTTGGTTTGAGTCCTGGCTGATGACTTTTGTCCCTTTTCTCACATCACTCAGTTGTATGATGAACACTTTGCTGTATCCAAATAACAGATGTTGCCAAACTATTAAAGAACAACACACAAGATCCCTCAGATTACCACCTCAACTAAACCTCAGAAGCAAAGGGAGTTAATTAACAGATTACAGGTACTTCTTCAGTGTTTTGCCCCTCGTGCCCTTTAGAGTAAATAGTGCCTGCAGCGGAACAGCAACAGATTGAAACTTGCTGCTGTTCTTAAGCCCTTTGTGATGAGGTGAGGGAGTCTTTTTGTTAGATTTAGGCTGGGAGACTATGAATGGCAGAAGGAAATAGAACATTTACGTGTGCATGTCAACGTCCACCCACGACTCTGCCAGTACCAGTGTGTGTGTGTGTGTGTGTGTGTGTGTGTCTGCTTGCATGCATACGCGCACATGATTCTGGTGAGTGTGTGTGCTGGGATGCTGTCATTTACAGCAGTCCCTCTTTATGCTCTTGTGAGTGTGAGTTTGTGAGTGACGGTTATACAGTGGTGTGGAGTGTGTAAATCTCCTTCCCTATAAAGCTCTCAGCTGTGGGCCTTACATTAGCACAACAATTTACACATCTGTCCTGAGGCAAACAGGCAACTCTGAGAATGATGAAAGCCTGAGTCAAACATACTCTGTGTCTATGTGTGTGTGTGTATGTGAGAGAGAGAGAGAGAGAGAGAGAGAGAGAGAGAGAGAGGCAGGAGAGACTCTGTAAACAAGAGACAGAGGAGGTTTATTAAAACCCCACCACCACCACTCACCATCCTTTTGTCCTTCTATTCTCTGTGTCCCTCACCTTCTCTCCCCCTCTTTCAGTCAGAGGAGCAATTACATGCTCCTGTCTCTCTTGTCTTTCATCTCGCTCTATGAAGAGGAGAGGAATGAAGGTCTTCTGTGGCGTGTAATTACACAGAGGGATCCTGGATGAGGGCGTATGTCTCCACAAACAAAAAAGCAACCCACTCTCCCCCTAAATACCTTTTGATAGGTGGAGATCTAAAAAGAGACATTTAACTGCCTTTGATCCACCACAGGGCCTTTGTCTTTACCTGCCACTTATGGAGGCCTAATAAGTACTATCACAAGTCTATTTATTTCATTAGAAGCACTGACACTAACATATGCGTGGCCCAGCTCCAGCACTGTGGGAATGAAATACACAGCTCTTCCATTCATTTTAAGCACAGTCATAATCGTGACACATTTACAGGCCGGTTTTCCAATCTTACCCATGAGTCATATTGCCTGATGATTATGGAAGGGCGGATTTTTATGCGCTTACATTGGTATTGGCTCAACCTCTAATTGGCCCAAAGCACATTTGCATTCTGGGAAAGTAATAATGGCGCTCTTTGGAGGCACTTTAAACGAGAAAGTCATTGCACTCTGACTTAATTCTACTCATAGAAGTGCTGATGCCTCCAGATGGCTTTTTTACTGAGTGTGATATGGCCATTTTGTGTGCATGATCATACACTTACCCAATACTTGGGGAATAGCTAACTTGCTAGCAATGCCACTGGTCTCTTATTACCCATTTCTGCCTTATAATGTTTTTATTGCTTATTTCAGACTCGCAACAGAAGAGAAATGTAAATAAAGCTGGCTAATATAACATGCTTACAGAAATACAAAGTAGGTGTTGACTCTAATAGGTTGTTTGTCATGAATCTAGTGGAATTAGAGATTTTTCTTTTTTCCCTCGTCCTTTAACACCTCTTCTCTGTTTGTATCTAAATGTATGCGTGTGTTGTGTTGAGGGAAGCAAACATAGGTCATACAGTGTGGTTTGACATTCTGCAAAGGTTGCTAAGGTCAAGCAGCTCTGTGTTTGAGAGCTGGAGTTGGCCTGAATGTGTTTTACGTGTCTTTTTTACTTGTGTAAATCCGCCCCCATTCATTGAGACTTATCTGTTTCTCTGAACTCACTGGGAGATGAAGTGAGCATTCTGGTGCAGCTCAAACAAACTTGGCGTCAGACAATAGACCGGGGTCATCTGTTGCACTTAGCTGAAGCTGCTGTATAGACTCTGAATAGACCTGGAGTGGTACGGCCAAGCAGCTGCTGGACAATAGCCTGCTCAGCAGAAAGGCAGCCAGTGACCCCAAGGTCTACTTCGGCCCTGTCCACTCTGATCCCTGAACCCTCCCTACACAGAGTCAGCACCGGGAAAACCACAGCAGAGACCCTGCAGCAATTTGAGCAAATCAACCAAAATCACAATTTGGAGCCGTAAACGTGTTTACAGCTTAGTTTAATTTCTAGTGGCTGGCATAAAATGAATAGTTAAACATTCTAGGAAATACATTTATTCGCTTTCTTGCTGAGAGTTAGATGAGAAGATCAATACCACTCTTTTAACTGTGCGCTAAATATTTAGCAAGAGCCAGCGTTTGTTTAATCCATATACAGACAGAAATCTAATCGCACATTTTTTTTTATGGTTTTATGGGAGTTACGTGATAGAACTGGAATTTCTTGGCTGGATGTAGTGACTTCCCACAGTCCTCTCATCACCATGAGGTTGTCAGGCACCAAAATGTCGAACTGTTCCTTTAATTTTGACTTAACAAAGTTATGCATCCTCTTCCACAGGCATAAAACCAGTGTGATACTGCTATATGAGCTACATTCTTGCCCTGTACTTCTAGCTATACTGAAATCAGTGATGTTGACTTGTTTTGCATTTGGCTGTGCAATCATAAAATTGTCACTGTGTCCAAGTATAAATAGGTGAACTGATATCGCAGGCATACTGCCTTATTCACTCTCAATTCCTGCCTTTTTTTCACATTTTTATTTTTTCAAGGAGACTGGTGGAAGACAATATGTTTACGCACTGTTTAAACTATGTATTTGCCCCCAAAATGGATAATGGGTTTAATGGGTCTTTGACTAACTGGGTGGTGATATGTTTTAATAAATCTGGATTCCATTTGGAAATGAATGTACTCAATTTGGCTTTGTGACTGAAAATGTTCAGGAATCCATCACACTGCGGGAGGGGATCTCTCTTTGTTTCAGCAGGTAATAGGAAGCATTTTATTTTACTTTAATAATAGCAACTCTCTGAGCCTCAGACATATTCTCATTTCCCAAAATAAACACCATCATCACTTTTACACACAAAATCAAACACAACTTTACACAAATCCTACCATCAGGAACAAAAATGTCCACACACAGGAGATGCAGCACCCTTCCCTGCGTTTGATCACAAGCGGCCTCCCCTCCTCCCCATTTGTGTTTATTCTGGGGATTATTCTGACCTAATCTCTTTAGAGCATAATTCAGATTAGATTTTATGTTATTATTATTGCTATGTCCATTCCCTACTGTCCTGCTGGGATATCCTGCTTGCCGTAGTGCAACTGTGTTTGGAAAATTGATTAAAACTGCTGACCACTGCCCTAGATAGCCCAGGCTCTGGAAAGTGGATGAAAAAATAAAAGCAAACACAAATTACACAGTACTGCATATTCTAAAAACATGTACTCTCTAATAGAATGGTGGGAGTACATGTTCAGCACAGTGGCAACCAATGTAGAAATGCCCCTTTCATGCATTTATCCTGCATTGATCTTATATTAGAACAGCAGGGATATTCTTATTCATAGATGTTAAAAACAAGATTTGCCTCGGCCAACCAATTAGAGATTGCTTTTAACCTGAAACAGCCATAAAGGGAACAAAAAGCCTGAATTCTCTGCTAATTACCTGAAGCAAACGTCTGCATGCGCAGTGAAAGCTGGGTCTCCATCTGCATTGGAGCTGCCATATCTGCCTGAAAGTTGCTCAACAATTTGATATTCAGACATCATGTTTACTCTGCATTTTCAAGATAGTGTTTAAACACCATCTGCCTTGTACCTCTGTCTCTAAGCTCGGGAATCTGAACCAGAGAACTCTTGAATAAATTACAGTATATGCGTAAAAATCACAGTGAGTGCAGGAAATAAAAATACATTCCCTGTCCTTCATTATGTTTGTAGCACAGAGAGTCTAATTTTGAATATTTTTCTCTCCATTTTCTTGCCAAAATCCCTTTATCAAAATGATACGAGAGTACAATATTGCCTCATATCAATAACATATTGTCTCAATTTATTTAGCCATTGTGGCAATTGAGCCATTTGTATATGTTGATATTTCTTGCATGATTTGTCACTGCTTTGTTTTCAACCTCATTAGAGAAAAATACCCTCTAATGAGTAAATTTGCACAAAAAAAGAAAGGTGAATACATTTTTGCAACAGTAAGCATCTACATTCACCTTTCACAGACACAAAACATACACTAAGTCCCAAAGTCCCAGAAATACACAACCTGCACTTTACATCCTTCGAGTGCTCCCCTTTGCTTGCTTGTTTTTCTCAATTAAGATGAATTATAGAATTGCATTGGGGAAAAGGGACAAGGAGCGCTTATTGTGATGTTACCCTGAGGCGCTCAGTCAATGAGTTGAAGAGAGAAACAGAGTGCTGTGGATATTTTGGTCTCTGTGCCTCACACCCCTCAGATTCCTAATGGACCACACGATTTAGCCAAAATTATTAGAGCTCTTGCATGTGCGTAAGAAGGGGAGAAGGAGGGAAGACAAGGTGAAGCTTGGGTTTATTTCTCACATGTGGAGGATATGGAGGAATTGAGACAGGGGGAGGTGTGGGGGCTGTGTTTGTGCTAGCTGTTGGAAACCTGAAGATAGACAAGGCTGCAGTGTACATTTCATTACTCTGTTCTCCTCCAGAGGCCCAGGTGTGTGTCGCAGCTCCTTCTGTGGACTGCAGCGCACCAGATGATTAGATGAGCTGCACCATAGTAAATGGATGCTATTGATTTCCACACCTTGTTATATGGACCACCTCAGAACGTGATGAGTCTAAGACAAGACAGCATGATGAATCTTACGCTGTCCAAAATTGCCTCTTGTGCTCAGTTCTCTCTTTTTCATCTTCACACTCCCAAAGTGCACTGGTAGCTTCACTTTATCCCGTCCACTTTGCTTGCCTGTGTCTTTCTGTCCCTCTTTCCTTCTTTTTTATTTGCTCCACTGATCGCTTTCAGTGTCTCCACAGCCATTAAAATGATTGGAGACTGTGTAATGTATATTAATGTGCTTGTACTTTTAGAGTAGTTGCGCTGTGCATGCTATAATATTTCACTGGGAGAAAACACAGTAGCGAGCCTCTCTGTCGGGTAATTAAATTGAGATTGTGATCTGTTGTTGTTCTACACATGCAGAATAGTCGTGCTCTGTCTGGATCAGGGTGGGGCCGTCTATGAGGAACCCATAACAGGTGGAGGTGAGAGGCCAAGGGTCACACAAAGGTGAGGCCATGGCAAAGGCTGAGAGACCTTTCATAGACATGTGCATTGAGCCCTGATTGTTGTGCTTGTTTTAGCAGTGTAGCATGAGGTCTATTATGAGCAGAACCATAAAAGTATTTTAATATTGAGCAGTGAAGCCTGGGATATGGAGTTAAGAGAGGGCTGTGACCTCTGACCTACGGATTTGCACTGGATAATTTGCAATGTTATTGTCGATGTTATGAGGGCACTAGTGTGAGCAATGATAACAGAAACCTCAACATGATTACTGAATGTTAATAACTAGCTTCAGTATGCTGTAGAGTTAATAAAGCCACGGTGTCTGGCATAAATTTTGTGTATTGGCAGAGAAGCTGCACACACAGTCTCATTTCATTCACATCAATCATTTGCTGTTTGCTTTTTGGTCTGGTGCTAGCGTGTTAACTATTCAAACAGCCCCAGTCTTACTGTTGTGCATATGATGTAGTTCATAATATTAATAGAATAGCATTGTATATCTCACATAGAGTCTGTAATCTGGTCGGTCACCCAAACACCACTCAACTATATGTTCTCCAGCACATCCTCTACACTCACTGCACACACTCACACACACTAAAAGCAGGTTTTCTGTTGTTGTGGAAAATGGAAGCTGTGAAGTCAGTCATGCTGAATAGATTGTAAATTGTGGGAAAGATATAAACACCTTTATGTTTGCAGCCTGCCATTGTGCTTCACAAATGACCCTATAGTGTGAGGGTCAAGCAGTTCTATTCTTACAGTTTCCAGGACAGTGTGGCTATTCAAGGCCTGCGCTGTTGTTGCTCTGTGGGCCGTCAGTATTAGGAAGGCTGAACCAAGAGACATCTCAAGGAAGAAATGAGAAAGTTTAGGTTTGTTACTGTTACAACACCTGCATACTTTGAACTCTATAAGATCGTGAAACTTACTATTTAAAGCTGCTATAGTCAGAAATTTCATATTAACAATGGACCAAATGGCCATCATGTGTAATGGGAAAGGGGTCGCTCATAGCCCAGCACGCTGACATTGATAGAAAGGTAAGCTAATGTAAAATTATCAGTCGCTGTGGATGTGGGTGTTACATTAACATTATTTTCACTAGACTATCTTTCATGCCTCTAAATGTTTGCTATCACTGATATCTGTTCGCCTGTCTATTCAAGCTAAACCCAAGACAACAGTATTTTAATGAACATGTGAGTGAATCCAGCCTCTGAATGAGAATGACTCTGCAGTAGAGAGGAAAGGTAGCTGTGGTAATGCTAGGTGAGCAGGAACGAGAGTGAGCAGCTCTGTTCAAACAGCCAGAGTTTGGAAATGATAACTGGATTTACTGAGGGAAGTCAGTCTGTTGTATTACTGCAGAGCAGAGTGACAATGACACTGTGAGTGTAAACGAGTAAAGAGGGCCTTTTCCACTAACCTCGTGATAGCTGAGAACTACACCTTTAGCCATGGTAATAGCACAACAAAGATGACTACAGCTATTAGCCTTGACATAAAAATTCTAAATGCAGCAAAATAGCTCTTAAAACCCACTGAACGCTACCCACCCACAACCAAACAGCAGACAGACAAAGTTAGCTACTAGCTGGTGAACATAGTGGAGCACTTAGCAGCTAGATAGCCAGATATTTCTCTCAGAAATTGGTGGACACCAAAAGAGAGCTAAAAGGAGAGTGAATATTGGACTTACATTCAACAGGTTGCCAGAAATTTAACTCCAAATCAGTGCTAATGTTGCTCCATATATGCTAAATGTGTAAATAAGCAACTGTTTGCTAACAATACAAACATACAGGAATTGGTGTGGGTCATTATGGTGATTTACTGACTACTTGCACAATGACATGAGATGTGAACTTCTGTCATTAAAAGTTTTTTTAATTTCCCCAAGCAGCTATTGTCTTTGCCGATTTTGAAATGGATAGAAGCATAAGCGCTGGTACTGTAAGGCTCTGTGGATAACAGTGTCTAGCACATATCATAAATAACACATGATTGTTTATATATGTGGAGCTGAGGAGAGCGTACTGTTTGGCAGGAGTGCTACCTGTTTCATTTTATTGTAATATGAGTCTTTGATGGTGCGTCTTTGGGTGGTGTCAGTGAAGCTGTTATGCAAAGTTAATCTATGTGAAGCAAGCAGAGTAATCCAGACTACAAATTGGGAGATGGGCCTCACTGCTGTCTGTATGCACGTGTGTGTGGTTTCAAACCCCCATACATCATCTATACACATTCCATAGATTGCCCCATAAATCCTTAACAGAATAAAATCTAATCAGATCACGTAGTCTCCCATATGCTGCATGTGTGCTCTTGTTAATGCTGTTTGTGTGTGGAGCCAGCCTACACACAAACAGTTTCAGTCCCTGTCTATCATACATTTTTATCCAACATCGCAATGGATTAAGCAGCTGACTTGTGTCCACTTTGTCAGATTTAAGGCAAAGCAGCTACAATAGTTAGATTCTGGGTGTGTATATTTTGTTTGTTACTTTCACCCAGTTCTATCTTTACAGGTCTCTGCGTGTAAGTTCATTTATCTAGTCTCTAAGCAGAGCTCTTTCTTTGGCTTTTCATCCTCAAGTAATCAATACCGGTCCTATGAATCCAGGTCATCTTGGCTCCTGTGGCTTCTCTGTCTCCCATTCTCTCTCCCGCTCTGTCTTTATCAATCTCTGTCTCTCTCACTACCTCTTTTTCTCTCTCGCTTGTACTCTCTCTCCATCTTTGTCTTCTTCCTCTCTATTCCTGTCTCTTTTTTCCTCTTCTGTCCTCACGTTCTGTCTTCTTCCTCCCGCTCTCCCCCTCCTGAAAAATTACTTTGCCCATCTGGACAGAGCCCTGCACGGCCGTTACACTAATAGTCCTCGTGTGGCACTGATTAAAAATAGATCAGAGTACCGACTCAGAATTAGTCAAGACTTTTCTTCCTCTCCAGCCTCTTCTTGTTTCCCCTCCTCGTACACTGAACTCTATTGGCTAATGTTAGAAATGGATATAAGATTGAATGTGAAAAGTTAGCAACAAAATGTCCCATTCTTCCCTTTTTCTGTGTGTGTATTTGTGTGTGTGTGAGAAGCAATGAGTATGTGTACCGCCTGCGGACCTCTTCACTGGGTGCTGTCTCATGTCGAACAGTGTGTTTGAGAGGTTTGTCGAGGTAAAGCTCCTGTCAGTGCCTGGCCGGAGGGAGTGTACTGATGAAAGGCCTCTTCATCATCCTAATGGGATACACAAACCTCTTAACCAGCACTGCTGCCATGGCTTCGGCTGGGTGAAGCTGTAGAGAGAGACGGAGAGAGAGGAAGAAAGATGCACTGAGTGACTAGCTGGGTCACACACACCAAAAACCACACTGAAAACATACACAAGTGCACAGGTCAGAAAAATGTACAGTGTAAACAATGCTGTTGGGAGTCAGTGCAAAGTCATGACTCCTGGCTGCCTCACATCTGTGAGAGGTTCAGTGGGCCAGGTCCATTACGATCTGGGACAGAGAGTTAATGTCCTGCTGTCCACTGGAGCCACGGCCATGTGGCCCCTCTCTCCACTGGCATAAGCCGCGTTTCCACCCAAAGTACCCAGAACTTTTATTCCCAGGAATTACTTTTCAAGAAACTAAAAGGTTCCTTCAGCCCTTTGTTGCTTTTCCACTGCGGTCTAAAGAAGATTTGGCAAATTTCACCCATTAGGTTACACCCATCACACAGCTGCATGACTATTGTTTTAACTCATTTAACACGTTACCTGGAATTCAGCATAAGGACCTTTGCTTATTTTGACCTATGCACTCTCACCTGTTTTAAATACTGAGCTTACCAGTGTAAAATGGTGAAATTGAGAGCCACTACTTCCTCAGAGCGTTGCAAATATTAGAATATGGTAGCACAAGCATAAGCATTACATATCTTGTTACATATATAGCAATATATATTTGTTTTCAGATACAAGAACAGCCACTATACACACATTTGGTTCCACAACAATTTATTTATCTGCAGAAATATAAATATATCGCTTGTGTGCTTCAGCAGGAAGGAGGGCTACTGTTGGTCGCAGGAGTAAACACACTACTGTCTGCAACCTGCAGTTCAGTGTGCCCGCCTGTTTCATCTGAAAAACACGTTGAAAAATTAAACGTTGTATCTCACTGCGTCGACATTAACAAGATATCATTTTGGACAATTAATTTAGCCAACCCTTGCCTTAAAGTACACCACAATTCTACACCATTAGTTGGCATTAGCATGTAGCTAATATTAGCTTTTGACTAGGGTAGCAATAGCATGACAATAGTTAGCATTATAGCATTTAATAAGCATCATGTGGGCCGTATGTGATTTACCTTCAAACTACTGATCATCCGTTTCCATGTCACAAGCTCAAAATATTAATTACCCTTATTTGCTTCCATACAGAAACAGAAAAAAACAAAATCTCTCAAAAAGGTGTCCTTTTATCTATATTTTTCATATTAGTTCAGTTTCAAAAAGCAACTCTTTTTCAGAAAGACCTTCTTCACATCTGCACATGTTCACACCTGCAAACTGCATTAGATCATGAAGCAGTTACAGGTTAAGGGCCTTGCTCAAGGGTAATGAGAGAGGTGTGGGTAAGCCCTGCTCTTTCCCGTTTCCCACCCAGATTTCTCTTGCTAATCCAGGTACTGAAGCCAGCTTTTCGAAAGTGTAGGCCATCTTTGTCCCGATTTTTGTTTTTTTGGGGAGGGGTTTACAAACATTTTTTTTCCACATATATTGGACAGTTTCACAGTGAAGAGGCAGACAGGAATGGGAGGAGAGAGAAGGGGGTATGACATGCAACAAAGGCGCTCCGTTGGAAGGATTTTATGACATTTTGCACAGACATTCGTCTTCCCCAGAGGATGAATCCTACTGACTCCTCTAGTGCCACGGCACATTCACCTGCTTGTTTCTGGCATTCTACTCACTACATAGATGTATCTCGGCCATTTTGCTTCCCAAAAAGCTTCTCCCCAAATTTCTTCAGTTTTTTGTATAACAGTACTTAATAAAAACCTACAGTAACTCACATTTTAGTTTAGCATTTAGTCTTAGTTTAGAGTTTTTTCTGACTTCTGAGGAGTTCCACATGAGTAGGGTTTGGTGAATCACAAGACTTTGCTTGCTGATGTGATTTGACCCAGGCCAGAGGAGGACACACGGTCAGGGTGTGGATCAAAGCACCAGCCCGCTAAAGGGGGTGACAGAGGGAGGAGAGAGGGAGTGTAGAAGAAAAAGCCAGAGAGAGATCGGGAATGAGTCTCTCATCATTATTGTCATAGTGTCACACACTCTGACCACTCAGTGTCACCATCAGTCTGTGTTGGCCCTGGGCGTCTGGCGGGTGACACTCTGCCTCTCCTTCCATCCATCCATCTCTCCCTGTTTCAGCTTATACACACATGTACACGCACGGTTTCTCTCTCATTTCGCAGCCGCCTATTTCATTTGTCTATGCCAAGGGGATTTTCGTCATGCTCTCATCATCACTGCTCTCCATCACCACCATTCCTGCCAGTCCAGTCATACTGGTCCCAGCCCGAAGCTCTGGGATGTCCTCTTTTCCGTTCCAGCCCAGTCATCCTGTCTCCAGGTCAAGGACACGGTCCCGTCGCTGCAGTGAAAAACTTTGACATCAGGCAGGGAACCAAAGCCTCATGAATGATTGATGCGCGAATGCTGACTCATCACACAGGAGAAAGAAACCAATATTTTGACCTAAAACATAACAAGATTTACATTTGTAGAGTAGAGCAGAGATGCACACAGGCCGTCCAGGTTGCAGATAACTTTGCTGAGATGCTACGAGTCCCTTTGTGCAATGCAGCGTTATCCGTTCTCACTGTTTCACAATCTGTTAGCAGCTGAGATTGCCAGATATGGAAAAGTTGGCCTGGCCTAACGTGATAGTCTGTGAGATGCTTGTGCTTTAGTTATTGCTTTTATGTTTTGGTGCTGCACTGCACTGAGATTACATGGCAGTCAAACAGTGTGGTGTGTTTTCCTTTCCTATCTGGAACTGCACATTTCCTTCTGAAGTTTGACTTCCTCTGGGTTTAGATTTAGTTTTTCTTGCTTGCTGTTGGATTGTAAAAACAAAATGTACCAAAATAACTATTAGAAAATTGCCAAATAAACCCCTGGTTTTGTAAATGTAAGGAATAGTGACTTAAAATCAAAACAGGATAACAAACATCCAGAGCAGATCCAGATTTGGTTCACTGAAACAAGAGGTTTGGATGGAAATTGCTTCTTTCTCCTTTGGCCTGATTTGAGGAAGTGTGTCCGAGTTGAGGCAGGGAGGGAAATTTATTTTGAGAGAATGATGAAGCGAGGTATAAAGGGAGTGAAGGAAAAAGATCAAAAGGATAAAACAACCATTAGCTTCTGCACAGGACTACTTTTGCTTACACGACCCCAACATTCTGCAGGGTGAGGAGATTGAATCTCACCTCTATTTTCTGCCTCTCCATTTGTCCTCCTCTGCTATCGCCACATCACCTCTCGTCATCTATCTCCTCCAACATGGATTTTCTGCCTATTAGTGCCCTAATCTTTTTTGTTCCTTGTCTACCTCTCAGTCTCTCCTCGCTATCTATCTACTTCTATCTCTGTCTTTCTGATTTTGATTTTATAATGTCTCATTAAAATCAGACTTGTTTTTAATGTGTCCCTGTTAACAGTGTTATCCAAGCCGTGTTTATTCATTTAACCAGCAATTTGATATCATTGTCAATATTTAATTTTTCCTCAATCCTCAAGTAAATTTTGAAAAATGTTTTTGCTTGTAGCCTGTTTGTGGAATAGTAATACGCTTTCATCATTACAAACATACATTGAACGGTACATTTCACAATTTCTTGGGCCAAATTTACAAAGCTCCCTCTCGCACACATACACAAACACACACAGAGGTTGGCCTACAGCATGTTGCTTGTTGTGTACTGCATATCTAGGGATTTCTCTGATGCAAGGGGACGCAATGAAGGAACAGAGTGACGCCAACCCTGCTGTTTTTGTGTGGGGTGTGATCATGCGTCTGTGCATGCACATGTTTTTGGTTTTTGGTTATCCATGTGTTGTCACCTCTGTCACACTGACTTGGTAACTAGTGATTTGTGAGTGGGGATGTCTGCATCAGTGTGTCGCATTTATGACAGCAAGGTCTGCTCATGTCTTCCTATATACCGCCTAACCCTCTGTTTCCGTGTGTGTGTGTGTGTGTGTGTGTGTGTGTGTGTGTGTGTGTGTGTGTGTGTGTGTGTGTGTGTGTGTGTGTGTGTGTGTGTGTGTGTATAAGAAGTCATGCGCGTGGCCTGTCGATCCGCTGTCAATCCAGCTCATCTCCTCATCTGTTCATTAGCATGACAGAGGAGCTCTCGTGCCAAAGCAGTTAGTCACAAGAATCAGCCCCTGTCACAACACATTACAGCAGCAGCCATCTCTAATAGCACTGGCAATCGTGGCAACCATAGCCAATGCCCACAGTACGCACACACACACACACACACACACACACACACTCCTAGACCAATCAAGAGTTGTACTTGATCTGCACCCAGGGAGTGTTTCTGTGTCTCTCTCCATCTCTTTCTCCTTTGCTCTTCCCATCCACATATTCTCCCTCCTTCCTTCCTTCCCTCTAGCGTGGCTACCCACTTACAGCAAAGCTTACAGCCTTGTCATTAATCTCCTTCTTTCCTCCCTCCTCCTCCCCTCTCCCTCCATCATCACCTTACATTAGCTAGGTTACCTGTACTTACCCCACCATCTCTCCCATTTTCTTGTCCTTTCCCTGAAGTTATCTCCCAAACTAGCTCTATTTCTGTCTCCCTTCCTCCTGCTCTCTGTCTTCATAATGCTCGAAGAGATCAAAACTTTTCATTTTTAATCCATCCGTCCTCTCTCCAGCTCTTTAAAACCCCCAACACTCTCCTCTGTCTTCGTTATCACCTGCTCAGGGTGTCTGATGTGATTTGTACAGGAAGTTTGATACGGCCGTCTTCCTGTCACCGGGGAGCTGACTTGTCATATCAAATAATAAAAAACACATATGTTGTGACGCCCTTTGCCGACTCTTCTCACATCACAGTTCATGCCTCTTGACTTAACACATTGTCACGTGACAGAACCACAAGACAATATCCCCGACAATAACTCAATTTTTTTTAAATAAAGGAGCATCTTGAAATTCTGAGCACTTTAATGGACAAACTGTAAATGAGTTCCATGCTGAATATGTGCTTGAACACAAATGAAACAGTAGCAGGGACTCAGACTGTTGATTGGTGCAACAATTGAGGGTGTTTGGGTGAAGGACATGTAATTTGACTGTCTGTGTGTCTCCAGTCGTACCGGATTCCCTGACTGGAGTGGACTTACTGGTTTTGTTTATGTGTGAGGTCATATGCACAACCCCACCCATTTTGTGTGTGCGTGTGTGTTTTTGAGGGAGACAAAAAGAAGGGTGAAAGTAAGCATGGATTTACCTGTAAGGCAGGGGCTGTCACAATTAAATGCCTCTTAATAAGATATCTTTAGGAAAAAATGAAGGCAGTGTTCACTATGTGCATGGTGCCACATCTGCTGTTTGTTCTCTGAGTGGTCTCTAAGTGTGAGCCTGTGTGTGTGTGTGTGTGTGAGAGAGAGAGAGAGTAGCAATCAGTTCGAGGAGCAATGAGAGAGGACAGAAGAGTGACCTGGTGAGGGGAAGGGGAGGTGGAGTGTTGCAGAAGTTGGGAGAGAGGTGGATCAGAGGACAGGAGGAGGGGGGCCAACTCGCCTGTAGCCCGCCGAGGCAGAGGAGAGCCAATGCAAGTACAGTGGGATGGAGGGTGAGGCACGGGGGTGAGGAGGGGGGGCAGCGTAGAGTGGGTAATTACAGGGGCCCAGAGAGGAGAGGCCTGTAATCAGCCTGCCCTCAGGAAGGAATGCAGCTCATCTTCTCATGTAATTACTGCCATTTAAACGGCCCCAGCTTCCAAACACTCATCCCACTGTACTGCTCACCTATTCACTATATGTATGTGTACACACGCACACACACACACACACACACACACACACACACACACAGCCACAGTGAGACAATCAGTGACAGGGAGGGACAGATTTTCAACAAGACTTCCAAATGGAGGAAGTGAGTTGGCAAAAGAAAGAGTGATGGAGAGACAGACTACAGACAATATGTATGTATGTGTGTGTGTGTGTGTGTGTGTGTGTGTGTGTGTGATGGGGTGTATGTAGCTGCAGTGTATGCACCATAGTTAATGGCTGTGTAGACTGCATTGCCTCTAGAGGAGCCGGCTTCATGTGAATACCCGCCATGGCAACCAGCCACTCTGGGTAGATTTGCGCAACTCCCATCAAGCAGCTGTGCAGTGGTGGAGCAGACAAGCAGTGGCGCCTTACACTCAACACATACAGTTATGTCTACACACACACATGCGCACACACACCCAGGAAGGGGCAGAGTCTCATTCATACCATATGAGTTTGACCTCGAAGTAATAGTTGTGACATTGGTCTGTAATTTCGAGAGGATAATAGGAAAACAACATTGTCTCACCCACTCTGTCTCCTCTCCTTCCCTCCCTCCCTGTCTCCTCACTCCTTTCTTGCCCTCTTCCTCTCCACCTCTGATAGTGATTGATAGTACTGCTTGTGTACGCCTGTGTTCCCATGCAGTAGGTGGTCGTCGGGGCACACACAAACAGCACAGGGCCACTTTTTGA
The DNA here is from genome assembly GCF_020085105.1 of Siniperca chuatsi. Classification (NCBI taxonomy): domain Eukaryota; kingdom Metazoa; phylum Chordata; class Actinopteri; order Centrarchiformes; family Sinipercidae; genus Siniperca; species Siniperca chuatsi. Next base: position 11,346,162 of record NC_058052.1, read on the forward strand.
TAGGCTATGATTAATGAGCTCTGTGGGGGGTGGCGCCCCCTAGCTGTGACAGAGCACACTTTCAGCCACGATGTACCCCCCCCCCCCTTTTTTCTATTCAAATGCACCAGTAGCAGCAGTGGGCTCACAGCTACAACACAAGCGCAAATCCTCTTAGCACTCCCACTCTCGCAGTCACACTCACCCACACATTCAAAAACACAGTCGCAGAATCTCACTAAGAGTAGGCTGTCCCTTGCATACACAGTGGGTAAATATAATCCATGATCTGTTACAAACAAGCCCGCCCTACCTTTCACACACACAATTTGAATGTAGTGTGGGTCTATGTGAAACAGCCACAAAATTCTGCAATATTCACCCAGTTATCAGTAAAAAAAACACTCTGACTGTCACTCTGTCTTTGGGCCTTATTTACTGGAAACTATATGGTCTGGAACCGTATAATTAGATAACATGTTTACGTATGTGTGTGTATGTGTTTCCTCCCTGGCATTCCCTCCAACCAGGCTGATTAAGTGTCATTATAACACCAAGGGCTTATGGGAAAAAAGAGACAGAAGGAGTCCTTTCAAAAAGGGCAGGTCACACTTAATTTATAATTAGACGATTGCAGGGTAACACACCTTGCAGCTAATAGTGTGAGATAACACTCTATTTACAAGCAGATCTGTAAATAAGTTCTTGCAAGCCCTTGCATTTGCTGTGTGTACGTGTTTTGTGTGTGTGTGTGTGTGTGTGTGTGTGTGTTACCATGTCCTCCGGCTTGCTCTCTCTCCTCCTGCCACCCGGACATGCTGGATGGACAAGCGAAGCATTTCTGTCACTCTGCATCTCCATCACCCACTCGGCCTTCCCCCTCTGCCAATCTGCTTTCCAGCCTCCTGTCACCTCTCTCTCTCTCTCTCTCTCTCTCTCTCTCTCTCTCTCTCTCACACACACACACACACACACACACACACCTTTTATATCCCTCTTTCTGTCTTTCACCAAATGCTTGCTCATAGTGGGATTTGTTGGGTCTCTGTAATTAATATTATAAAGAGTACGGTCTAGACCTCCGCTATAGGAAAAGCGCAATGAGATAACTTCTGTTATGAATTGGCGCTATATAAATAAAATTGAATTGAATTGAATTTCTCTGTTTCACACAGATTCCATGTTTCTTACTCACTTGCACATACTTGCACACGCCTTGCACAATCAATTAGCCTACACTCTCACACTCTGTATCTTCGTGAAACAGGAGAGGCTTCACACTCCACAGAAATAGCCACTCTGCAGGCATCCTCATTGTCATGTTGGAACCAATCAAAGGTGTGACATTTCCACTGTTATGATGAACTTCCAAGAAGTTGCAGCTCACAAGTTACTGTAACAAACATAATTATGCATCTTATGTGATTCTTAGTTAGACAATATTTGGCTAGGATTTTTTGTTTACAAATTTTTTTGGTTATAGGGAAATAATAGAAAAGCTACTCCAAACATTTACATGTGTCCTGTTCTTTCCGTCTAGGATATGTTAGCCTAGCATACTACACACTCAAGAGAAGGATAGCAGCTAGCATAGCACAGTCACAAGTGAAAAAAAGACCTCCGAAAGCTGTTTTATTTTTTATGTTGTATATTTAACACATCAAAAAAATACAAAAGTAAAAATATAACATTGTGGCTTATAAGGAGTTATGCAGATGGAGTATTAACAAACTATTTATTCGTCTGTACAGCACCAGCAGGTGCGCTGGCTAGCTAATCACCTGAGTTTAATAACTGTTAATTACTGTTAATAAGTAATAACTGTTAATTACACAAGATACAATGTGTAAGTTGTTTGAAAGTGGGGTTTTTTTTGTTTCTTTTGATGGAGCTAGCCTAGCTGCTTTCACTTGTTTGTTTTAAGCTAAATTAACACAACTTGGACTGTTGCTGTAGTGGACACACAAAGAGAAAACAGATATTGTTCTTTTTATCTAACTCTGGGCAAAATAGCAAGTAAGTGTGTGTAAGGGGGGGAAAGAACTTGTGCCTGCTTGCATGAGAGATGAAGTCTGTTAGTTATAGAGCCACCAGTACAAAGAAACAGGCTGCAGAGCCATGTGGAGCTGCCGCAGGTGCACATCTGGGTAGTGGTATCAAAATATCCAATCAAGAACTTACAATGCCAACGTGTCAAAGTCTTTACGAGAGAGCACACGGATGGTTCTGTGTCACTTTTAGACTTCAAATTGTGCTTCCTGCCTCCTGTTGCCTCACAGCTACCATGATGAAATGAAAATAATGGCGCTGTCTGTTAGTCACTGGTGAATTAACGACATTTCCTATTAAAAGATGACCAGTTTTCCCCCCCTGGCTGCTTATATTGTAAGTGCTTGTGCGAGTGTGTGTGTGTGTGCGTGTTCAGTCAGATGGGTGAACTGCATGACTCCTCACACCCCGTCTGGCTTTGTTGATGTGTGAAGTGATGCTGTGTCGCTCCATCCTGCACTCATGTTGTTTCTTGCCCTGCCTGATGCCAACACACACATATACACACACACACACGCACACACGCTGAGACTGTCCCACTGACACATTCAGGGATCTTTCCATCAAATCCTTCGTCTAAATCTCAACACTTGCTTTTTTCAGTCTTCACGTCTCTTCACTTCATCTTTTCTCTTCTTGCCGGTTTCTTCTCTCTCCTCCAGTAGCGAGTTGTTTTCAGGCTGATGAGGTCAGTCTCAATATCAATCACTCAATGTAATTGTCCTTTAAGGAAGGCAAGGAGAGACTGTCTCCCGCCATCCATCTCTGTCTCTTTCGACCTGCCTCTGTGTGTGTGTGCTTGAATGTCCTCGCAGGAATGATGATAATGAGGTAGATTGGGTGAGGATGATGGATATGGTCAACGATACATAATGGCTGCTGATCACTCTATTTATTGGTCTTGTTTCCTCTGTCACCAGCAGTGTTGTCATATTTGTCTGTCCTCACAGCTGTTTGTCCTTAGTGGGCTCAGAGAACCAGTTGAGCTTCATAGCTGCAGGCTTTCTCTATGCGTGTGTGTTTGCGTTTAAGGCTGTAGGATGTCATTTGAAGTCTACTGGAGCTGTACATAGTGTTTTGAATCCAGCAGGCAGGAGGGAAAGAGGACTGGAGTCAGGGGATGGCCAGAAGAAAAGCACTACCATGTCAGACACCAAACTGGAAAGCGGAAGGGAAGAGGTGGGATGCTGTACTGTTGCTTTTTTGTTTTTGACCTCATAGGACACCTAAGAAAAAAAAGAGATTCCTCATCTGGCTATACACAACCTGACCCTGTTTCTTTTATAGTGTCTTTCTGTTCTTTGACTGCTTCAAAGTATTCTCCTTCCTATGCTTTATTCTCTCTCACTCTCTTTTCCCCCACTTCTGAGTGCAGTGTTGGGATAGTGAGGGCACTGGAGGGGACAGTAATGACTAACTCTGTAAAGGTAATGATAAAGTACAGACGCTTTAGACTCCACTCTGGCTAGAGGTGCTGGGGCTAAGAAAATTACAGTCGTCCATGTGTGTGTGTGAGAATGAGAGGCAAGAGAAAAGAGAGGGTGGAGAAAGACAGAGGGCAGAAAGAACAACAGAGACAGTTTCACAGTCAGGCTGAGACAAATACAGACATTGCTTTGATTCTTTTCCCTCGACAGTTATTATAGCAATCCAGTATTGTGTGTGTGTGCGTGTGCGCACTTTGTGTGTACTCCATCGTCTCTTTCCTCTCCACTATTGTCTCTTGACCTGTCTTTGGCCAGCCTTCCTGTATTCCCATCTTGTCACCTCTGTCCAGATCCCCTCTATCTCTGTCCCACGCAGTCCTGCCTTCTAGTGTGGCCTCGCTCCACCACTGTCACTCTGACTCTTGGTTACACTGTACTGAAGCTCTGCACTCCGCCACACAGTCACCGAAGGAGGGGACTCCTTCAGTTACACTATTTGAGTTTAGCATACATGAATAAGAGTGGGTGAGAATGTACTGTATAAGCATAGGTTGTCGCTAGTGTCTGGGTCTACGCGCATGTTTTCGTGTGATTGTGTGCTCTAGAAAAGAATACCCAGAAGCCTGTGTTTGCTTTCTAGCTGTCTGCTGTCTGTCATTAGAGTAATAAAAGACTTGCTGTGCTGCACGGCAAGGAGTTATTGTCTTTAAGGTTCCTCCATTCCGCACAAATTGCCAGCTGCTGAGCTCTGATGGATGTTTGTATGCTGGCCCAAAAACACAGGTTCCACTTTAAACCCCCAGCTCCATTATCCCAGAGAGAGACAGGGGGAGAGAAACAAGCTGTCTGTCTGTCTCCTACCACTGTCATCCAAAAGTGTTTTAATTAAACTGTGCCTCTCTGCATGCCCCAGAACACACACACACACAGAGAGAGGTTTATCCAAATACGCCAGGGCTGTTCCTCCCATTCTGTCTCCGTCTCAACCACCGTCTCTCTATTTGTCTGTCTCTGCTGCCATTCTTCCTCTGCCTTCCTCTTTCTCTCACCGTGCCCCCTCTCATCACGCCTGAAGAGTGACAGGCTGTGTTTTTCAGCCGATGTTTGAACACAGAGCGATCAATGCCGGACAAAGGGAAAGAGTGAGGGTGAGGAGGTGGGGAGGGGCAACACAATTGGTTATTGACAGTGAATTCAAAGTCTGAAAGACTGGAGGCGACAGCTTAGTAAGAGGAGAGCAAGAGGATGTTGAGAAGAGAAAACAGACAGAGAGGAGAGGATTGTGAGAGAGGCACGTCAATGAATGTGATTAATGTTTATGGTTAAGCATCACTTTGAGATGTGTTAACTTTCATTATCCGCATTTGTTTGTGTTTACCTGCATGTGTACCTACTTGCAGTATTGTACGTGCCTAAGTGAGTGCACATAAGTGACATAAAGTGTGGACCCCTGCCAGGGAGTAACCTGTGGGAGCACAAACAAGTGTGTGTGCAGGTTTACTTGTTTGTATTGTTCTTCTGTACTACTATAGTTTTACATGTCATGTCTGTCAGTGAGAGCAGTTAACATAGTGTGGTCACTTCATCCACATTTTTCACTGAAGTAAGATTTAGTTCTAAGTTAGGGTGTGACCACACCTATCTGACAGACTTTGCTGTCTAGAGTGTTTCTGTCCATCCATATTTGTTTTGGAATTTCTTTGAAATATGGTAACCAAATCACCTAATTTCTTTTGGCTAAGCAGATGATAAAAACTCTGAAAGGTATTCAACATTTGTAAAAAGTTCAGCCTCTCTAAACTCTTCTGTCGATCAAAACAGACACAAATATGGCAGTGATGGACAGCCAAGTCTTTTACAGTACACAGAAACTCAATGTAAAACAAATGTAATCAGACAGTTCATATGAATGTAGGATTAGGTTTAGTAAGGCCGCACAGTTAAATACAGAAAATTGTATATATCATAATTTTGTGTTTCCACAATTTAAAAGTGTGATTTTGTGATATCAAGTGTTTGAATTCCCCTGGAAGTACCAATGTGGTATATAATGTGCATCCAGTACAATCATGACCTATAAATAAAACCATTCACTGTGTGACCAAAAAGCCAGTTGAGATGGAGAAGCCAGCAGGTCTGGTGGAATTAAAAAGGGTGAATTGTCATACACACCATCATTGGAAAAACAGATGTACAAGTTTAAAAAAAGAGCAGATGAAAATAGTTAAAAGGAGTCAGAACATGAAGACGTTTATATAATTTGTCATTTAGATTGGTTGTTGATGAGAAATTCGTTTGATGAGAATTTGTGATTGCACTTAGCTAACTAATCGCCAGAATAAGCATTTCTGCTTTTGCTGTACAGCAGCACTGGGGTCTAGGTGGGGTAAAGCGTGCAGTGGTGAGGGTTCAGTTAGGGGACACGGGTTAGGGAATAAATGTAGTTGGCGGAAAGGTCTTTGTAGAAGAAGTCACTGGAGAAGAACAAGGATGTGTTTGCGGTACAGACAGGCTGGAGAGAGGCAGAGACAGATTAAGGATGACGGGTCCATGCTGGATGGCTGTTGGGCCTGAAGCAGCTGTTGCCCTCTCTGCCTGTTCTATGGCCACAGCACTGCCAGGCTCAGAGCTGTGGGCAGTGCTGCTTCAGCCTCTTTTGTCCTGACTGGCTCTTTCATGGGGGAGGAGATTTGGGTCAAGAAATGGTACCGTCCCCATACCTAAAGATGGTACAGCTTCTTGAATCCCATGGATCCCTGCTGGCCTTGGTTTGAATCGTGCCACAACTTTCTCTCCCACTGCTTTCATGCTCTGTGTTCCTCTTTGCTTTCCCCTAATGTCTTAGACAGTCTGTCAAGGGGAACAGTGCAGTGGGGGTGGTGAAGTACTCACTTTCCTAAAATAGGAGATGGTATCTTTCTAAGTAGTTTCTCTTGTTCCCTGGTTGTGGAATAACTGATCAGGTTGGGCTCGATACATTTTGACAACTGAACACTGCAAATTTGTCTACTTTAAGTCTCAATGTGGAACAGCGGCTGCCTCTGCCCTCACGCCTCTTTCTTTATCCACTGAATGTAGAGAATGAGATTTAAAAACTGCAGCGTTTTGAGACTGCTCTGTAAGAAAAGCACAATTACCCACGAGCTATGCCTGTGTGTGTGTGTGTGTGTGTGTGTGTGTGTGTGTGCGTGCGTGTGTGTCTGCGTGCGTGTGTGTGTGTATTTGTTCATCTGCATGTTTGTGGGTATGGTAAGGGAAGAAAGTGCACTGAACTGGAAATCCCCATACCTTTTTGGCATCTCCTGACTGGAGCCGACCCTGTCAATCCCCTGCACTCCACTCCAGTCTTCCATTTAATGCTTATTGGATTTAGATCGTTTTCGTAAGAGGAACAAAGTTTTCTATTGGAAGGTCAGACCATTAACAATTTACAAGAACCTGGATTACCTGAAAGGGAAAGTCAGATGGTGATGATAAAGGTTTGATAGTACATGACATTAAGACATTGCATAAAAAGAGAGAGGACATTTCTGCTTATAGTGGCTTTTGAAACAAAGTTTAAACCTTAACAAAGTGTATTTGTGTGCTATATGTGTGCTATATTTGTGCTATATTCGTCAGGTTTACCTGACTGTGGTCAGGTCATTCTTCATGGCAGAGGCTACTTCAATCTTCTTGTTTGCAAGTGTTATGTCACAAGGTCCTCTCCAGTTTGCCTGTGTTTTTCTCAAGTACACACGGATATAATCCAGTTGATGGACACACATGAGCTGTGGCAAGAGTTTTGCTTGCATCATAGTCTGCCACCCTGCAGCCTTGTAAACAGACAAGTCTGACTGATTCAGAATGTTTGAGTCCAATGCCAGCACTAACAGCTGGAGAAAAAGATTCACAATAAGCGATGTGATGTGTTTGACAATTTATGTCATTATATCATTATACATCATTATAACACTCTTGAAACTGTCAAGTCAAGTAAGTTTTATTTATATAGACCAAAATCACAAATTTGCCTCAGAGGGCTTTATAATCTGTACAACAAATGTGCTGACCATTGAAATTTAAAAAAAACAATGTAGAACATAGCAAAGATATCAGTACATATACCTAAATCTGTCTACTGCTGTGAAAACTCGTATAGTCAATAGCCAATAACATTGCAGCACTGATACACTGCCTGGGATCTACCCATCATTATTAAAGTAACAAGTCAGAGTGAAGAGGTCACAAATACCGTGTCCTTCCTGCCAGGAGAAGCTCTTGGCAGCATTGCCAGGAGGGATGTGTCACATTGAAAATGTCAGGGGATAATGTGCGATCAACATGACCTGTCCATGGAAGGTCAGCAGCTCTCCTCCCTAGCTGAGAGGCATGGACTCTCCCAGAGAGACTAGAGCAGGAGGCCTGCATTGACCAGATTACTGGCAATACAAGGAGGCGAAAATGTCATTGTGCCCCTCCATTTACAGCGCAAACTGTCAGCACCTTAAATGTCTTCTTGAAATGCACTAACAGGTTTGCCTTAATGTATATAGTCAAACACTGCTGACAGATTCGTTCACACATGCCCTACGCGAGACAAGCTGTCACACACACATATACTCAAATAAAAAAATAAAAAAACTTTGTCCTTCACCCTCCGCGGGTGGTCTCATCCTTCGAGCTCGGGTCCTCTACCAGAGGCCTGGGAGCTTGAGGGTTCTGCGCAGTATCTTTGCTGTTCCCAGTACTGCACTCTTCTGGACCGAGATGTCTGGTGTTCATCCAGGGATCTGCTGTAGCCACTCCTCCAGTTTGGGGGTCACTGCCCCGAGTGCTCCTATGACCACGGGTACCACTGTTGCCTTCACCTTCCAGGCCTTCTCCAGCTCTTGGTATCGCCACGTCAACCACAACGGCTTTCCTCCGCTGTTTGTCCACCACCACGATGTCAGGCTGGTTCGCCATTACCATTCTGTCAGTCTGGATCTGGAAGTCCCACAGGAAATATATATATATACACACACAAATTTGTCATTTTGCTTATTTCTTACCTCCTCAACCGTTAGGTCAGAGTGCAGTAGAGCAGCCTTCCAAACACTGATGGACTCACTGGACCGCTTGAGTACGCCTCCAGCAGGCAGACACTTTAACTCATGTGTCTCCATTGAAGGACAGTCAACCTAATCACTTCTGTCTTCTGTGTTTTCAGAGAGCAGTGACTACAGCGAGGCCGAGGTTCTCCCTGACTCTTTCCCGTCAGCACCGGCAGAACCTCTCCCAGAATTCCTGCTGGAACCGGAGGACGCTTTCATCGTAAAGAACCGGCCGGTCCAGCTGCGGTGCCGGGCATCACCGGCCACCCAGATCTACTTCAAATGTAACGGAGAATGGGTCAATCAAAATGATCACGTCACCAGAGAGAGCCTGGACCAGATCACAGGTAATACTTACACACATACACACACACACAGACAGAGGCCTGTAAACACAACTACAAACACACACATAGTAATTTCACCTTGTATTTCACAGACATAAACATCATACTCAATTACAAACATCCTTTTCAACTGCATAATCCATTAGCTCCCACATGATTTTATGAGCACGGTAACTGCATTTGGCCTGCAGCCAATGCATTATTTATATGCACTGTGAAAAACATGCCCCTCTTTCTCTCTCTCTCTCTCTCTCTCTCTCTCTCTCTCTCTCTGCACAGGTCTGGTGGTGCGGGAGGTGGACATCTCGGTGTCCAGGACCCAGGTGGAGGAGCTGTTTGGGTTGGAGGACTACTGGTGCCAATGTGTGGCCTGGAGCTCGGCTGGCACCACCAAGAGCAACCGTGCCTATGTTCGCATTGCATGTCAGTACCAAGGCTGTGTGTGTGTGTGTGTGTGTGTGTCTGTGTGTGTGAGGGAGAGAGAGAGAAAGGAAGGAAGAGAGACAGCAGAAGGGCAAATGTTTCCGACTTTTGCTTGTCAAATGTGTCAGCAAGTATATATGCAAATAAATCTGCTGTAGCACTCCATCTTAGTCCCACGTGGTAACTAGTGGCGTGATTGACACTGCATGTTTACGGGGGGTATGGAGTAAAAAAACATGACACAGTGACAGAGGCTTTTGGGAGCTTTGCCTGGCGTGTGTGTGTGTGTGTGTGACAGCCAATGTCACTAAGATAAACAGGGTGTCAATGCTGTCACGGGGCAGCCTTCATTAACTGCTGACTACATTTGTGTCGCCCCCTGTAGACCTGAGGAAGAACTTTGAGCAGGAGCCGCTGGGGCGGGAGGTACGACTCGAGCAGGAGGTGCTGCTGCAGTGTCGCCCCCCGGAGGGCATGCCCGCTGCTGAGGTAGATCTCTCCCTCCTCAACCCCATTCTCATAGCTTTATCTATCACTTTGGGGGTTACATTTGTGTTATTGATACTGAAGGGTAATAGTTGAAGATCATTTATGTTTTTTATACCTCTATATCTCAAGCTGAGATAGCAAGGCTGAGATCTAAATAATCAGTTATAGAACAACATAAACACACAAGGGAGCATAGTAAAGGGCGAGCCTCTGAAGTTTAAGAGATTTAAGTCTATCCAGCTATGTGGCACCATCAAGAAAAAACATATCAGTTGTGCTAAGCTGCTTTAACTGTACAGCACTATATCAAACAGCTTTATTTCTCTCATAAAACATTAGGACAACAGTATATTAAAAAAGAAAACAAACTATGCATAAATGTGGATTTTTATTACTCAAGTTAATATTTATGTTCTGTTATTATATGACATAAAAGTACATAGCATGAGAGTGTAAAAGCTCATCTTATGTGATCTCAAGAGATGATTTAAATGGAATTTCAGAATGATTTTATGATAAATACTAATTGCTTTGCTTGTGGTTGTTCATTATAATATTATGTCCATTAGTAAGTAGGATGTGTCAAAAATAAAAGCTTGGCCATGATATTTTTCCTGAGCAAACTAAAAATGATTAAATATTGACATATTGTGAATACTGTGTTTGATTAATACTACATGTAGCATGTGTCGTGATGGTTTGATACTTTGCAGATTTATTGTGTTTACTGAATGGGTCTGTGTGTGGCGTGCTGACTCATGTTTATGCATACACACCTGCTGATTTGTACAATGATTTATGTGTAGAGTTATCTGCCAAAAGAATTAAAGGAAGTCCACCATTCAAAATTGCTATAATACAGAAATTCGTGAGCATGGATGTTTTTTTTAAGATTTTCAACTAAAATCTTGGCTGCTATTTTTTCCATTTTAATTCATTTCATCACCGTGTGATCATGCTGAAGATTTCTTTCTGTACAACAAAGTTCAGAGTGGTGTGTATTATTGTGTATGTCTGCCTCTCTAAAGGTGGACTGGCTGAAGAACGAGGACGTCATAGATCCATCGCAGGACTCCAACTTCCTGATCACCATTGATCATGATCTGATCATCAAACAGGCCAGACTCTCAGACACCGCTAACTATACCTGTGTGGGTCGTAACGTGGTGGCCAAACGACGCAGCAGCACAGCTACTCTTATTGTTTATGGTAACGCACACATTTTTTCATTCTCTTCCATTCTCACACCTCACATGTGAGGATAAACCTCTTTTTGGGAGGTTGGTTTATGAATCATGACAACATAGTTATCAAAATCATCCATGTGATTGTTGATCAGATTGTTCCTGATCAGATTGGTTGTGTGATAATAGGTGACTTGCAAATGAGAAAATTTGACATTTTAGAAGCTCTATACCTAAACTTTCTATATTTACAAAGCATATCAAAGTGGTAGGCAGTTGGATGAATGGATGAAAAACTGGAGGTTCGTATTGTAAATACACCTGATTACATCACAAATATTTTTGTGCTCAAAAACACTGAATTTATATTACTAAAAGGTCAGTCTTTCTACTTTGAATTATGCTTTTGACATACTATCACCCATCAATGTGTATGCTAGGAGGAGTAGCAGGGTTGCATGGATGTTTTGAGTGTCTATAGTCTCATTACTGTTAAAGTTGACCAGGGTATTAACTGCCAGTCTCACTCACTTTGCCTGTCTCTCTGTCAGTGAGCGGAGGTTGGTCTTCTTGGACCGAATGGTCAGAGTGTAATGCTCGGTGCGGACGGGGCTGGCAGCGACGAACACGCAGCTGCACCAATCCTGCCCCTCTGAATGGAGGAGCCTTCTGTGAGGGCCCACCCTTCCAGAGAGTGACTTGCACCACACTCTGCCCAGGTGAAGATGATATACTCATCTGTATTATTTAATATCTTCAGACAAAGTTGTTACGTGCTGGAATACCAGGACATTTCCCAAATCAAATGGGCCATTTTACAGGAAGTTTCAGGATGAATTTTTTAACTTTTAAAAAACAGTTTGTTGGTTTTCAGCTGTGTTCCTCCACATGAAGTTTAACTTCAGATAAAACCAGGCTGTTCACCCCTTTTAAAATTTTTTCAGCTCAAAAACAACTTCATCCAACCAGGACAGAATGGCATTTGGTCACGTAACTGCTCTGATTTCATCATGAAAAGTCATCTACATCAGGAACATGTTATCTGATTCACTGTCACATTCTGCCACTAACTGCTTTGCCCCGTGTGTCAGACCACCCTGACTCCAAAATCATTCAAACCACAGAATACATTTTGCTAATTGCAAAATTATGCACTTCAAGCCACTACATATGCATCATGCCGCATTATAACATTGTGTCCAATTCCCCTCTACCTGGAGTGATTAGCTGTCAGTTAGCTGTAAAATGACTCACATCTCTGCTGTCTTATTCCAGTGGATGGAGGATGGACAGAGTGGGCAAAGTGGTCCGCCTGTGGGACAGAGTGCACCCACTGGCGCAGTCGCGAGTGCCAAGCCCCCCCACCCAGGAACGGAGGAAAGCACTGCAGCGGCAGCATGATGGAGAGCAAAAACTGCACTGAGGGGCTGTGTGCGCGCAGTAAGTCACCTGGGCAATATGTTTGAACTGGGGTGGTTGTTAAATGTCAAAAGAGAGTCAATATTTGGCTCATATATATTTCTTGATATAATGTAATTCTTCGATTGGCCCTTTAATACAGGTCAACATCTGTTGAATTTAGTTCACAAGTGCACATAGTTCACCTGTCTAATATCTGAAAGAATAGGGTGTTTCTAAGGTATCTATAGAGGTCAATTCCTTAACAGGATATTTGCTGCTTCAGGTGGTTGTTGAATTGATAATAGCAAGTCTTGCAGGCAGCGATTTCCTTCCTCATAGTTCACAGTTTTATGAGGTGTATGGCATTTCAAAGCTATTTGGTACAGAACTGTATTCCTGAGGTGTTTAGCCACTGCAGGTTGGTGAGAGCGCGAATGATGTAGAGAGAGATGAAGGCAAAAATAGCTCAATCGCAGACAGATGTTTCATGAGGCAAAATTTAGGTTCACAAAGAGAGAAGGAAAGTGATCCACATCTAAAGAGCACAGATGGAGATAGAGAGAGAGAAAGGGAGAGAGAGCAAGTGCGGACTAAGGGAGTGCATGGAGTGGAAAGCGAGCATGACACGGCCAAGTTGAAAAATTAGCACAGGGAAGAGCATATGAGAGTGAGTCAGACACACACTGACACCCAATGTGCAGCCCATGATGAGCTGGGAGGAATCCAGCTGACAGCGCATTAGAATCTTAGCGACGCACATCCACAGAGGCAGTGAGATACATTCAAGTACACACTTAACCCCCCCCCAACCACACACACACACGCACACACACACAAACCAACACGTCCAAGCATGCAGACAAACCTTGTCAAATGCACGTGCAACAGGGGGATCATATGCACACTCAGAGCACCACTGTGCTTCAACTCTATCAGACGTACACGCGAGTCCTGACATAAACAGGCCTCCATAGAGCAGCCAGATTAGACAAATACACTGTCTGATTTGGCTGTACAGAGCTGAGCATTCTCAGGGGGCTGTCAAGAAAACATGCACTCAACTGGCTCTGACAGAGGGGGAAGATGGGAAGCACTGTGCTGTAGAAAATCTGTAAATGTGTCACTTGGCAAACTACAGGTTACTGACTGACTTATTTATTTTCCCAGCACGTTAATGTGATTATTCTGTGGTCACAAATTGTCCTGATGACATTATGACTCTTTGCGTTCCTAACATGCTTCAGACAATCAAACAATAGAAGCTTACTAAAATGTCTCACTCATTGTTAATCCCATTGAGGATCAGCTAAATATCCATAAATGTAAAATGCTTGGAGACGCTACAAACCATCATTTTTGCTACCTTCTTGTAGATTCTAATTGCTATTGGATGAATGGGAAAGTTGGGGAATCCATTTTGTGTTTTGATGATGCTTGGGAGAGAAGGTTATTTGGTTTGAGCTATAGTAACTGACACGATCCTGAAAGATGGTTTCGACATTCATCAAACCACTCAGGGATGATTCGCATTGGTGTTATCTTGGAAAAGACTGTTCCCGTCAGGAAAGAGATGTTTATTTCATAGGATGAAGGCGATAACATACCCTGTGGGATGTATAGAAAGACGGTTTCAATCTACATTGCCTCCCTAATACCCACACAACACCAGACTATCTTTGCCACTCTCATCCAAATGATCCTAATCACTTTCACAGTCATTTCTGATAGGCTTTTGTTCTAAGTTTTTTCTTCTACAATATGTAAACTATAATGCCGAACTTCATTCCACAATGCCGCACATTCTCACACCTTTCTTCTTCTTATTATTATTTTTGAGATGTCAAGTATGTTTTCTTGCTTCCAGTATGCCTTTTATGTTTACATTTCTATTTTCATATTGATGAGCTATTGTTTACTTTCCTGTTTCTGCTTTGTATTGTGTTATTGTATCCATTTGCATAACGACTAGTCCATCCATTTTTATGTTGTTGTGTTTTTTTTTTCTTTTCTTCTTCTCTTGTTTTTTCTTCGGTTCAAACAGATAAAAAGATTTCTATTGAACATGCAAGCCATCGTAAGTTCACCTTCCCAAGACCTCACTCTTTCACTGCTTCATACTGTTTGTGTTTGTACTGTGTGTGTGTGTGTCTGTCTGTCTGTCTGTCTGTGTGCTCATACACATTAGGAGCCCTAACATCTGTGTTAGCACGTGGAGCTGCAGCATGCAGCGTTTTGTGTTGAGCCCGTCTGTCCACACTTTGTTGTCATCTCAGATCGAGTTCAGTGAAGACACGCCTCACCTTCTTGTCCAGCCTGCTTATAAGTGTTGTTATCCCGTCTTGTCTAGTATGTTGACTAAGCGTAGGATAGGTTTCTGAGCTGGCTCCATGTTAGCACATTGCATCATTTACATAGCAGCTTGTTGCAACTGTAGATTGAAAAAAAAGAAACAATTACAACAAAGAGATCAATAGATACACTTGAAGTGATGGTAATTCCTCTAGCTGAATGTGACATGGGCTCAGGGGAGAGCAGCCACGGTAATGCACCTAATTTGCTATTGTTCCCTTTGTGGTAATAAGTGCGGACGGCTGTCGGATTCAGTTCCATCGCGCCACGTGAGCACAGGAGCTCTCCACTGCCAGCCCGTTTGCCTCCGGCTTTCCTCTCCTCCACCCTTTCTTCTACTCTCACTGCTGCTCTGTAGTGTCTGTGGTTTCCTCCAACCCCCGCTCTTATAACATGAGCCGCTATCCTTATCTCCTCTCTCCTCCTCACCACACTTATAATCCGTCTGTCCTCTCAACAAATCACAATCTTATCTCACTCCTTCCTATCCCTTTTGCCAAATTGCCTCTCCTCTAGCTCTCTCCTCCTCTGTTTCTCAAGCCTGTCTACTCCTTTTTCTTTTTCTGCTCTTCTATGTCTCCTGCCAACCTCGCTCCTTGTCCTCTCCTCTTTTCTGCTGTGATGTGACTGGCTCACGTGTCTGGGCTGGGTATGGTTCTGCTAGTGTTGGGGAGTCAGGGCTAAGCAGGCTGAGGTGGGCCTGCTGACCAGTCACAACCAATCACCTAGCA
Source organism: Siniperca chuatsi (assembly GCF_020085105.1). Taxonomy (NCBI): domain Eukaryota; kingdom Metazoa; phylum Chordata; class Actinopteri; order Centrarchiformes; family Sinipercidae; genus Siniperca; species Siniperca chuatsi. Next base: position 11,361,616 of record NC_058052.1, read on the forward strand.
GGGGGAAAGAGAGGGAGCCCAAAAGAGAGGGAGCCCAACAGGGAGCAGGTGAAGTTATGGTCACCACCTCACTTCGATCCAGTTTTGTTGTCAGATGCGCCCCATGCAGGCTAGGAGGAGCTGTTTATTAATGTTGCTTTCCTGGATTATCTGTTTTAATCAGAAAACAATGTATCTTTAGCTAGAATGAAATTGAACACAGAGGACATCCTAGCAGGTATACTGCTAGAGTTAAAGAATATGTTCACATTTTTTCAAGTCTACTGTATCTAAAAACAACATATACCCACAAGTACACTGAAAGAGTTATCTGTCATTCTTCCTGTCCAAACTGGCTGTGATCCCCTCTCTAATCAGATTCCAATGTAACAGATGGAGGACAAAATCCACAGTCTTTGTTTTGTGTAAGAATTCAGAATTCAGCTGAAGCTAAAATAAGGTTTCAGCAATCTGAAGTCACATAAAGTGAATATTTTCTCCACCAATCGAACGTTTTCTCCCCTGATACCAATGCCAATACCTCAACTCAGGGTCTCTGCAGAAGCTAACTGACCAGGGCTCTCTTTTTTCCAAATTGTATACCCCGCTCCATGAAACTCCTTGGCATCATTTTTATGTAAGGTAGCATGATTCCAGTATGACTCAGTCAGTGACTCGCCGTGACTAAATTCATGTCACTCATAGCAGGAACAGTGAATTTTATAATGACACTGACAAAAAAATTGAATGTGGATCAGTCACATCATGGCCGATACCTGATCCACCTAATAAGGTCAGCATCGGCGCCATTACCGATCTGGCATATCAGATCAGTGGATCCCTAGTATTTTCTAAAGTTACAGTCTTTTTAGTGCTTGATCACCTCTTTTTATTTCCTGGATAGGGTTTCCTTGCTGAGCCATGATAGTGTGAAAGAGTCAAAGTGTCAAAGAGGGAATAAAGCATTAAAAATACTGTCTGAATGCATTTTTAAACAGGACAAGGACTGTGGATTTTGTCTTCCATCACTTACATTGGAGTCATGTCAGGGAGGGACCTCTTCAAGCCCAGTATGGACAGGAGGAACAATTACAGCGACCAATATACTCTTTCAGTGTACATATGGGCATGTCAGTATTGTTTTTAGATAGACTTGAAAAAATGTGAACCTATCCTTGAAGATTTCAATTTCAGCTGTGGCTGCCCATGTGAAAAAAGGACTGATTATTTTAATTATAGTCAGTTTTAGAATATATATATATATATATATATATATATAGTCAATACTCTTACTATCATCATTTCTTTTGCTTGTTTTGTCCGATCTAAAATCCAAAGTTATTGAATTTACAATGGTATAAAAGAGAGAAAAGCAGCAAATCCTCACATTTGAGATGCATGAACCAGCAAATATTTTGAATCATATATTGATAAATGACTTAAAAAAATAAGTGAGATTAATCAGTTATCAAAATTGTTGATAGAATAGTCTGATGATCGACTAATCACTTTAACGACTAATCGTTTCAGCAGTAACTTAGACTACAATATCTACTTTCTGCTACTTTCTGCTATAGCGGATATGTAGTAAATCAGATGATATCTCTTAAATTGTATTTTCTTCCCTCTTGTGTTTCCCTTGCATTTGTGCCTGTGTGTTTTCACGTGTCTCTTTATCATGTGTTGACTAGCTGCCTTTCTATCCCTCTTTCAGCGCTGGCCCCAGGTATGGGTGTAGCCATCTATGCTGGTCTGGTGGGGGCCCTGCTGCTGTGTGTGATACTGGTGTTGTGCGTGGGAGTGCTCGCATATCGGCGCAGATGCCGCCATCTCCACGGAGACATCACAGATTCTTCGTCTGCTCTCACAGCCGCCTTCCACCCTGGCAACTACAAGCCTCCCAGACAAGGTAGGTTCACACACTCACACACACACTAACTCACACATCTGTCTGTCAGACACACCCATCATTCAGTATACATTCACACACAATTTCTCTTTTTTATCATTGTTTATTTTCACAGACTTTCTTGTTTTTACTCATCTTCATAGGAGTTCTTCACAATTAATTTAATGATCACATTGCTATTTATATCACCCCATAAATTAATTCTTTTTATACCATTATCTCCTCTCACTTAGTCAATTCTCCATTCTTTACAGCATTACATTTTTTACATTTTAAGCATTTGTCATGGTATCCCTTTTCTTGTTCTTGCCATCAAATATTAATTAGCAACATTAATCCATTTCACTCGCGTCACTTTTAGCACTCTTAGCCCTGCCTGTGTCATTTCTGGTGATAAGAGAACAGCTCCTCTCTTCTCCTGTGTCCACAGATAACCCTCACCCTCTGCATCCCTCAGCTCCTCCGGATCTGACAGCCACAGCAGGAGCTTTCCGCGGGCCGCTCTTCTCCCTGCAGCAGGGGGTCAACGACAGCCCCCACAAAATTCCCATGACCACCTCTCCCCTGCTGGACCCCTTGCCCAGTCTCAAAATCAAGGTGTATAACGCCTCCACTCTTTCCTCCCTGGAGCTCCCCGCGGACATGTGCTCAGGTGACGGCGAGATCCTCAGCCTGAAGTCAGTGGGTACTGTGGGCAGAGAGCGAGAGTACCATAGCCACACCCTGTCCAGAGAGCCTGGGCTGAGCACCAGCGCCACCCTGGGTCATCTGGGAGGACGCCTTACCATCCCCAATACAGGTAACATATATCGCATGCAGCTGTCTTTTCACACACAAATAAAACCAGAATTCATATGCACCCACTGTGAACCAATAACATGTTCATTTAATCACACTTAAGACAAGATAAGTCATGACACCTTCTCCCTTAGGTGTGAGTCTGTTGGTCCCCCCTGGCACAATCCCCCAGGGGAAGTTCTATGAGATGTACCTCATTATCAACAAGTGGGACAAAACAACGTGAGTGCCCCTCATCTTTATTCGTCTATTTCAGTAATCTGTTTAGCAACCATGAGGCAGAATAGACCTCATTCTCACCTCAATCAGAAGTTTTCCCATGCAAGGCTCACCTACTGCGAAACACTTAAAGTACATTTGGAAGTTCTATCATTTTTTCTGAGGAAAAAAAATTGATCAACTTGTCTCAACTCCTACACTAAAATTGGAGTGGATTCATTTCTTGCCAATTTTCTGGAAGTTTGATATGTGTGTGCCTCAAATGCGTCAATACCAGCATGTTTTGGCAACTGTTGCAAACACCCGGTGTTTCCCTGTGCGTGTGTGTGACCTTTGCAGGCTACCCTCTGAGGGCAGTCAGACTGTACTAAGTCCTGTGGTGAGCTGTGGCCCATCTGGTATGCTGCTGAATCGCCCTGTGGTTCTTACTTTGCCCCACTGTGCCCAGCTAGACACACCTACACCTGACTGGACCCTCACACTCAAGACACAGACGCACCAGGGGGCATGGGAGGTGAGACATCCTCTGACTGGTACCAAATAACGGATATCTCGTTGGCCGATGTGGCATCATTGGACCCTACTTCGATCTTTTTTCAGGAGGTGCTGACAGTAGGAGAGGAGACTTTGTCATCTCCGTGCTACCTGCAGCTGGAGGAGGAGTGTTGTCATGTTCTCATGGAGCAGCTGGGAACATACGGCCTGGTGGGCCAGTCCTGCCCTCCACAGCCTGCCTGCAAACGCCTGCAGCTGGCTCTGTTCGCCCCTCGAGCACCCTGCCTCTCCCTGGACTACAGCCTCCGTATCTACTGCATCCATGACACCCCACATGCACTCAAGGTACTGCTTGTGTGTTTGTCACTCTGTCAATGTAAACATGTCTGCATATGTCGGTTTACATCTCTTCTTTACCGTTTACATTTCTTCTTCTTGCCTTTCTGTTTCTTCATTTCCTTGATGTGTGAGTCAATCTGGCAATACTGTACTTATAGTGTGAATATTAATAAGTGCCTTACTGGTAATTACTTAAAGCTGCAAAAGACAAGATTTTTTTAAATATAAACACATCCATCATATCAGCTATCTAAAATAGAGCTTGACACACACATACACATAACACACCAAATATTCACAAAACAAAAGACACAGATTCAATCCAACATGGGACCTGGACATAAACAAAAAATATATAACCAACTATAAAAAACATATAACACAAACAAGGTGCATAAAATTGAAGTATGGCACAGGGTAATAACACTAAAAGTTAATATAACTTATTTCCTTTGTAGTCCAGGGCAAATAAAGGAGTCCCATCCCCTCTAAACTGAGGCCCTGCGGATCCAAATCAAATTCTGGTATCACATATTGAATCTTCCTTAAGACTAAAAATAGTACAGCACAATACAAACCCCCTACTAAACAGTGAGTGAGCACTCCATCCAGAAAAAGTTGGACTCACTGACGTTAAATATTTTCCCTCTCTCAGTCCCCTTTGTACAAAGTGTTCACAGACCAGTGGGGTAGTAAACATGAGCATGCTGTGTGCAGTTTACTGGCATCACATTACATGATTTCTGGCTGCTAAGGTTCAAACAGCTTTCAAAATGTTAGCTCTCACACATTTCCATTTGGAGACACCAACTTAGAGAGTGCACAACGCATTTTAATTAAGCATTTTTGAAAGCATGTTGTGAAATGTGTTAAAGGGATAAACCCATAATAAAATTGATAAAATAAATATGTTCCTAAGCCCATCTTCTCTCTGCCTCCGTGCAGGAGGTGCTGGATTTGGAGAGGAGTCTAGGAGGAGTTTTGCTGGAGGATCCCAAGCCGCTGTTCTTTAAAGACAGCTACCACAACCTGCGCCTGTCCATCCACGACATTCCTCACACTCACTGGAGAAGCAAACTACTGGCAAAGTATCAGGTGAAACACTCAAAATGCAGCAGATACTAGCCTGTTAATATGTAAAGTGTTTATAGATGTAGCACAATTCATCAGCAGCTTGAATAAAACTACTGATAAATTGTCAGTAATAATAATAACTAATAACTCCTAAGCAAAAACTATAAACTCTTGATTTCACATCAGTAGAATGGCTATTTTCTCAGAAATTACAGCTAGTAGACTTTATGCTATTCACTGCTGTTGTAAACATCCAAACCCTCTGCTGCATTCTCTTGGCGGCAGCACTGAGATTGCAGTCTGAACCCTCTCTGAATAAACAAACAGGAAATCTGATAGTGGTCCTAATTTATGGACAGTGCGCTTTAGAAATAAATTGTCCTCTGACACACGGAGTCCCAGTTGGTGGAAACACCCAATATCAAAATAAAGCATATTGCACTCTCCTTGAATGGAAACTGTGTTCTAGATCCTTCCTGATTGTGCTGCTCAGGACAAAGCCACTTTAATCACAGTGTAGAGACCATTTTTTTCAGCTTTCAGCTTCTTAACATTTTTCTTTGTTAACAGGAGATCCCATTCTATCACATCTGGAGCGGCAGTCAGAGACCCTTGCACTGCACCTTCAGCCTGGACAGAGGGAGCCTGGCTGTATCACAGCTCACCTGTAAGATCTGTGTCCGACAGGTGGAAGGGGAGGGGCAGATATTCCAGCTGCACACGGATATTCAGGAGGTAATGGTGACAGCTGAAATAATGCTTGTGCAAACACAGATAAAGTTGCTATGAAAGCCACACAGTTATGCCAAACAATACAAAGGTTGATCTCAATGCTTCTCACCCTCTCTGTCAATCCAGACTCTACCACCGCACTCGCCCCTCCCCTCAGGAGGCACCTGCCTGCCTTCCTCTCAAGTGGGACCCTATGCCTTTCGCTTGCCTGACTCCATCCGCCAGAAGATCTGTGCCAGTTTGGATGCGCCCAGCGCTCGAGGATGTGACTGGAGACTACTGGCACGCAGTCTGGGCTTTGACAGGTCAGATCTGCCTCACATGTTCATGTGTGAAAGGCAGCTTGGTCACGCTTTAGCTGTAGAGACCAGTGTTGATACTCAGGTTCCTAGCTGCTAGTGTCAACTGATACCTCAGAACTGTGCAAAAGGTGGCATGTAGATGTTCACTGTCTGAGGTTAGATGTACTGTATGGGGTTATGACTTAAAAAAGGGCTCAGGCTCAGAGTTCAGTTTAGAGTTGGGTTTAGGTTCAGGTTAACATAAGTGTTATATCCTGGTCGCACTGATTTAGACTCTGGAAAACATGACTGGAATATTAGGTTCAGGAATATAATTCAGCCATGCATTTTGTCCATCGCAAGTTTCACCAGATATTTCATCTTGCTAACTAGCTAATCCTGCTTTGTGAAATATAATAGTTACTTGTGCATAAATATTGGACTGTCAAAATAAAGTGGTAGCAGTATTTGCAACATACAGTATTAATGACTTTAAAAAAGTTTGTAATCAATAATGGAGTGCTTCCTTTACTCCGTCCTTTCCTTCTTGCAACTTGCCTTCTCTTTCCCCCCCTCAGGTACTTGAATTACTTTGCAACAAAGCCCAGCCCCACAGGTGTTCTTCTGGACCTATGGGAAGCTTGTCACCAAGCTGACGCAGACCTGGTCTCTCTGGCGACCGCGCTGGAAGAGATGGGCAAAAGTGAGGTGCTAGTTGTCATGACAACAGATGGAGATTGTTGACTGGTCAAGGAACAAGAGAGCAAGCAAGACTTTTTTTTTTCACCACCGTGATGAAAATAAGAATACCTGCCTATGAATATGCACACCCCGGCACAAATCATAAGCCCACAGAGCATTTTGGTTCCTTCATATGTACTGTATTACCTCTGCCTCATCTTCCCACTGCCCCCGATCAGCTACTGTAGCTACATATCCACCATAACCCATTCCCATGCAGGCCATCCTATGATAACTGCTAACCTGATTCAGCTTGAATCTTCCAAAGCAATGTTGCATCTGCAAGATGTGAAACCAATTTGAGGGTACGAAGGCGTAAAATGGGTGTTAAGTCATCTGTCATATGTGGTGTTGACTGTCTTCTTCAAAGATTGAAAATGACACTATTCTTGTATATAAATAACAAAGCTTTGGGACAAACAAAAAAATCCATGTATTCAACACACTAAAGCACCCACAGTAACACAAACACACAAACGCTAACACAGAATTATCCATGTTTCAGTAGCAGCATGAAAGTGCATGATTTCACACTATCTCACCTCATGGCAGGGTTTTTTGTTTTCTCCACTGTCATTCTGTGTGTGCAGTGAATGACAGGAAGCACCAACCTGTCTGCAACCTCCTCAGGCTACAGACACACTCCAACATACACACATGGACAAACTGGTCATTAACCGGCTCTGAATCGGACAGGCTAGGATTTCTTTCCAACTGCTTCGACTGTCCACAAATCATATGAGAACCGAACCCTCAAAGTTTGAGGGCTTGAGCATATCGCTGTGGGCTGAAAATAAAAGCTGCCTCTTCTTTGTGGGAGGAGTGTGAATTGTGAAGTTTGTTTAAGAACTGGCGGATAGCTAGACCGACAGACTCTTTATATTGTACCAACAAATGCCTCAAAACCTCGGCGTATCATTCCGGCTCACAGGGGTGTTTCCCTTTCATCTCTCCTCACGTTCCTCCATCGCTCTGCCACACTCCTCCGATCTGTTGAGAATAAACTGCAGGAGAGCTTTCTGGTCATCCCTTAAAAGTTTCCTTTGGGGAACGCTCTTTAAGTTATTATCCATATTTGTGGATTGTTTGGGTTTTTTTTTCCCTGTGTCACTGCTTTTACGATCGTATATAACCTGTTCTATCATCTGTGCTTGTTTAGGCTACTGAGCTACTGTGTATTATTTTTGATTCTAGTAGAGCAGGCCAAATGGGAGAGTTGGGAGCACAGTGGATGTCTTGGTTGTGAATAACAAAACCATGTTTATTTGTTATTTTTTAATACTGTATCAACTATTCAAAATGTAAAATATAATCTGTAAAACATGATTAGAGGTGGTTAAATGTCCAGGTGAATAAACTGTAGGCATTTTGCTTTGCTGTAACTGAGGGCAGTTTCCACTGTTCAGAGATGGATATTGCAGAATAGATTAGCCTTGCCTTGAATCAACTAGGCAGCAAGGGGCCATAAAATTTACCTCAACACTAACTGCATTAAATTTCAATCTATTCTCTGTCCACCACTTATCTATGTGTCCATCTGTCCATCCATTACCCTCATTATGTCTCCCTTCTAACATATTGTTTACCTTTTTACTAAGCTGCCTGCTTTGTGGTCAGGGTCCTCAAGCTATTTGCATTATCAATATTGTTCTGTCAGTTATTGTTAGACGGGAATTGAAATGCTGTCATCTGTAACTTTGTCTTTACTTAAGTTCTGTGTGTTATTGAGTCCTTTTCCCCCTCAAAGCAAAAAAGAGTGTTCATATCTTTGAAACCACAAAAACCAAAACACAGGCAGTATCCCTCCTCTTCAGCAGTGAGTCATGTCACTGTTTTGTATGAATGAACTGAAAACATAAGTGTGTGTGTGTGTGTGTGTGTGTGTGTGTGTGTGTGTGTGTGTGTGTGTGTGTGTGTGTGTTGAATGAGTGGGCAGGTGGGTGTGCACATACAGTATGTGCACCCTTAAGATCTGTCATTTCTCTTTGTAAGTGCTATGCAAGTACAAAAGAAAAGTAAAGCATTTTGACTTCTTTTGTTTCCTGGAAGAGTAATTCTATTTTTTCAGATCAGGGCATTGACAGGGTTTTGATTTTGTATCCTAAAGTGGTTTGAGAATGGTTTAACACTTTTGGTGATGGTAGTATGTGTGGGAATTCTCCATCTGTATTGAAAGAATTTGATCACTGACCAAGGAAGCTAATACTGAAAAAGCGCATGTGGGAGAACAAAACAAAGTATGGTGTAATGGCAACAAAACAAGTTGTGAATAACATCATGAACTTGTGCCCAGCCGGTCTTTGCCTGTGAGGAAATATCTGAACACGACCAGTTCAGTACTTTGGATCCCTGAACACTGCAGGACTATTTTTCCTTTCCTAAAATCTTGTTACAGAGACTGACTAGCTGTAGACTACAGTGTTTATTCGTCCAGATTTCTTGAGTGTCTGTTGACTCTAGCTCTGGATAATTTATGCTGGAGCAGGACTGGATTCCTCCTTGCTCCCATCAAAGAGAAGAATTTAGCCTTTGTTGGAGAAATCAGACATTTTTACAAAAAACTAAATGTATTCAGTGACATTATTTTATCTCTGTAAAGTACCAATTGTAAATAAACATCTAGCCTTCTTACCTGTAACTAAATATAATTTTTATGCAATAAATTATATTTCTTAGTTTACCAATAGTGTGTGTTTTGTTGTTATTGAATTAAAACTTATTGGCAGGACAAAATCACTGTTAAATGGCATCTGTGTTTTTATCAATTACACCCCATTTTCAAAGAAAATGCAGAGCTACTCATCCTGTCCCTCTTTCCCTCACACCTCATTAGAAAATTCCCTTTAGGTCCATTTAGCTTTAAAAGCTTTTAACTGGCAGGCTGTCCGGCCTTCAAATTAACAAGGTTGTAGAGACACTAAAAGTGGCCTTTAAGGATTGACTCTGGGCGTTTAGATTGAGCATGCTAACCTCAGTTTTTTTATGAGTGCAGGATGTGTGGGAATTCATCAGATTAGGCTCTTATATCGAGAACAAATATCCCAGTGAGTCATCTATGTGAGTCTTAATGGCAGGCAACACTTTGCACCTGTTTCATTAGATGCACTGTTAATTGAGGACTGATATGCCATCTTTCAGTGCATGAGTTAATTGAACCTTTTATAATACATAAATTGGTGGTACAGTATCAAAGCTGACTGAAGCGTCAACCCAACCACTCACCCTCTCTACACAGGTTGTTTTTGTTACTTTATAGTGAACAAATCAGCAGCGAGAATAATATTATTTTGAAAGCACGTGAAAACTAACTACAGTACATGCATACACACACATGTCGTACAGCATTTACAACACATATTCTTCTTCTGCATGAAATGATAATAGCAATTTTTGAGATCCCCTAAGACTGGCTCTGCACAGTTTGATCTGTTGGGGAAACAGCAGTTCAGCAGCAGTAAGTTGGATAGGCTCCACATTTGGACAGTGACTCATCTGATAATGATTAGTCCAGTGGTGTCCACTCATCAAGTGGTCTCACCAAGAGTCTGCAGGTTTTCATTTTTTTTTTTTGGTCTTTTTTCTACTTACAGGTGCTGTAATTGTTTTCATTTTCCAGAGAGGTGCAGTAACACGCTGCTATATGCTGCCCAATGGTGCCCTCTCCTGGTAAATATGATGGGTAACCCACACTTTTCAACAAAAGCCCATGTACAGAATGGTAAAATATAATAAAAAACTGAAAATCTTATTGTGATTACTGAGACATTTCTTACACTACACTAGTTTTATCGTCATTCACTGATTTCAGTACTGGACATTACTCAGAAACATTTGTAATTTATCTCCAAAAGCATAATGTCTTACATTTTTTGGAACTAATGTACATCATATAGTGTTTGACATGGGCATACGTGTATGCTACAAATTTTATGATATGGAAGTTCAACATTGGTGGTTTGTCAGTTATATCATAGGTTTTTTAGGAGTATTTGAAATTCAAGCATTTTTTTAAAAAGCAAAAAGCTTGTTTTGACTTTCAATAAAAAATGTTCATCATTTACATCTGTGCATTTGAAAATGGTAAGTACATTTGCTGAATGTTTGCGTCACATGCAAGTTTTGCTATCCTTCTTCATTTTGAAACAAATTTCCACATTGCAACTATGTTTTTGTGTTATTTGTGTTTGTTTGTTTTTCAAAAAGGACAGCCAAGTGTTGTAAGTTAGTAGCATCTATTAAAGACAGACGCAACAAATAAGAATTTTGTATTATTTGGGAAAGTAAAATCTCTAATTAGATTTTATTAATTCAATTTATTTAATTTATAAATACGTGCTTTTATTTTACAAAAGCTGTACCGGAAAAGAAGTAGGCTGCTGTGTGGGTTCGCCTTTCCGAATAAAAGCGTGGATAAATTTTTACGTTTCAGATTTTATTTAGATTTTCACAATACCTTTTAAATAAAGCTCAGACTTGGGCTAGAAGAAATATTGCGTAAATGTATTATGTTGTTATTGTGCAAAATATACGTTTTGAGTCAGTCTGGTTTAAATTTGTGCAGATAACGCTTTTATTTTGAAGGATTCGTGCCAGAAGTCGTATTGTTGTTGCTGCTGGTGGATCCCTGCCTCTGACCGCGATAAAACTTGAAGAAGAAGAAGAATCGGTTCAAGAATATTGTTTGTCAGCTGACCAGAAATAACGTTTGCTGTGAAATCGATGTCTGTGTCAGTGTAGGCGGTCAGGCAGTCTCCAACAGTGAGGTATGTTTACATTTTTTTAATGAGCCCAACACCTGGCACGGGTCGAGCATGTTAGCTACGTTGTTGGATACTTTGTACAAGGCTGGGATTCCCACTTAGCTAGCCTGTAATGTTAGTTACCGTGTGTTTGACTGTATATAGCGGTGTTCACACTAAACAAGTAACTTGACTTATGTCGCATGAAAACCCTGATAACGAAGACCACGGCAGGAGGAGCAGAATAATTTTGCAATGAATAGTGAAACAACTTTGGAGAAACCAGTCCACAGTGACCACAGGCATACTGCTCAGTCTGCAGTTCGGGAGCGTGCAATTGCTTTTTCTTGGATAAGCATAATACTTGTTCCTCATTAGAGGCACTCATGATGCTTTAGCATGCAAGGTCAGCATTGTAGTGTCACGTCAGTCTTCCCCTAACCTCCTTAAATGGTTAAAGTAATAACCTCTTTGTGCAAGCAACTGGTTCTAGCGAGAGCCTGTTTTTCTGTTTCTGTCAGTGGCAGAAATATCTCATGACTGGTCCTGTTTGCATCATTCACTACTTATTTTTGACATGTGAGGCTGTAGTTTGCAGAACGCTTGCAAATGTGAGATGAAACTGGAGTGCTTGCCGAAACGAGTCAAACAGTCACATGCCATAAAAAAATAGGTGTGGTAAATGCTGAGTTGCTTCTGATGGAGTGTTTAACTTAAAATAAATTCACTTAAGTCAAAGACTGATTCCTGCTGTGAGATAGCAGTGGGGTTACATCCACACACTGCTGCCAAATAGTAATGATCCCAGCGCCCCCATTAATATTGCAGTGGTGGCACAGTGAGAAAAGGACAATGTGTCCGTGTCACATTCCACATCATCTGAATCCTGGTGATGAGTCATTTTTTGATTTTGTACCTTTCTGTCACTGTTGAGGTAGTGGTTTGTCATGTTCAGTATTTTGTGCTGAGTATGAACTGAGTACAGCTTCTCCAGCTTCATTTGGGTCTTAAATTATCTTACATGTGTATCTATAAAGGGATACATTTGGAAAATACCTGTCAATATGCCCAGAATTGACTGATAATTCTCAGGGTTAAATGTGACTTCTTGCACTGCAGCATCACAGGAGCCGGACCATTGGACTGATCTCTATGGCTTCACAACAAACACAGTCTGTCTTTTCCTTTCTGGACAAGCACAAGTAAACGTAAGCATCATCCAAACCCCACTTATTGCAAAAACATTATTATTTCGCAGTGATTTTTTTAACTTGTGCTTTTTTCTCCTTCTGCTTCACAGCTAACACTTCCAGTCTTAGTGTTCTTTTACTACCTCAACCTTCCCTTTTCTCTCTTGTCTTTACTTTGTGAGTATCCTGTATTTTGTATGTGACAATGAATAGCACAGAGCCTGTGCAGCCCAGTCTCAACTCTTCCTATGTTCCGACTGCTCTTGGCAACCACCACGTATCTGAGGATGAGGACTGCGAAGACCAGAGTCCCTCTGCATCACTGCTGCCCAAACAGTCCTCAGTGCCTCTGGCCGTGCGCTACAGTCCAGAGGACTCTTACTGTCTGGTGTACATCATCTTCTTTCTGATGGGCATCGGCTCCCTGCTGCCCTGGAACTTCTTCATAACAGCCAAACAATACTGGCTCTACAAACTGAGTAACAACACGCACCACGGCAGCAATGAGGAGCAACGTTCAGACCTCAGTGTGAGTGACAGAGATACTAAATACAACTGCGCTATGTTCATCGTGCGTGTGTGTACACAGGAAGATGCACATTTGTGCCATTCTGCATGCTTTTCATGGATCCTGTGACAGATGTGAGGACTGAGTGTCCTTTCACACACAACACAATTATACAATTAGAAATGCCAAAAGGCTTGTTGAGGGCAACTAAGATGAAGGTAGAGAAGGGTAGAGTCAGGGCGGTTAAGTTTATCTGCTTCCAAACTATGTGGAAGCCATTACTATTCAGTGGCGGAGGCAGACGCAGCTGAAAGAACCTCACAACATTAGAAAAAAGTAAAAGAAAATCTTCACAGCTGAATAATTAATTCTTTGGATTCTAAGTTATGGTTAACTGTTCTTCCTGTATCTGTGCACAAACATAGGAAAACTTGCCTTTGCAGATGGGATGTAGTAATCATGGTGGCATGCAGTACATTGTGATAGATAACCACCAAAGAATGTCCTTCCGCAGGAGTTTAGTCAAAAAAGGCTTGTTTTTGTGAGAACAGTACAATTAATAGCCAGGTTGTTATTTTAGACAATACAAACAGCTGATAAATTCATGAAACATCTGGATGAATTCTGTAAATCTCTTGTATTCTGAAATTAATCCTTGATTTGATTTGACTTAGAAATGTCAGCAAAGGAGGGAAAACATTTGTTTTATTTTTATATTCCTCCCCCTTCTCACTTCCTCTAATTTTGTGTGAGACACTAAATAAGTGCATGAGTGTGTTCTTATATTCAAGTTAATTCAAATGTTTTGTCTTTTCTGTAACTATTCACAGGACTACTTTGAAAGCTATCTGGCCATTGCCTCCACTGTGCCCTCTGTGCTGTGTCTAACACTCAACTATCTCCTAGTTAACAGGTTAATTCCCCATACACACACACATGTGCACACATGCGCTCATGCACATACAGTGGTGTGAAAAAGTGTTTGCTCCCTTCCTGATTTCTTATTTTTTTGCATGTTTGTCACACTTAAATGTTTCAGATCATCAAACTAATTTAAATATTAGTCAAAGATAACACAAGTAAACACAAAATGCAGTTTTTAAATGAAGGTTGTTATTATTAAGGGGAAAACTGTGATAAACCACAGTTATGTTATGTTTTAACAGGCGGGGCAATCACTATTTCACACAGGGCCATGTAGGTTTGGATTTTGTTTTCCCTTAATCTTAATCTTAAGTCTTAACGCTATTAGGGACCAGAAAAGGTTGCCACCATGATTATGCAGAGTATTGGACCTCTTTCCCCTGCTGCCCACTCCAACCTGCGTAATTTAGGGTTAATATTTGATCAGTCCTCATCATTTGACACCCATGTTAAACAGCTGACCAGATCTTGTTTTTTCTACTTAAGAAATATTAATAAACTGAGATCTGTAGTTTCAACTGCTGAATTAGAGATGCTTGTACACGCCTTTATCTCATCTCACACAGACTATTGTAACACACTTTTTTCCTCACTTAGCATGTCTGCCCTTGATCTCCTGCAGACAAAACAGAATGCGGCCGCAAGATTACTGACTAGATCAAACAGGTCTCCCATTGTGTGGTCACGCTCCTACATATGTGGCTGAACTACTACGCCCTTACTCATCAGCTTGCTCTCTTAGGTCTAATATTTAAAATTTGCTGTCTGTCCCACGCACTCGCCTTATGACCCATGATCGAGCTTTTGAGGCCGTAGCACCTAAACTATGGCATGCTCTGCCCGCACCCTTACGGTCTGCTGATTCTGTGGACTCTTTTAAAAGGCAGCTAAAGACGTACCTTTTTAGACAGGCCCTTAGGTAACCTGTATGCAACAGGCGTGCATCTTATATATTTATTGTGTTTATTTTAACCACGTACTGTATATCTATTGTATTACATAAATGTGTATCTATTGTGTAGTTTTTAGTTGTACTTTTCTACATGTGGCTCGGGTGGTCATCTTATCTATTTCTTTCTTGTATGCTAATGTTTTTGTAAAGCACTTTGTGACTTATGTCTGTGAAAAGCGCTATACAAATAAAGTTTACTTACTTGTTACTAAAGCATTGTAGTACAGTTTCACATGTTCTGTGAACTTGTTGTTTTGTCTCCGGATGTTTGGATGTTACAATGCCACATTTGTCCTCTGTAGGGCCTTATAGATTACAGTGATGTAATTAACCATGTGACCGTAAACGCTGTGTGTCTCTTTACATTCTCTCTGGACTTTGATCAGTCTGTGCTGGTCTGAGATGACATGGAACTAAGGGGATGTTTTGTCATTTTGAACAGAATCTCTGCAGCAGAATACATTTTATATTTATTATTTGTGTGGATAAGTAATAGCTTGCTGTCTCACATTTGTGTGAACACAGTATTGTACGCAAATTGTTCCAACAGCACAAAACATCTTTTTCATTTTCTGTGTTGTTTAACTGATCTTTGATAAACTCCTGCCTAATCCCTGTGTGTGTGTGTGTGTGTGTGTGTGTGTGTGTGTGTGTGTGTGTGTGTGTGATGTGTATTGGTAGGTTTTCGCCAAATGTGCGGATTCTGTCTGCTCTTCTTGTCATCCTGTTGGTGTTTGTGGTGACTACGGTGCTGGTGAAGGTGGACGTGTCAGAGTGCAGGTTGAAGTTCTTCATTGGCACGCTGGCCAGTGTGGCTGTCGTCAGCGGAGCCTCCAGTGTCTTCTCTGGCAGCATGTTCGGGATCAGTGGGCATTTCCCCATGAGGATTTCTCAGGCTCTTATATCAGGTACAGTCTCGTGTTTACACTGTTGTCTTTGTAGCATTTCTACAGCACCACTGTACAAATACTTTTCCTGCTGTCTTCCATACAGTATGCACTATTTAGCAGCTTCATTAAGAGTTTATTGACAAAATAACTTATCGTGACTATTTATGTCTTGCCACCACCATACATGGTGTGTAGGACATAATATTGTCATGTTGCCGTCTGTCTGTGTGGGCTCGCTCTGGTGAACACAACAAGAATACACTATAGAAATGTTGAACTTCGATGACAGCTTCCCCCTACGGAACAGATGGTCCCATTTTAGGACCTCATTTTGGAGCACCTTGTTGCATATATTTGCATATTAATGATGTTTCTAAAATAGTTTAGATCTCTAATGCCTTAAAGATAAGTTCACTGCATTTCCTTCTATATTTGTATTATGCAAGACTAGTATAGTGACATAGATACATTTTTCAATTAATTAATGGGATTAATTATTGACCTTATTAACATAACTGGTTATAATGATACCTCTTGTCCAGTGCAGAACAGAAAGAAGCAGGTACCAAAAAACGGATGAAATTATCATGGTAGGCTAGAAGTTTAGGACGCTGACCATATAATCGTAACATTCCCGGGTCAAGTCTGGGGAAACTTTGTTGCATGTCGTTCCCCTCTCCCTCATTTCCTGTCAGCTCTTCTGTCCTCTCTAAAAAGGCAAAAAAAGATTGTGTATTGTTATATTTAACATGTAGAGGTAATTACGGTCGGACATTTGGCAGTGTCTCTTGTTAACTGACTGCACAATACATAAGCTAAAGTCCTTTTTTGTCTCAGGCCAAGCCATGGGAGGCACGCTGACTGTAGTAGCATCGATAACGGACCTGGCATTGGCGGGGGATGTGACAGACAGCGCTCTGGCCTATTTCCTGACAGCAGACATCTTCATCCTGCTGTGCATCATCACATACCTGCTGCTGCCCAAGCTGGCATATTCAAGGTCAGTAGCAGCCAAGGACATTCTGGTTCCCATACAGATACATACACCTATCAACCTATACCTATCAAACATGTATTTCGATTTACAAATGTAGGTGAGAATAACACATTCCCTTGTCCTGTAAAGTTTACTTTCATCTGAGTCTGGGTACTATAGATTACAGAGAGTTTAGCAGTGTGCAAGTGATGCGCAGATTGGCTCCGACCACACCTGAATCTGCATGTACACATAAATCATCCACCCTCCACCCACCCGAACAAATTATTTTCTCCGATTTAGAGACCCGCAGCCACATGGACATTTCGCCCCTCCTTGTAGGTTATATTGCCTTTTAAATCATGTGGAGCAGCGTGAGCTTTCCAGGTGATTTCTTTATTGTGTGTTGTACTGATGTATGAGTGTGTGTAACACTTTAATGTGCACCAGATCTCACATTACCATTAATTCTCAGTGGGATATATGTAAGTGTAATTAAATGGTAACATAGTATATTGAAGTAGGCTTGTTTTAAATAAATGAACATTTTAGAAAAGTTTTAGAATGAAAATGGCAACAGGTGTTTCCACAATGAACACAGGTTGACATCTTTAATTCTGAATGTCACTGCAACCTCCCCAACACAAACAATTAAGAGCTAATACGTTCAAAGGCAGTTCAAAATTAATGAAAAGGGTTGTAGCTTCTAAAGCCTAGAACCAAAACTGGTGCCAATCCAGCCTAAACGTACAGTATAACGTAATGGTAATCTACTTATACTTTTTCTTCGCACTGTGCAAATATAAAATAGCATCCACTGTGCCAGGATTCAGCCGATTTCGCCTCGCCTCTATAATGCTATTGCACCCTGCTGCGCTCAATGAGCGTTCGCTCACAGCACTTGTTGCAGGAATGCATAAGATTCTCCTTGCAAGGTGCTGCAGCCGTGGGAATGAGCGGTCTTGTTTCTCCCAGAAAGAAAGCAAATTTTCCTCTGACTCCTCAAATAGAAAGTTTGTGGAGCAGTACTCCTCCACTTCATCCATCAGTTTGGGTCTCTCATCTTCCCATTCTGTGAAGTCCACCTTCTGCTTTTTTGCTCGTCCGCTGTCATGTCCACCTACAACAGGAGATATAGGCTTGTTAAAGCACACGGCCGCACACCTATACACAGTGGCAGTTACTAGTTTCGTATTTTTGTTTTTTATTTTTTTCAATTCAGATTAGTTTCAATTAGTTTCCAGAGTGCGTTTGCTCCTTTCACTTAAGTTTTTATTGTTTAAAAATGTTTTGTTTTAGTTAAGTTTTTATTAGTTTTCGTTTTTTTCTATAGTCTAGTTTGTTTGTTTTTTGTTCAGTTAACTAAAATGTTTTAGTTTTAGTTTAACCCTGCACAGTAGTACTAAGTTATCGGCGGTATAACCGCTTAATGCAAAATCAAAAATCAAATTAATTGTTAGGCTAACCTTGTCCTGCCGCTGATGATGCATCGGTTACTGAGGTGCCTGCATTCTGGCTCACACTGGGTTCTTCATTTATAAGAGCCCGCACTTGCCTCATCACCTCCTGTCTGTCCTCAGGAGACAGCATTTTCAGTGATTTAAATCTGGGACAGAGAAACGTGGCGACCTTGTGAGTGGGAGTTAGGACCAAAGTCTCCTCAAGCAGGCTGGATGCGCGAGCACGGAGGAGGACTATGTATGATGGATCTCCAAACTTGGGCTCGCAGTGTTTCTTGAGTTTGAGAAACCAGAGCAACACCGTGTGAATGGTCGGGTATCTCTCTCCTTCCAGCTCGTTAATGGCTAATTTGAAGAGAGTGAGGAACTCGATCAAGTGCATCAGCTTGTCCTGAAAGATGCCCACCATCCGATGCAGCTGATATCTGTCTTCCAGGAGCTTTCTGATGTCACTGTACTGTTTCAGTATAGATTCCAGCATGTGGACTTTGCTGTTCCAGCGAAATTCACATTCTTGAATCACAGTGTGCGCTAAACTCGCAACAGCCCCTGTTCTCTTCAGAAATGTGACAAGGCTTTTGCAGTTATCCAACATTTCCACCACATCTTTGATGCCTTCTGGTGCATTATTCTCACTGAACGTGTCTCTCAGCACCGTGTTCAGTATGTGTGCGGAGCACGGCATCCACTGGTAGGTCTCAAGTGCAGCCTTTATGTAAGGGTCCGGATTACTGACGAAAACTATTTTGTCTGCTAATAGGCCTATTCCATAATTCATCAATACATTGGTTATTTGGTCATGGATACTTTGGCTGGTCTCTTTGAGATGACTGTCACACTCCACTGTAGCCAGAATGCGACTCTCCGGGTGCCACTTCTCACTGATGTAGTGACATGTAAGGACTGTGTATGCCCTCTTGTTGAATTCGTCTGTCCACATATTTGTGGTAACAGCAATTCCACCATCCTCCATCACTTTGTGGATGACTTCAGATAGTTGCTCCTTATCTGCAGCAGCCTGTTGCTTTGCCCTGTCACACACTGTTTGCCGATTGGGCACTATGGCTTCAGCGTCAACAGCACCGTGTTTAGCGCCAATGTTAATTAGTGTCTGGGCCACCTGGAGGAATCCTTTGCCGGTGAAAATGTCGAATGGGCGCATATCCAGGCAACACATGTCCACGCAGTCATCCACTAACTTGGATTTAACGTCCAGTGGTAGCGTTACTCTTTTGCTGTCTCGACGGACGAAGCAGGTGTTTGTCTGACCTGGCTGGCTTCTGGCTTTAGCACACACATGATGTACCATATTTGAGGTACCAGTTATGTGGCTATCGTATACATACAGCGCTTCGCAGCTGTTGCATATGACATACCCAGCGCTTGACTCGTCATGGTTAAGTACTAAACTAAATCGCTCCCACACCGAACTTTTCTGCCCTTGCTTTATTTTTGTTTTTAATTCTCCTTTTTTAATTTTCTCACGGATCTTTTTTGCCTCCATTCTGCTCCCCCTGAACACAAGAGGACCCCGCAGTTGGTGCAATGAATTTAGTCTGCTAATTCGTGCCTGACGAAAAATGAAGCTTAAAATAGGTTCACACATATTTTATATGTAATTAATATTTTCCTAATTAATGATGTATTATGTCACCCACCCGCAACCCATCCGCGGGCAGGGTGTGATGTTAATTAATGTTCTGTGTTCTTCTATGCATCCAAAAGGTCGCACTCACACAGTCCAGGTTCATACAGTGAAATAGTTTGGAGTAAAGCAGCCGTCCTCCTGATAAATCCCGAGCTCCATCAGAGCTGTCTAAAAATGTAGGCTATTTCAGAAGCTGAAAGTTTAATAATTAATCACTCGTTCGGGTGGTGGTGAGTGGATGATTCATGCGCACATGCCATATACAGTCTATGGTACATGCGGATTCGGTTGACGTCAGAGCCGATCCGCGCATCACTACAGTGCATTATCTGCCACAGTGTCATTCTTCATAATACCACCAGATGGTACCAAAGATAGAAATGTTCAAGTCCTACACAGTCCTACATACCTGTTCCAGTTAACTCGTTTGTGCATTTTAAATGTGCAGCTACTGATTCAGGTCAGTAGCAATGCGCATAATAAACAAATCATTATGTTAGTCTTTATTTAATGCTGCATTTAACACAGCTGGACTGATGAAATGAAAAAGTAATTTTAAAGGTTAACCTGGCCTTAAACAGTAAGTAAGTCAGCTTTATTTATGTATAGTACTTTTTAAAACAGCAGTTTCAAAGTGCTTCACAGTTAATTAAAAAAAATGCATAATAGTGCACAACATAAAACTGCAATTTATAAAATGGAAACACAATCTAATGATGGCTACTGCTTAGGGGACAGGTTCAATACATCTTGTGAAAGTGGAGATACGGTTCACTGAGAGCCATCAAAGCTACGTTGCCTGGGTCAGTTCAGACTTGGCAGATAAAATTCAGAAAGCCTCACTGTTCAAAGATTTTAGATGAACTAATTCTAAAACATTCTGCATCTCTTCGTTCTAGGCACTACATGCTGGCAGCAACATGCACCGGTCCAGGAGTGATGAGCGAGGAGGAAGCAGCAGCAGCAGCAGGGACAGGTAGCAGAGTCTCCATCCCACCACTGCGGCCTATCCTCAAGAAGACGTGGGTGCTCGGCCTGAGCGTCTTCTATGTCTTCTGCGTCTCTATCATGGTGTTCCCTGCAGTATCCTCAGGCATCCAGTCTGTCCACAAAGACAGTGGCAGTGCCTGGACAACCACTTACTTTGTGCCCCTCACCAGTTTCCTCCTGTACAATGTAGCAGACTTTTGCGGCAGGCAGGCCACAGCCTGGCTGCAGGTCCCCGGCCCCACCAGCCGAGTCCTGCCTGTACTGGTGCTGTGTCGCTCCGTCATGGTGCCACTTCTCATGTTCTGTAACTACCAGCCGAGGGATCACCTCCACACTGTGTTTTTCACCCATGACGTGTACCCTGTGGTCTTTAACTGCCTGCTAGGCCTCTCTAACGGCTACCTAGGCACTCTACCAATGATATATGGCCCTAAGGTGGTACCTCCGGAGCTGGCAGAGGCCACAGGAGTGGTCATGACCTTCTTCCTCATTCTGGGACTGGCTGTTGGGTCTGCTTTCTCTGTGCTTATTGTGCACTGCATCTGACCAGGCTGTTAAGCAATAACAGTCAGTTACAGTGGTATAGTCGAGCTATACAACACAGACACTAGCTGGACAGTTGGCGGTGTACCCTCTGCTGATGAACAGAACCTCAAAGTGCACCAGTCGTCTGCCATGAGGGAAAAGTGCTGATAAACTTAATTTCCATTCTTCACAAAAAGGCCTCAACTCCTTCATACCTCACATTAATGTGTTATGTTTACATTGTGGCTCATGTGTCCGCTGTGACTAGGTCTCTACATATTATCAGGAAGTGGTTGTCCAGTGCAGTCAATAAGGGACACTCAAACAATTTTTCCATTCATGTTGCAAAAATATACATTCCGTACAAATTTGGTTCAATGTTATGCAGATGGCAAAGAAGCGCCGCATCTTATTGAGGGATTCCCCCCCCTTTTCATAGAAACTACAAATGTACTACAGTACTGCTAACGCCAAAAAAAAAAAAAAAATTCAGTTGTATATTACCTAACAGAAGCAACTTTTTAAAATCCTTCACAAGGTCATTAACCTCCTGTACTGAAATTGATTAAAGCAAATGTATCCTTGGAGAAATTAGTGTATAAATTTATTGTAGGTTATCATTTGGAAAATGGACAGCAGATTACAGGCTTAAAACAGTTGTCATTTAAGTAAGAGTTAAAGAATATCAACTTGTTCTTTAAATGACCTAGACATGACTGAGGTTACACAAAATTGTAGAGATGACCACCATGACAAGCTTGATAAACACTGTGCTAAATTCAATTTACAGCAAAAAAAAACAAAAAAATTGAGTGGATTGGGATCACTTTTAATTGTTAAAAATGTACAGATCAACTGACAGTTGGCTCAGGGTTTGAAGCAGACAAATCGAATTTGAGATGCTTTCTGTATGTTAGAAACGCAGTGATTTACAAACAGTAGGAAGAGTGCAAACACTGGGGAGGTGAGTGGGAGGTACACAAATAATTACCTCCATCAGCTCCTTAAAAACAAGAACAAACTTTCTGTCTACAAAATATAAACTTTATTTTAAGGATCAGACATACTGCTAAAAGTAATGCCAGTCATTCTTAACACACTGAGAAGTCTCCTGTTTGCAATCAGTTTCTCCGGGGCCTGAACCCATCAGAACAACAGCTATCTGATGCTGTGTCAACATTATACAAACATCGGAATTTGTGTTCTAACATACACCACACCCAGCAAGCAATATAATTAAGTACAACCCAAATGATGCAAAACTGCAGAGGAGTGGAGCAGGGACAGGCTGAGCTGCAGGCCACTATACACTGTAATCACTCCACCCTTACCTCCCCCCTGGGGAAAAAACAAAAAAACAAAAACATGTCCAGTCCCTTTCCATCATGACATCAGTTAATTTAAACATAAATTTGCAGTCATTTTAAATTTATTAAAAAGAAAAACAGGACACATTAAAAAGTGGGAAGCAGCACTACAGTATTTTTCTTTTAATTCCCTACAGGTCAGTGTGTGCTGGTCTTCCTCTTCCTTTATACCCACACATGGCGTTTGCAGTGAGCCACAGCCTAAAAGACAGAACCAAGTGGTTAGACAGGCCTCTCAAAGCAAACTTGTATGGGGGGGGGAAGTTTACATTATCAGTTTTAAAGAATCAGTTGTGATATGCAATACAGTTAAAAAAAGGTGAATCATCTATTGGGCAGCATTAGTCACTACAGAGTCATATTCCAAAAAACACTCAAGAATTAAACTCTGGGGACACATCTGGGTCAAAAAATGTGACTTAACTACTCACATTGCACCGAGTTGCTGTCTCCATGTTCTTGCACCAGAATGCAGGTCCCCAGCTGCACTGCTCTGTTCCCAGCAGCCTGCGCACTGCTTCAGGGCAGGCTCCCACTTTCTGTTACACACACACACACACAGCTCAGATACTAAACTGGGCAGCAGGCATGTAGTGCAAGCCAAATATCCCATTTACTGTTTATTACCAACAATTTATGAAAAAAAATTGAAATTAACAGTCAGGAATGACTAATGCTTCACAAATTTCCTGGATTTAGGGAGCCATGTTTTCTGGCACAACCAAAAAAACTTCTTGTTATTTAGTTATAAATAAGTTTACCATGCACACGAAGTCTGGGTCAAGCATCTGGAGCAGCAGCTGAACAAGTATTGGCTCGTACTGTTCAATCATCTGATCACACTGTTGACACATATACATGGGTTAATGCAAGGCAGTCACATGAGGATAAGTCAAAGTTACACAAGGTAAGAAGATGCAACTACTCACCTCGGTCTGGAAAGAGTCGGGCAGGAAGCTGCATACTTTCCTCACAGCCTCCTCAATCTGTGCCTCTGTGGCATTCTTCTCCAGAATGCCATCGATGTACCCAACGGCCATCTTGCACACCTCGCAGTAGCCACCAGCCTTATAGCGAGTCTGGTCAAGTGCAGCTGGAAAGAATTAGAACAGAAATCAGTTATTACCCATATGTGGAAATACACCTTTGTATTTACACCTAACTGAGCATTTTCTGATTTTTAGAAAGTTATATTAGAGATCACACATACGACATGGCCAGCTTTGTATGAGGCCGACTAAACACTTAAAATAAGCAGTTGACATTTCACAGCACCAGACAAAAATGGAGAACATTTATAACTTCAAAACAACCGATTACAGTTAAAAGTAGAAATTATGTTGCAAGATTCTGGTGTGAAAGTGTCTTGAGTAAGAGTTTATATTCTTTACAGAGAAAACATACATATCCTGAGGTTTCTGCACAGTTTGAACCAAACATCTCTACATCATTTTACAGCAAACATTTAATCATTTCCTGTCTAATCTTATTCTTGTACTATTGTCAGTATCAAATTTAAATCATTTAGTAAAATCAATTCATAAACACTTCTAATATGACTCGCACAGTATCGCTAACATTTGCATTAAGCGTGCTTTTAAGAGAGAACTTACGGACATATGCACGGCTAGCACCATTGCAGAGTGCCAACACTGTGCAGACGGTCTTGGGGTCAGCCTGCTGCACCAGCAGCTGAATGATGGCCTCGCCGTAGGTCTCAACCAGGTCCTTACACTGGGCACTCAGAGTGGAGGGCAGAAATGTGCACACCTTCTCCACAGCTTGGATCACCTCCTCCTGAGACAAAGACAGATTGAGCCGCTTGACACCAGAGCTGAGTCTAAACAACATTACGTTGGCAGCCGTTTTGTAGAATTTATTTTTATTGCCATATTGGATACATCTAGTAGCACACATCCCACCTCTGTTGCCTGATCCTCCAACATAGTCTCCAACTGTTTCATCACAAACTCACAGATGGCACACGTTGGGGAATCGCGGACACGCACCATGGGCTGGAATAGAGAGGCAAGTTCTTACATACATGTACAATACTGTGCTATAAAATATCAAGTACTGATGAGAGTCTGCAGTCAGGTGCCCACCATGACTTACCTTAGTAGACTTGTCAGTGGCAGACTCCATCTTGGCAGCAGGGAAAAGTTTGAGCGCAGGTACAGCCTTGGCAGCAGGTACAGTCTTTGCATCCTGCAGCTTCAGCATGGGAACAGACTTCTTCATATCAGTACAGAAGCCAGCATGGACACAGATATCCTTGGGTTGCTGAGGACAGAAACAGACAATTAATTTAGGATACACAACCAAAAAGGTCTATAGAACTTGCCATATTGCATGCTGTTAGCATAAACCATGTGTTCGCAATCTGCATAACATTCCACAGCATTACCACCCATGCAATATGCACACATTTCTATGATACAAAAACAAATCTAACACAGCTTCCTTTTACCAGTACCAAACACACAGCAAAATACACCCATACTGACAAAAAAAAAAAGTTTTTACTTCTACAACTGACTCATCCAACAAGTTCAGCCAGTGTTAAAGAAAGAACAGCCAAACTAAGTCACAAGATCCAAGCATACTTTAAATATGAGAGCACTTGTATGCTCATTTGATGTCAAGAAACAGGATAGAATCTTAAGGTGGTCCTTTGCTGTAGTGTTCCAACAGGCACTAAAGTCATCAGCCAAACAAGCAGAGTGCTCAGGTTAAGTAAAGTATTCTCACTCATAATTAGATTATCATTTACACGAGTCTCTGCAGTGTCAGGTGAATAGCAGTAAGAGTGGACAGCACAAGCAGCAAGAGCTAAAAAAAGGTTAAGAGGCTAAAAGCTGAATACAGAATGACCTACCTGTTCCTGGGGAGCAGCACACAAAACCCAGAGCAGGAGAAAACAGAGCAAGACAACATGAATGGAGGGGAGAAAAGAAACACAGGCGAAACAGAAATTAAGAAAAAATGTTTTAAAAAGACAGAGCGATTTAAAGATATGAATAAATTGAAGTCAGAAGGCCAGGTGATGCTGCAAGACTGGATATGGGCTTAGCACAACCAAAACATACAAATGATCACAGACCCATTAGTTTTGATGACCAGTTCATTAAGCTTATCATTGAATATTAGAATTTAATAACCATTGATGTTATGTGGCTTAAATATGCAAACAAAAAGGTTTTCCTGAACTTCCCTTAAAAATCAGTGAGGCAGATGAAATGGGGAGGGTTAGAGCACTCACCATGGACATGAGCTGCTCAACAACAAGGGTGCCATACTGGCCGACATACTCCTTGCACTGCAATGAGGAAAAACAGTTGATGTACAGCATTTTTGGGAGGAAAAAAAAAAAAAGTTTGACAAAGAAAAATGTGTCTTTAATCAAAAACTTCTCCCTCATATGGGGTTCTCACCATTGCAGACAGGCCTGGCCCCAGCAGGTCACACTGGTTCTCAATATTCTCAATGAGAGAGTCGACAAACGAGGAGTTAGCCTTGGCTTCCGCTTGAGCATCAGTGAGGAACTTGATGCAGTCCTGGCACACATCATCACTTTGCTACAGGACAGGTGAGATTCAGGGCCAAATGAAGACAATATTCATTAACAGGTGGAGAACATATTGCTGTTCATGTGGGTGCAGAGGGGAGTTAAGTGTACCTGCTTTGGAGCCTCTTGTTTGGGGGCCTCCTGAGGATAGAGGAGCTCGGGCACATTGAGGAGGAAGGGAGCCACTCGCTGGGAAAGGTCAACCGGAGGGATTTCATTGGACATAAGCTGCTCCTGGGCCTGAGCCTTAGCCAGGGCTGCCTGCTGAGACTGACACAGTCCCATGGCTCCACACACCACACTAGGATCCTCCTTTTTAAAAAAAAAAAAAAAAAAAAAAAACAACTTTCAGTTACTTCAATAACTGGCACATTTTTATAGTCACGTTATAGTTAAGTTACTTTATTTAGATAGTATACAAGTTAGCTGTAAGCAAAAGTAAATAACCCCTAGCTTTAAAGCCCAGATGACCCACACCAATTTAAAAGAAATTCAACTTTGACAAGATTTGTAGAAAAGTCATGTTTTGTTTTTATAGGATCTTTAAGAACCATCTCTCTTGTTCCCAAAGTTGCTGTAGCAGGTGAGAGTTGCAACAAAACTACACCAAATGCTCCCAGTCACAAGGTTTAGTATTACACAATGACTACTCTGTTCCCATTTAGACTTTGACTCAGTTCCCCGTCAATAGCCCTTATTCAGCTCGCTGCACTTTGCTTACAGCCACTTGTTTTCCCTTTTTTTGGGACACAGCGGGGCAGATAGACCTTTTTCTTAAGAGTCTTAGAAGAAGCCGAACGATAAACTGACAAACCAACCAAACTCAAATAAGCTTTAATAAGAGCTTTGTCAAAACTTGTTTACAGCTTATTTGAAAGCATTTAATAGGATTCTAAATGGAAACCTTGTAATGGCACCATTAAAAAGGCTAACTTGTGGTGTGCCTAAATTGTTAAAATCAGTTAATTGTTACAAACCTGGACCTTCCACCTTTGATATATAGTTAAAACTGAAAACAGGCTAAGACTTGGACCAACAGGTTGACAGTGCTCACCAGTTCTCCAGTGATGATCGCAATGAGGATGGGGTAGTAGCTATCCACCATCTCCTTGCACTCTGCGGTCAAACCTTGATCAGGGATGAGCTGGCAGGCCTTCTCCAGGTACCCGAGGACCTCAGACTGCAATCACAGAAATAACTGGGTATCAGTCTCCCAAAAAAAGGAGGAGTGTTTAAGTCTTGGTAGAGTTGCAGGCAACTCATTTGCTTATCAAAAGGTTCTCAACACAGGGATTTTTTTCCCCTCATCTTACCTCAGTGGCATTGTCCTTCAGTATCTGCTCCACCACTATCAACACCTCTTTACACAAGTCACATGGCACCGTTTTCTTAAAAAAAAAAAAAAACACAAAAAAAAAGAAAACAGTGTGTGTAAGTAAAAATGTATTTCCCACATATTTGAAAGTGTACAGAATATCTAGAACAAATAAAGAAATACATGAAACTTTGAGAACGTGGAGCATGTGCCTTCTGTTAGTCAGACATTTTAAACACAATTCTCAGAATAAGCTAAAAAAATAATTAAATGAATCGCAAAAGAATAGTGCCTCTCACCATCTGGGGCTTGTTCCACACGTTCTGCTGGCAGTGAGTCACAGCTCCACACAGAGATGCAGTCTTTACATTCTGACACCAGTAGGGGGGGCCACGAGCACACTGCTCAGTGCCAAGCAGAGGGGTTGCTACAGCTGGAAAGTAGACAAAGAGTCAAATTTGATACTTTAGGTCAGAAAGCAGACATGACAAACCATATTCCTGGATATGTTATGCCTTAAAGAGGAAAATAAGGCACAAGCAAAAATGGTCTTTATGCGTCCCATTAAATATTCAGTTTCTTCCTTTAAGAGGCCGATAATACCTTTAAAGCATTACCTTTTGTCAGTTTGTATCTCCATCAGTCATGAATGATATGTACATCGATTCCGCCATTTATTTATTTTACAGACGTCTTTATTTCTTCCAGTGTCCAAGTGTCCGCTCACCCCAACGAGCTGGGAACAGGTAGTGCCATTGCTGTAGGTCAGGTTTAGATTTAACCCTTTTTCATAAGTATGATCTGGGGCTTAAATTTAGTTAAAAAATAAAATGCTATATTATAAGCAGTGTTAAATTTTATAATTTCTGACTCCTCACTGCTTCGGTTTGCTGCTTCCACCTGGTGCATAACTGCTGTGGGGAGAGGGGCTGCTCTGCCGTTCAAGCACCTGTCACAGCACAGACATGTTTTCTTGGAGACATCGCGCTGTCTCAATTCGGAACGCCAATGCTCCGACAGCAAAAGCACTGTTTTCAGCCACGCTTTGCAATAAACGCAATGCATAACGTAATACCATTTTTATCATATCTGAGCCACGGACAAGCCATTCTCTGTGAAAGGTATACGTTTTGGCCTTTTGTATGAGGGAGGCTCTGGCTCGGAGTCAGACGAGGCCATCTCCAAAAAGATGTTGGGTCAGGATTAATAATAATCAATATTTCTCTTCATTTTGAATTATGTTTTAAAGTTGTGAAGTCGCTCACGATTTCTCGTTCATTCGCAAGAAATGTAGGAGGAGTACAGGGTGTGGTCTCACACACACACGCAAGATGAACATAAAATCCCAACAACGCTGACAAAAATAATCTACAGAAAGTGTGTTTAGAAATGTATTATTCAAAAGGCAAATGTCTGCACACCCAGTTGGAGTTTGTTTACATTTTTTTTTTTTTTTTAAAAAGTCAGGCCTGCTAAATTTTAGGGGCACCGGTGCCACTAGTGAAAATGTTTAGTCGCACTTGACAGATTTTTGGTCGCACCCTGGAGCCCTGATCTGGATTGTAGATATACAAGCACAGAGTAAGTAACATTTTCTACGAATGAATTTCTGTAAGTCTAGTTTAAGAGTATACACTATTACACCTTTTGATCAATCTGTCTGGTGATACGAATGATGCCCCGATGGGGAAATTCAAGGCTAACAATACTTCCTTAACATGAAAAAAAGGGAAGTTTTACTTTCAACTATGAAAAAAAAAAAAAAAAAAAAAAAAAAAAAAAAGTCAACCTACACCTTGTCAGCTCAGTTTTAAGATGTACCTAAATTTGGCATAGAAGATCTCACAAGTATTAAAACTGACTCAGCATAGTTTGAGTCAAATAGCTGCGGTTAGGGGGGGGGGGATCTGTCTTTGCAGTACGGACGGTTTATTTTGGCATTTCAATAAAGAAGTGCACTTGTCAGTCAGTTATTAAAGACTGATTCAATCATCTGCTATGTCAGTTTGGGCTGATCCAGCCTCTCTAAACAAACCAATTGATATTGACCAATTGCAATTGAGTCCTGTTGTTGAGGGAGCCAAGAAAAAAAAAAAATAAAATAATAAATAAATAAATAAATATCAGTGTGCTTGCTCAGTGAAGCTAGAACTAGTCCAAAAACACTGAGCATTGTGGGTAAATACACCAACTGTTTTATAACTGCAATCAAGGAAAAACACACTAAATCCTATTAGCTCAAATTGCTAAGTAGCATTTGCATATGCCTCTAAAGCTGACACTTCCTACGGCCTAAAACCAGCCTGTCAATACCAGTCAGAAAGCAACAGACCATGAGGAAACACTATGGGGAGTTTATTATTTACATATGCATCACAGTTGTAGATAGGGTGGGTATTAGTGTTATGCATATAATGAAAATATCCTTTGGTAACTGCAAAGAAGGTTACTGTTCACAGTTCTCCATTTTACTGAACTTGAAAAAGTGATGTGGGAAAGCACCCAATAGTTTCACTCTTAAAACCTGCTTGGGGGGGGGCTTAAAAAAAAAAAAAAAAAAACACATTTGGAACTATGACTAAAACACTGCTGTTAAGATGAACATGTCTTTATTAGGAAATAAAATCAAATTTAAAAGACAAAAAAAATTTACAGAATATAGACTGATCAGTATGCAAAGCTGCCCAATTCCAGTGAGTAGGCTTTGGTGATAATAGCCAAGAATTGGTAATGCTGGTCAGGCTGCACAGACAAACCAAAAAAAAAAAAAATTAAATTAAAATATCACCCAGTTACACCACTGTGAAACCCTTCCTGCCCATCATTCATACCAAGGAGGGCACTCCCACCCTCCACTTGAGTCACATGACCAGTGAGACAAAATAACAAGCTGTTCTCAAGCAGACAGACTGTACCAATGAGGAGGACATCTCTGCACAAGACTTTAGCACTTGAGTAAGGCAATTCACAGCAGCTGAAAATACATGTGTATTTTTATTTGCTTTATGTAAATCACGCACAGCAGAAAAACAAGCCATCCATGTAGGCAAAGACAACAAGTCTTATGAGAAACCAGAAAAAAGGCTGACATCTACAGGCTTATGTTTGACTCACTTTCTGTGACCATGATTCTGAAACAGAAAACTCATGTGATGAAGCATCACATGACAGTGAAGCGCAAAAGGCTTTAAATAGGATTCAGATTACATTGTTCAACAACAGCAAGTTGTGAAACAATATGATTGAGCCCTAAGCGTATGACATGTACCAGGAATGTGTGCAGCAAGCACATGCAAGAATGTTAAAGTGAAAAAACGCCATTACATAAAATAAAAAACAACCTTTAACCACAAGTCAGACTGAAGGTAAGCACTAAATACACAATGCACAAATACCAAGACTTGACGAAACCAATATTGCCAGTAGACTGTTAGAAATCACAGCTTGTGCTCTGTTAATAAGTAAAAAAAACAAGACATTTTCAGATACATATTTCAAATGCCACAAGGCCAAGCCAACAATATGTAATTGTATAAATAGCCTTGTTGTCTATAAGTTATGCGTAGCTTCATTGCAGCAACAACTTCAGTTGATTTCACTGACCCAGCTTTGTCTGAACCACAGCTGGAAAAGTGCACATATAGACAAATACAGGTATCATTACAAACAAAAAAAACTCCCAGAGGAACAAAAAACGCACACCACCACAAGTGACATTTGACAAAAAGCTGAAGTGAAAGTTGCTGGTTTACAGGATCCTATCTAAACTTCCTCATAAAACTAAACCGAGGGTCAATGAAGCACCACATACAGTAACGTACATTAGTTGGTCAATGCAGGTAGGGCGGATCAGCCCTGACAGATCTGGTTTAATGACAAAACATCAACCTATAAAAAAAAAAAGAAAAAAAAAGAAAAGAAAACACCTAGCGAATGATCTCTAAAGTGTTAGTTAGCTAGCTGCTCAAGTAACTAGCTTTATAGTGATGTTCCTACATTTCTACAACGACAAATACGGACTTAAGGCTATAAACATTCTAATTGTAGGCTAACGTTGTAGTAATATTTAGCTAGCAGGCTAGTGTTAGCCGAGCCGTTAACGTTACTAACTGAAGCGAGCGGGCCAACAATAACGCCTTTAAACTTCAAAGGCAAACGGTCAAGATTCACTTAACACAGCTTCTTTATAGATTTTGCTAATTCGTAGCAAATTAATAAAATGAGGACAAACGCATGACTTGTGTGTTTAAAACAGTATCTAGTTAGTGCACAGCAGCGTTTACCTTAGCCGATTTGGTCATGACCAAAGCTAACGCTAAGTCACTTGAAACGCTTCCGTGTTTTCATGTTGAAACGCACTTCGTTATACAACCAGAGCCTTTATTATGAATTGACAACTGTCTGAATCGTATACACCAACGATACAGATAACACCATTACTTTGTTTCCTTGCATGCTGACATTACCTGAAGACACGAAAAGCAGAGTTAGGAGCAGCATGACTTCGCTGTTTCCCGGCTCGTCTGTTTGTTCTTCTGCGGTGGGCGAAGCAGACTGGAGAATGGAGAGTACTGCAATGCAGGCGGTGAGGCTTGTTGATGCCTTTATGGCGTCTCACTGTCAGCTGACTACTCAACAAGACATGTGACTGCCTCGGCCACGGTGTCTGATGTGATCATTTACAATCTAAGATCAAGTCTTTCAAAACGTATTTGAAATACATTTTAATTCAAAAACACCTATATCTAATTACCAGGCACGTGAGATTTTTAATAGTTGTACAGTGGCTAGGGATGTTTGGGGAAAACCTGTGGGCTAATTATTCTACAGCTTTATGTTTCTACACTAAACACTGGGGTTATCACTTTGCACAGCAATAGTTCCACTGGTGGAAGTATAGCTTATCACTTATAATATAACTTTTTCTCAGTATCTAAATAGAAAGCCGTTTGAAAGACAACAAGATTCAAGGCTAATTTCTACCCAGTGAGTTTACACTGTTTTAATAAGTTTAAAATTGTCCCTAGTCCATAAATGCAAAGGTGGACTTACACAACATAAATGCCATTCCAGCCAACTAACTAAAATCAACAAGCTTGTGAAAGTCCCTGAAAAATATATGGAACCATGATCTCTTAAAATCTTGGAAGTTGTTTAATTTGATCCAATGAGGACAACTCAGCCAAGTTTTGAAGCTCAGTGGCAGTGTCATAGTTATTTATTACTTACAGTGTTTTCTCAGAGGATAGTGATCAAGTCCAGATGGCTGCTCAACCACTTAAAAATGTCCAAACTGCATAAACCACATCTAGGTTTGGAATGAAAATTAGAGCTGAAATTGCCATCACTTTACTAAACATGTGGAGCACAATGTATAAAATGTTTTAACAAGAAGTCAAGAAAAACTTGCAACTAAGATAGAAAAAAAAGTAGTTTATTATGACATAACATCCAAATATAAGTCGACAACTATGGAAAAGGTCAAAGAGGGAAGCATCACACTGTATATCTTCTGGAAAGGAGCTGTGAACCCTGTAAAACAAAAGGAACAATTGCATAAGGTTAAGTTACAGCAGTCAGCACAGCATGATCTCCGTCAACAGAAGGTGAAGGATATTGATTGCATAAACATGTTTAATGAACAAACAACAAAGACAAACCATTAACATTTTTGACAAAGATCCACTACAGTTGTTTCTTTAAGAATTGTGACAAAGATATGTACTGAGCACGAAATGTTACTGCTGAAAAATAAACAGTACTTTCTGGCGGAAAAACTATGTAATAGAAACATTGTTTCTAAATAAACATATTTTGGGCATTTCTGTACTGCAACTTCTTGTTAATTAGCCTATAGCGACATACTGATATATCTGTGATAAGCCAAATAAGCCAATTATATCTGCCATGCCAAAATATTGGTCTGGCTCTACTACATTTGACGCAAGATCAGACATATTGGCCTTGAAAAAGAAAATATATCTCTAGCATTGGTGGGTGCAGTTAGGATGTATCAGCCAACATCTTTGACATGTCATTTGTGCGGCGTCCATAATGAGTTCACCCCTGTGACCCTGTCGTGGTATGTGCCTTTGGCCTGACTTGTGTTTTTGCTCTGTCTCTCAATCACCAAGTCTGTTCTTTTTTTCAGCAAGACAGGTGTTGCAATAAGATTGTGTCAGGATCTACAGTCTCTTCTTTGTCACTGTGTCAGGATTATAATATTGTAAAACCATGTGTATGTTCTTCATCATTTGTTAAACTCCTGGGCACTTTTAATCATTCACATTTTCTCCTTAAAACCTATAAACAATTATTCACCTTTGTTAACTACAACAAAGCCACCACCTTTAAGTCTTACACTGTTGTGCATGTTCATAAGGGCTATGTACATAAGCAATTTATTTATTGTTGCCTCTTATTAACCCAGGTTGCAATTAGTCTTTGTTTTTATCAATTAAAAACCTTGGACGTCACAGCTTCACAAATGTAATGAGTTGTTGGATCTACTTGGTTTTATACCTTAGATTGAATACTGTAGCTGTTTTACTTTAGGAATCACTTTGAGCTCTATCTTAACCTGTGACAGTAAAATGCCGAACTAAGAAACTGTTAATTGATTGATTCAGCAGATTAATAAATGATTAAAATATTCTTTAGTTGCAGCCCTAAATCCATGGATGGAACAGTTACATAAGTTATGTAGACACATGAATCCCAACATTTTGGCGACTGGTGGACGCACATCACTCCTGCTCATACACCAGTTGTGGGATTCATTTTTAAACAGATGCAGGGTTAGTACTGACGCGCTTGGCTTTATCCACATGAGGTATTCCTTACATTCAATCACTGTTGGGGGCCACAGCAGTTACTGCTGGAAACTTCGGCGTCTTTCTTCAGCACAGTGGGCCTCACCACGTCCACATCACGGTGCAGGTGATCCAGTAAGCCTGTGAGGATGCTGGGAGCTGCGTAGAAATCGACCAGAAAATAAGCCCCTCGGCTGTGTCTCTGATTGTGTTTGGTTATCTTGTAGGGAAGCAGTTTCTCCCCCAGGTTCTCCAGGTCCCTCACCACCGCGCCCCGCTCCATCAAAGTCTCCACTGTCCGCCGGAGAGCAGCCGCTGTCTCCGGCCGCTGCATCGCCTTCAGGATCAGGGCCAGCTCGTAGCGAGGCATGGCTTCGGCGAAGAAATCCTCGATTCACACTTTTAATTCAGCCGGAGCC
Source organism: Siniperca chuatsi (assembly GCF_020085105.1). Lineage (NCBI taxonomy): Eukaryota > Metazoa > Chordata > Actinopteri > Centrarchiformes > Sinipercidae > Siniperca > Siniperca chuatsi. The sequence goes on from NC_058052.1 coordinate 11,396,466, forward strand.
GGGTTGATGTCATTGCCAGATTACTCAATTCAAAGACGACCATGTTATGACACGAGGAACAGGAAAGGTCTTTGGTGATGACGTATAAAGCATGCGCCTATATTGACCACGACATGGCTAAATATTACAAATAAGAAGAACGGTGTATAAAATGTGCAGTTCAATTACTACAATACTATACTGATTTAATAAACGAATGCTTTTTTTGAACGTAATTTATGTGTAAACCAATAAAATCCCGAGAGGAAAATGAGATAGGAGTATCTTTGCTAACGTTCATGAGGTCCTACCTATGGGTCCTACTGGTCCTACTCTACCACGATTTCCTAGTTTTTGTAATCCAGAGCTATAACTTTTATACATGCATAATATCATTTTTTAGAGAAAATAGTCGGTGCTGTTTATGAATTTATTTAGCAATTAACTGCAGGGCAAATTAACCTATTAAATCTGTTCATAAAGTGTCTGAAGAGTATGTTGACGTCGTCATTATGCGCCTGCGCACATGCCCACAAGTTACGGTTCCGTTCACTTCCTTCTCTTCCAGAAGGAGCGTGTTGAAGATGGCGGCGCAAAATTCGATGCCGAGTGATCTTTACAAATGCGTATATTCGTTTCTTCTGGAGAACAAGTTCACCAAGGCGGCTCAGCAGTTTCTGAAACAGACTAAAGTGGTAAGCGGCTCACCTTGTGTGGTTGACAGCCAGTTGTACGTGCTGTCTGTCTCTAGGTGCTTTGACTTGAAGTTAAGACAGACTGCACGAGGAGTAACGTTAGCTATGTGCAGAGACCGTACGGCCGCCGGTAAAGTTAGCACGTGTAGGGGCACACAGACAAGTTGTGTTTCAGCTGCCCCCCCTTTCTCCTGAACTCATTAGCGTTATCATCTATTAGATTATGAATGAGAATCATACAATGTTTTGCATTGCAGGGAATTGCAACTGATTTGTTCAATTCTACAAACTTTAAAACAGCTGGAAGTGGTTGGCTAAGTCAGTGCTTCACGTGTTTCTCTACAGACTCCACAGGATCAAAATGAAGAAAGCCTCGTCGACATCTACAACTTCTGGGTGAAGTGAGTTGCTTATTGTCTTTTTCGCTCCTCTTTCAATGCTAGCGTTTATTTAGTTTAAACTAATATCAATACACTTTGAAAATATGGCCAAGCCAGCTTTGTGGGTCGTTTCTTTTTCCTATCAAATGGCGTCATGGAAGTTGGATACGTTGTCTAAGTTAACGTTACTGGTAAAACCTCTCAAAGCAGAAATCTACCCCTAAAGCAGACCTAACACCGCGTTTTGGACTGTAAAGCCAATATCTGCAAGGCTCTGTCCTCCTTAGCAGCAGATTAGTGCTTGAACTGGTGACATTATCAGGTCACACTTGATCCGCAAACCCTTGAATTTATGATCGACTCTGTGGGCTTACAGCTGTGAAACAGAAAATATCCCCATATCCACTTAAAATGTACCTAAATAGCCAATTTAACATCTGGCCCATGGGCCATTTGGCGAACATTAGTACATTTGTAGTGACGCAGATCAATATGTATTTCCCTGTAAAACTAAGCTAATTTGTACAATCGTAGAAAAGGTTTCAGTCGTAGTCATCTGGACACTGTTTTCAGAATCAAGATGTTTCGGCTCCCATCTGGAAGTCAATTGAGAATAACTTCTGGACGGGAGCCAAAACGTCTTGATTCTGAAAACAGTGTCCAGATGACTACGACTGAAACCTTTTCTACGATAGAACACTCCTGGACGAATGAGGGACTACACCGTCTTAATTTGTACAATCACTACTGCTGCTGTCCAAATATCCTAGGGCTTATTTTGCTCTCTAAGCAGCAGCTCCAGGATTTGTCTCCAGGTGACAATTTAAAAAATGAAATCTAAGCTGTTTATTTTACAAATGGCCAGTACATTCTATGTTAGGGTAGATTCTCCCTTTAACATCACTATGGGTCTTCCTAGATCTCCTGAAACCAAGAAACGAAAAGCACCTACCAACAAGACTGAAGCTACAAATGGTCCATCCGCCAAGAAAGCAAAAACCAGTACAGAGAGCTCGAGCAGTGAAGAGTCGAGCAGCGAGGATGAAGCTGTTGCAAAACCAACTAAGGCAGCCCCTGCAGGTAATATCAGTATATTTGACACAGCGAACTGAGGCTGGTTGAATTCTGTCAGTAATGTGCCATTTTGAAACCTTCTACAGCATTATCAGATTACATTAATGTTTGTTTTAGCAGCCAAGGTGGTGCCTGCTAAAGCAGTAGCTACTAAAGCTGCATCCAGCAGCAGTGAAGACTCCAGTGACTCGGAGGAGGAGAAGGCCCCTGCAAAGGCCCCTGCAAAGGCTCCTCCAAAGGTAGGAGGGAATATTCTAACTAAAGATTCATCCCAGATCTAGTAATTGCTGAAAATATATGCTATGTTTGTGGGTTTATGCTATTATTAAAATGTATTATGTGCATATAGGCTCCTGTGAGGAAGAAAGACAGCAGCTCTAGCAGTGAAGAATCTGACTCTGAGGATGAGCAGCCCGCCAAAGCCCCTGCACCAAGTGAGTTTATAGCCAGAAGTCATTAATACTGTGTAATGCAACTGTCTTTAATTGTGAACTAAAATTGAGCTGATAATGAAAATTAGTTTTTGTCTAATTTATCTGATTTACCTCTGAATAACAGAACCCAAGGCTGGTGCAGTCACGACACCCAAACCAGCTGTTCCAGCTAAAGGTGTAGCTCAGAAAAAGCAGGAGAGCAGCAGTGAAGACAGTTCCTCAGATTCTGAAGATGAAGAGCCAGCCAAGGTATGCTAAAAAATCTGACCATATCTTAATCTTATTAAATGTTTTTGTTAGAATAATGTAGAGCAAGCTTAATCAAATATTGATTGTAGTAGGTAAACATATACAGCAGACTAATCAATTCAATGGGTTGTATTGGACATGTGTTGCCAAAGCACAATTACGATAGACAATGAATGAAACTGCTTGCTTCACATGTCCTGATAGGCTCCAGTCAAACCCGCCCCAGTGAAGGCTGCGGCAGCTGCTGCTGCTGAATCGAGCAGTGAAGACTCTTCATCTGAAGATGAGGCTCCGCCCAGCAAAAAGCCCAAAGCAGGTGTGTTTTTATACTTTTATTTATTTTTTACCATTGTATGCTCAATGGCTTCTACACACTACACAATAACAGCCCGACAATCTCCAGTTACAAAAGATGTGTGGCGCTGGGAAGAGCGATGAACATCAGGGGAGGTTTGATTGCACTTGAAATTAGTTCAGTGACATTCACCAATCGGAACAGAGCTTCCATTTGTTTTTAACATGTTAATGAGATGCCCGAGTCAAACAGTGCTACATGGAAAAGTAGTTAAATTAACCAAAGATTTCTTTTGCAGTCTATAGTCTGTCCTGTCATCTTTTCCCCATCCAGAAACTTTTCTTTTTCTTTCAAAAATAAGATTGAAACTTGCTAGTGCCTTCTCAGAGGCCACGATTATGATGTTGACACATCATAGTCGCTCCTCCATAACACCTCTCCTTCCTCCCCATGCCCATTTCCATCCTTCCCATCCATGGCTCTGACAGTCCACCATGTGTCCTATCTAAAGGAGCTGATCACCTGGCCCTAAGTGCTTGAAGTACTGTATAAATGTACCACGGCCTTGTGTTGTATGTCATGATGTTGATCAGATTCCTTTGTCTTGGTAGGTGCATACAGCGCAGTACCACCTCCTGCTTCAGTACAGAAAGCTCCAGCAGCCAACAAGGCCAAGGACAGCGACTCGTCAGACAGCAGTGATGACAGCAGTGACGAGGAAGAAGAGAAGAAAGTAGCAGGTAAGAGGTGCCCACCTTTCTCAGCTTGAAGTGTCAGTGTTTTTACTGACAAGTCTAACAGCATTGTAATCCTCACAGCGAAACCTGCACCAGTCAAGGCCACTGCTGCCAAAGCTGGTGTGCCCAAACCCTCTGCAAAGAAGCAGGAGTCCAGCTCTGAGAGCTCAGGTAACGATCAGAATCCCAGTCACTCATTTTCTACTCAGCGTGATCCGATGCCTGTGAACATGTGATAAATATTGTTCTTCATGCCCATGTCTTTCCAGATTCAAGCTCTGATGAGGAGGAGGCAAAGAAACCCGCAGCCAAAGCCACCCCAGCTAAAGCAGCCCCAGTCAAATCTGCCCCAGCTAAAAAAGAAGACTCAGACTCATCAAGTTCAGAGGAGGAAGAAGAGGTGAAGAAACCTGCAGCGAAGGTGACTCCTGCTAAGGCTGCTCCAGCTAAACCTGTTGCAGCTAAAGCCACACCTGCTAAAGAAGACTCCTCAGAGGAAGATTCCAGTTCGGAGGAGGAGGAGACGGCAAAGAAGCCCGGAGCTAAACCTGCACCTGCCAAGAATACCCCAGCTAAAAAAGACGAGTCCTCAAGCTCAGGTAATGTGAGCTTAGCATTTCTGTAAGAGTGAAATATTTCTTGTCATACCTTGAATTTGCTTTCATTTATGTATATCTCTTTGCCTGTTCTACCAGTTTGTGGTGGGATCAAGGCTAGTATTCATCATTTAGTCAATTGTTATTTGTATTCTCACCCCTGCTTTGTTATATACACTTGGGTGCCCATTTATTAGGTACACCTAGCTAACACTAATGCAGTCTAATACAACAGTCCTGCAATAAATCCTACTTTAATGAGGGTATAACTTCCCATTTTTGTAGAGAGTTGTTGATTCATCTTATCATCATTTTGGACCATACAGTTGACTGTTGGTTCTGTTTAACTGTATTGCATTATACTGAGAGGTGTTTTTGTTATTTAGCCTACCCTCATTGATATAAATGAGGTGAACAAAATAATAGAAATATCAGTCAGTTTGACACAATACAATTCAACAGCACCACAAACTCCACAATGATCATTAAGTTGAATCAGTACAGCTCAAAAACAGAAACTGAACATTATAACTTTCATGAAGGTAGGATTTATTTCAGGACTGTTGTGTTAAACTGCATTAGGTTTAAGTTAGGTGTACCTAAAGAACAGGCAACGTGTACATTCATGTGTCTATCTGTGTAATTTTCAAAATATTGTTTGCTGTTTCAGATAGCAGCTCTGAAGATGAGGCTCCTGCAAAACCTGCCACTAAAACTGCAGCCCCACCAACACCTGCTGCTTCTAAACCTGCCGCAGAGAGCAGCTCTGATACAGAGGGCTCCTCTGAGGACGAGGACGAACCAGTGAAAGCCAAGCCAGCGGCTAAACCAGCTACCCCGGCTTCCAAGCCTGCTACCCCTGTTGCAAAGCCTCCTGCAGCAGCAGAGAGCAGCTCAGACTCTGACTCCTCCTCTGAGGATGAAGAACCAGTCAAGGCTAAACCTGCAGCGGCTAAACCAGCTACGCCAGCCTCAAAGCCTGCTACTCCTGCAGCAAAGCCTCCTGCAGCAGCAGAGAGCAGCTCAGACTCTGACTCCTCCTCTGAGGATGAAGAACCAGTCAAGGCTAAACCTGCAGCGGCTAAACCAGCTACGCCAGCCTCAAAGCCTGCTACTCCTGCAGCAAAGCCTCCTGCAGCAGCAGAGAGCAGCTCAGACTCTGACTCCTCTTCTGAGGATGAGGAAGAACCAGTCAAGGCTAAACCTGCAGCGGCTAAACCTGCAGCGGCTAAACCTGCAGCGGCTAAACCTGCAGCGGCTAAACCAGCTACGCCAGCCTCAAAGCCTGCTACTCTTGCAGCAAAGCCTGCTGCTGCAGCAGAGAGCAGCTCAGACTCTGACTCTTCTTCTGAGGATGAGGAAGAACCAGTAAAAGCCAAGCCAACAGCTAAACCAGCTACCCCTGCTACAAAGCCTGCTACAAAGCCTTCTACAAAGCCTGGTGCAGCAGCAGACAGCAGCTCTGACTCTGACAGCTCAGACTCTGAGAATGAGGCAGCCAAACCTGCAGTCAAGAAACAAGCTCCAGCAGCAGCGGCCAAGAAACCTGCCCCTGCTGTCACCAAGGCTCCTGCAGACTCCAGTGATGACAGCTCCAGTGATGAGGAGGAACCCAAGAAGGCAGTGCCAGTACCCAAGCCCGCAGCCACAAAGGCAGCTGCAGCTCCAACAAAGAAGGCTGAGGAGAGCAGCTCTGACTCCTCGGACAGCTCTGATTCTGAGACTGAGACAAAGTCCACCCCTGCTAAGCCTGCAGTCACCATCAGCAAGGCAGCCACACCCAAGGTAGCCACAACCAAGGCAGCCAAGGCCCCAGCAAAGCCAGCAGAGTCCTCCTCCAGTGACAGCAGCTCTGAAGAGGAAGAAGAGGCCGGTAAAAGTACTGTAAAACCTGTTACACCTGCTGTAAAAGCCAAGACGACCCCAGCAGCTAAAGCTAAAGAGAACAGCAGCAGCTCCTCAGACACTTCATCAGATGAGGAGGAAGCTCCACGCAAAGCAGCCACAGCACCCAACACCCCCGCAACAAATGGTAAGTCTCAACCAAATACTGAACGTGATGTGGCCATTTAACAGGGAGATTAAATGTATTAATGGGTAAACTGCACACTGGATCCCTCAAACGGCCATTACTTGAAAGGTTTGGCTTATTGCTTTTTACCCCACCTTTTATTGGTCTAGTGTTGCGTAATTTCATGCATCTTATATTATGGAACACTTAGTGTTGACTGGTACACAGTTCTCCTAATATGAGCACAAGTAACTTTTTCCTCTGATTCATGCAGGTACCAATGGAAAGAGAAAAAGAGATGGTGAATCATCAGAAAGTGAAGAGGAAGAGACTGAAGTCAAGACACCAAAAAACAAGAAAGCAACAACCACACCACAGACTTTTCCTAAAGCCAATAAGAAGGTAAGACCTGCTAGAGACTGGAACTTGGTCCTAAGCCTGAGTTGCCAGTCTTCAGTCAAAACATATACAACCAATAGCTGCTGGATAAAAGTGATTGTTTTCCTGAAGGGAAAAGAGCCATAATTTGATGGAAATAACTTGTTTCTTTCAGTCTTCCAACGTACCGTTTCGTAGAATAATAGAGGAAGAAGTAGATGTGGATCCCCGTCTTACAGACAACTCTTTTGATGCAAAGGTGAGTTCAGTAACGTCTGCGAGCATTCTTACAGCAGCACACTAAGATTGCTGAGGCCAGCCAATAATTTACTATAAAACATGTTCATTTCTCTTTGCTATTCCAGTCTGGAGCCAAAGGGGACTGGGGCCAGAAAGCTAACGATGTGCTCAAGTTCACAAAAGGCAAGTCATTCCGACATGAAAAGACGAAGAAGAAGAGGGGAAGCTACCGTGGCGGAGCCATCTCCACCACAGTCAACTCCATTAAGTTTGACAGTGACTGAGGAACTTCTCCCTCTGGCCCCTCTCACCTGAACTGTACTGTACCTGTGTGACCAGGACTATCAGTTGTCTGTAAACAGTCCCTCTATTATCACAACCCAGCAACAGCAGCACACAACCGAGGAATGTGACCTGTAGAGCTGAGCTGGCACTTTCATAGCTGCCCTTAGTTTGTAATGGAGACCAATAGTTTGATCTCTGCTCTGAAGCTACAGTTAGTCGAGCTGTGGCAGCAGGAGAGAGATGCTCCCAGCTGTGACTTCAGACCAAACTGCTTAAGGTTGACATCCATGTGACATGATTACCACTTATAGCCACTAGGTGGCTGCAGGCCACCTGTTAATGGTAAATTGTGTGCGTTGGGCCCCTTTTTTGCTTGTTTTGACTTTGTTAACCTGTACTTTATTCTCAAATGACATGTCTTATTTCTTTGTAACATACATTTTTCATTTTCATTTATCTATGTATGAATGACAGCCATGCATCCCAACAGGTTCTTTATTATGTATTAAGAAAGGCTGATATTGATTTTTAATGGATCACATGGATTCTTGAAGTTTGTTTGGTTTTATATGGCCACATTTAAATACGGAGAGGGTGTGTGCTCGGGTTTTTTCTCTTTACATTACATGGACATTTAGAGAGTAGAACTGAGTTTTATACTGTGTATTTATTAAGTTTTATTCCATTTAAACCTTTAGGACCTCAAGCCATCTCGAGCTATTCTCAAGCCATTTTGCTTTATTGTTTCTTCTGATGTTAGGATACCCCTGTCAAACCCTCTCTAAAGTGTTCATCAGTGGTATGGAATTTATTCACCAACATAACGGAGAGCCATGTTTGTTTCAATTATTTGAATTTACTCTCTACAAACATTTGTGTACTTTTTTTTATTTTTATTGTCAATTCTTGTAGCGGTAATTAAAGACATAACAGATTAAATGTTGATGTGCTTATAATCCTGATTTTGAGGCTTTGTTGTTTTGGGTTTTTTTTATTCATTGACACTCATTTGTCCTGTTAGACAGGGGCAGTTTCTCATTGTGTTCACTCAGTTGATTAGTTTTACATGCACAGAAATGGGGAAGAAGTCAATATTTTTAGTATGCATCTACAAATTATGAGCTGCTTCGTCCATCTATTGATGATCCAAGCATTTAGCTAGAAAGTTGACTTGAAAGTTTTATTAAAGCCACTAGATGGCAATCAGGTAGCTCTTTGCTCCAGTACTGACCTTCAGTTGTAAATGTGAAACTCGCAGTACAGTACTCTTTCAGGGGATGCTAATTGCACTTCCATTAAAACAAATAACGGGGAGATGTGACAGATTAAAAATCAAATGGTCAAAATGCAGCAGAGGCTAAAATAACCTGACTTTGAATCTCTTCTATTGGTCAAGCTCCAAAAAGGCTGGCTCCTACATTTCATATTATCCCAATGAGAGATAACCCTGACGACATCACTATCACAGCTATTAGTTATTTTCACTGACTGGGTAGTACTCGCCCTGACAAGAACTGATATTCATGTGTTAAATGGGTGGAGTGTCCCTTTAACTAGCCCTTTTACTCCAGATATAGACCATTAGCCCATACTATACTGTATGTTTCCATTTTTGCCAGTAAACCCACCAATTCAACCTTACTTTGTATATCAGCATACTTTTCAATATATGAAAAGGGAAGATGCAACGTGAGTGGAAATGGAAAGCCAACTGATGCAAGAGTGGAATATTTATCTCGCTCTCTTTTCTATTAACTCAACTTCAATCCAGGGTAATATTCAGTTTAACTGGCCATGTGGAGAGTCCTCCCTACAGTTTCATATTGAAGCCTCTCCAGAGAAATGCAAGATGTTTTATGTTTCACCAAGCAATGAGGGCATCTGACATCTTTTTATAAGAGTTGGTCACATAAAGGAGCGCTGCTTGTCACCTGGCAGCTTTGCAAACCAGATGAGTCTGATGTATTGATCATTCTAGGCTCTTCCTTTCAATACTGGCCCTATCAAGTTACTCAATGAGGCCTTCTACACTTTGTCTTTTATGAAGTATAAGATGAAGCTCTCTGGCCACTTTCTTATCTTCACTGGAAGAAAACTGCAACCCTAATTCCAAGACCCTTGTGGCTCTTCCAATGTTCACACTTATGTTTGTCTTTATTTTAAACAGCAGCAGTAGATTAATTTGGTTTTAGTGCTCTTCATTGCATAGAGATAAGGCTCCACTCAGTAACCAACTTCTTTTAACAGCTTTGATACGGTCACTCAGTTTTAAGTAAGCCCTGGTATTACTGTACCTGATCTGGACTGGTTCACCTCTTCTATAAAATGTTCTGTATAATCATAGATATCCTAATCGCATCCTTTAAGTAGCAATTAAAAGGTCGCAATTCTCACTCTAATCTTTGGCCTCATTAATCTGTAAACACATTTCATTTCACCGTTAGGTCGATGACACTCAGCTATGCTTCCCACTAAAACCTGCCAGTCCAACCAGCTTTGAAGTGAATCCTCAGAACATTTTACAGCACAGCAGACGTAAACCTGAAATAATTTTAGCAGCTCCTGTCACTCCCTGCTGTTTCAAAGCAAAGACATGTAGTTTTCTTTCCATGTTGTCAGTAAAACCTGCTGGTTCTTGACAGTAGTGCAATGTTGGTGGATTGTATCAGAAAATGAATGATTTTCTTTACTTATATTCCTCTAACTCCCTTTCCACAAGCCTTGGTAGAAAGTCAATCTCTTGCTTTCAGTGTGTACTTATTGCAGGTTGAATCTGCAGAGACAATATCACATTTTAGCAACTTTAAAACTATTTGCCAGTCAGTTTTAGAATTATTTGCCACATATCCCTCCTTTAGACCCCTTACAGAGAAGTGGGCAAAGTGATCCTTAGGCTGAACACTTTAGATTTACCATTAAACTGACTGAATTAACTCTGTTCTTATATTGGTGCAATAAAAATAATAATAAAAAAAAAGGTTTATTATTTTTGCATTAACTGCAAATAATACATGACAGATGGCCTAATGAGGCATACACTCGCTGCATTCAGAGTGAAGGCTTAATTCTTATGCACACATGACAAACAGCATGTGTACGTGAAATGTGTACATTTCTGTGCCTACACATAAAGAGCTGCTGGCTTAGGGGGGAGGTCTGCACTCACTCCAAATATAACCCCCTTCCCCAAGTCTGACAACAGTAAACCATTGAGCATTGCTTCACTGCTCACCAAGCAGAGAAATTTGACAGAGCGTGCTTGCTTGGGGTTTACATGGCTGAGCTGTTGGGGGGCTGCAGTAGCTGTACCTACTGCAGCGCCCCCAACTGTTACTGGGCAATTTTTCAGTGCAGATGCAACTGTTGTTGAGAGAATCAATGCAGTTGGTGGCGAACTTGCTGGCAGCATGTTGCAAACTACAAAGCCACTACGAGCTACAGGAGTGAGCCTTTAGGATTTGAAAGCAGAAGAAACCAGTGTTTTGCTTTCTTTCCTGCTATTAGTGCGAAAAAAAATCAATTAGTCAGCTAAGAGAAAATGAATCAACATTTTAAACAATCCATTACTTGTTTAAGTCATGTATCTGGCAAAAAAAAAAAATCCTAACATTCACTGGTTTCAGCTTCTCAAATGTGAAGATTTGCGGTTTTTCTGCTTTTTATATCCCTGTAAATTGATTTTCTTTGGTTTTTGGACTTGTTTGGATATAACAAGCAATTTGACAGCATTTCTGACACTATACAGACTAAACAATTAATTAGTTCATCAAAAAAAAAAAAAGAGAGATTAGTTGCAGCCCTAGTTACGGTGGAGGAAAACCATGTATCTCCAATTTTGGTGATTTTGATTCCTGAAAAACTGAAGGATCGGATGTTCTATTATAGGTTGAGAAATTTCTCCTACATCTTAAGCTAAATAAACTATATTAAAACCCCATTGGATTATCTTATTTTCACAAAGCTGGATAGAAGGCTGTTTTTCTTAGCTCATGAAAAGTCGATGTTTTGGTAATACATGGTTTTTGCAGGACAGCAAATTTATGTTTAAAGGGGAGTGTTGTAAAGTTGATACAACAGCGAGGATGATGATGTTCTGTTAAAAATAATTTTAAGTTCCATGTTATTGTAATGCCAGACTTAAACCGTGGAAAGAACAGTGGTGAGGAATACTGATGAGGCCCTTCAACCTAATCTCCTGCCTAGCAATCACTCCTGAGTACCACTTCCATCTGTCAGTCGCAACTTGTGCAAGAGAGCAAGCCAGCTCATTTCAGGCCAATGCAGCACAGTGTATGAAGGGGCTGCAGGACAATCTTTTAATGGGCAGCAGAGGTCGAGGACTGCCCATCCTGTCCATTTCAATTATACAAAACTGCTGACTGCTTCTGCACACACACGATTTACCATCTTTTTCTTCCTGACACACTCCAAGCGAACTGCATGCAATCAGCTATGCATTTGGCCTGAAAATGTTACACCCTGTTTCATTACACATGACAAATGACTTCCTCGGCGCCCCATAGATTAGTCTCGCTAATCCCCCACTGTGCTTTTCTCCGAGTCAAAGAGTGAAAATGAGAACATGGCAGGACAACAATCCAACTTACAAGTCAAGCAGAACACAGTCGTCCATAAACAAAGCTTAATCAGTTTTACATGATTAAAAACATCTTTAATAGAGCATTTCTTTCCAACATCCATCTTTTATAAAGTGTTTCAGTGAGCAATAATAATTAGAAGAATACACACTTTGAACAGTACATTGTAGAGCGAGACAAGCATCATTGATCTCTTATGGGACAAAATGATAGGAGTAACGAATGAAGAGGTGCTAACAAGAGTACAGACTTCTGCTCTTTGTCCCACCAAAGAAATAACTAAGGGTCTGTTGTCAGTATAGAACAGACATACTGCGGCATTTATACAGCTGAAAGTCAAATAAAATTGATTTCACTTCTTGTCTTGCCTTTTGCAGCAAACCATGTTAAATACGGATATAAAAGTGCAGTTTTTAGCGTTTGACAAAGGGGTCACACAATTACCTGCTGACACTGCATTCCTCTATAGAATATGGCAAAAATAAACATACAAACTTTGTTTGTATATTTTAAAATATGTAAATACCCATGATGACTTAGACAGGCAGGCTAGAGAAGCCTTTCAGTCACTATATTACAGCGACATGCGTTAATGATTGATGATGCCCCTCGGAGCTGCAGTCCTAATGGGTTCATTACATTAATTGTCTATTTAAATTCTTGAGACCTGTTGAAGGAGAATGCCTCTGATGCTACTGGTGTTGTTGCTTTGTTCACACACTGTCTTTCTCTCCCACTCACACGTTCCCTCCTGTCTCTATTATGTCTTTGGTGTGGCAAAGTCCCAGGCGGTATCCTGGGCACACTTCCACATGGCACGCACCAGCCGAGTGAAGCCCATGTCCTTGGGTTTCTCCAGCCCACGCATCAGCCGCTGCTTCATAATGGCTATGAACTCCTTATTACTAAGCTCTCCGTTCCCTGAGGAAGACAGACAGGGAGAGAGGAGGAGGGAAAGAGGGGTGATGGACAGGAGAGAGATGATGAAATAATAGAGGAAGGGTAAGTAAGAGGAGGAGACTGAATTCCATTTATTGATGATTTTCACCTGGCAGCAGAGGCATTATTTCCATATATATCTGCAGAGAAGAGCTATGATGAACCAGCCAGGTACTTACCATCACAGTCGAACAGAGCGAACACCACGTCACACACGTGGTCTGACAGCTCCACTTTGGCCACAGTGCGGGCCACCTGCTTCATGGTAACTGAGAGACAGAGGGAGGGAACCACAGATAGAGAGATTCACTGTTTGTGGAAGAGAGTAATAGAGGTGCAAGTCACACAAGCCAGCTCATAAATGGCCCATGTGGAGGACATTGTGCACAAGTCAAAGTGCTTGCGATCGATAGCAGGCAGGGCTCCCATTCACCGGGGAGACTATCTGATAGACGCGAGAAAGAGAAAGAAGGGGCTGAGAGGAGGAGCAGACAGCATCAGGACATCCAGCTGAGAATGAGACAGGCTGAGAGGAATGAGAAAAGGTGGAAGGCAGGAGGGGATGGAGGTGTACAGAGTAAGAGAGGGAAATGGAGACAGAGACCGGGGAGAAAAAAAAGCCTCAAGGTCATTTCAGAAAAACAAATAGATAACACAATGTTCAAAACCTATAAAGTTTTAACCAGAATTATTGATTATCAAACTTCAAAGGGCACACAAGTGGAAGAGCAAAGGGAAAGAGAAACAGAGGAGGATGAGAAAGAGGAGAGGGCTAGGATAAAAAGAATAATGTCTGACAAAATCTCCCTGCAAATAGCAGGATAAAAAAAGAATAAAAACAGCTGAATCACTCCACCAAGAATCTCATTAGCCTTCTTTTCTACCTTTAAGAAAGGCAATGTGCAGCTCCAGATAACACACCCACATATGAGAAACTGTACTAAAAGGGTGTGAAATCATGGGATTTGAGAGCGAAATGAAAGAAAGGGAAAAAGAGAAACAAAGATGTAAAAGAGATGAGAGAAATGAAGAGCTCCATTAGGCTTGAAGACTGGGAAGATGGTTTCACTGCACGGACGACGGGAGGACGGAGATAACTTGCAGACGCATGCTTGGCAGCTCTCCACGGACCTACAGCAGCCTGATGTTTACAATCACCCCCACACACACACTCACAAACATACCGACACAGACACACACTGCTTGTTAATGTTTAGACATGCAGCTGAAACCATACACTGGAAACAAGCACTTCAGGGTCGACCCTGCACTCCCTTAAAGTCAATCAGAACTAATGGACATGCTGACAGAAAACATATGGAGGCCTATTGAAGGGCTGAATCACTGCGATAAATGAAGAAAACATTTGACTCATCAAACAATTGCCATATTATAAAATCTACAGATCCTGGCTGCCTGTGCTGCTCTCACATTAAATTGACTTTCATTGTTAGGATCTGGCAGATGAATGGATTCGGTAAAAATGAATGTGTTGAGGAAGATAAAGGAAACAAGACTAATTGAATGACTGATTTGACGCTTAGTAATTGGTCTTCTTGAATAATAATTGTAGACCCATTCTTCAGGGGTGAGAATGCAGGGTCAATCACAGTCAACTCTCTGTCTGATAATTAAAGACATAATCCTTAAACCCCCATTTATGGTCAGCATCTTTTCTGCAAAAGCCATTCAATTCATTTACATTCAGTAATTACGTCTTTGTATGGTAGGTTTCATTGTTAGTGGCGGAGTCCTGTCATTCCCACACAGATTCAAATTGCCTTCACACGAACGAGGATTCATTTTAATGTCTTGCTTTTGGGTACTTTGAAAGTGTTGGTAAAACTGATGTTACCCGCCTCCCTCCAGTCACCAGCTTACAGGTGAAATACACCCTCCTGGTGCTTAGGAGGGAAAGAGCAACCATGTAATGACAGGTCAGCCCACTCCCAACCCTCCTCTCCCTCCCTCAGTGATGATGCTGGAATGTGTCAGTAGGCATCAGTAGTCTGCACTGTCAGGTAGGAAGTGATCTGTCATGTGTGCGTGTTCATGGTTCATGGATTTAAGCATGCACTCTCCAGCAGGCCGGGAGGAAGAGGCGGTAGATAAATGGATGGATGGACAAACAGATGACAAATGGCTGAACAAGGTTTGGGAGCAAAGCCAGGCAAAAAGAGATGTGGGAAGCAGATCTGGCTGGCTGAGTGTTAACAACTCTCAGAGAGAAGATGAAAGTGACAACAGTTAAGTCTAAAAGGGAGTAATTAGGAGGAAAGAGAGAATGTCAGAGGAAAAGGGCGAATGTGGGTGTACCTTTATCTATGGAGGCTCCAGCCATGTGGTAGAAACTCAGGGCTGTGTCCACGTCATTCACGTTCTTTAGGAAAGTAAAGAAATTCTCCACCTCCTCAAATGTGATGCCCTGCACAAGACGGGAAAATATATTTAAAAAACAACAACAATCATCTGGGTGAGATTAGAGCACTACAATCCTGTGAAAAATCAGCCAAATATTGTCATGACAATAGCTGTGACTGCACAATGACATTTTGGGAGCAGCTCAGCAGTGTGACACAAATGACTGGAGGATGTGGGCAGAAGCAGGAGACACATGGATGAACAGTGTGCCATGGATGGACAGGGGAACAGAATCACACATGCACATGTACACATATAAACAGATGCAAAGTCACACAGCTGTCACACACTGCTCATTTGCAAGGAAAAGTGAGCAGCTGGTCTTAGGTAGTAAATAACACTTTTCTCATTTACATTACAGGTTATGCCAACGCTGAGAGACAGATAGAGGGATGGAAAAAGAGGGTAAACAGTGAAAGAGGGAAAGAGAGAGAGATGCTTACAGCAGTTTAATTCCTCAGAGAGACACAACTCTAGCAGCACCCACCCTCATCATTTTCTCATGCCTGGGAGGAACGGCAACTTCCCTGCTTTCCGTTTTCTTTTCTCTGCTAATCACTGCATTTAACCATCAAACTTGTCTTATCATAGCTCTGTCTGACATCTGTGGTGCTTTAATGTATACCAACAAGCTACTATGTCAAGCTTACTATCTTTGGGGGAGAAAGAAAAAAAACTGAAATAGGACGCATTTTGCTGCGACACCTCTGGGGACAGGATATGCATAGGCGCAACTTCAGTCAGTTGACTGATGGGGCTCATTACAGTGAAGCAGAACCAATATGAAACCAAAGATCATGCAAAGCACTGGAAATAGGAAAGAGATATAGGCATATACTGAAGTTGGCTTCAAGCCCTCTACATCTTGAATATTTTTTCATGCATTTTCTGGTCTGTCCCAGTGGAACCATTTTATTGCTTAGAGCAATGTGGTGGTGTTTGGTGAAAGAATCTCTAGGCAAAGGAAAGTCAAAACTCTTTTTTATAAGAAACCTTGCATGGAGCTTCCCAGCCTGAAGTAAACTAAACTGAATAAGGAGTAGTTGATTGATAGAAGAGCAAACGAGGAGGAGGACAAAGCCTGAAACGATCAGAGTGAGGCTGTGGAGACACTGACAGAGAACGGGCTTATTAAGAAGCTCAAAGAGGGATGGAGGACTAATTATGCCCTTTCTGCTGAGCAATGGTTGCTCTGTATTTGGTCACCACAAACAGAGATAGTGGAAGGTAGAGGAGTTGGAGAGAGTAAGTGTCGGTCAAGCTCCGAATGTGCTGTCCTCTCCCAGTGATATATTATCTCATCCCGTCTCTCTCACACACTCGCAATGTCCCAGCACAATCTTCTTTTCCCTCAGGCACACGCCGTCTGTCCCACATCCTTGCATGTAGGCCAATTAGTTAAAAACACTTACACCACCAAATCTAGCACCATATATAACCACAGAGTACCAATCACTTATCTCAGAGATCTATGAAATCGTGAATAAGAATACACAGATTTATCTACCTGTGCATCCTTAAACATCTTCTTCAAGCCCTTCTGCATCTGCTTGAGTTTACGAGACTGGACGCCACTATAGGCCAGCAGCATACCCCCAAACTGTCTCTCGGTGATTCTGCCGTTCACAGGATCGTTCCTCTCAAACTGCAGGGGGGAAAGACAGAAACGGGAAGAGTGAGTGCTATGCAGAGGGACAAACAAATTAATAGGAGGAGCAGGGCATGGGGAGATGAGAAACAGGCATTGGTGACATTAAATCTGAATGTGCATTTTTTTTTTTTTTTTTTTTTAAAACAATGTTCCTCTAGAGCATGGCTTAACAGCAGTGGGCCTTGGCTGTCAGGTCAATCCAGTCGATTTATGTCTGAGGCTGTTCCGACAGCCAAACGGCTCCCTCCCTCCTTTCTCTCTGAACGTGCCGACATCTCAAAATGTTAATTTGTCGCACTTGTGAGAGGCAACTTATGACTAAGACAAAATAAGCCTGGAGTGAAGATTTCAGGGGTGACCTAAACATTCATGCACCTGTGGGGGATCTACCTTTTATGAAGTCAAGTCACATTAAACCTGCAACTACTGATTTGTTTGTGGGGGTTTTTTTGGCCACAAGCTTTGTACACAACATTGACATAACAGTTGCTTATATAATCCAGCAGTTAAGGAGTAACATTATTATTCATTTGGAGTCATGTTTCCGGCCTCCTGATGAATGTCCAATATTCACTCTCCTTTAGCTCTGTTTTTGGTCTCCACCAACGTCTGAGGGAAATATCTGGCCCTTTAGTTGCTAAATGCTCCGCTATGTTCACCAGCTAGTCTCTAACTGTCTGCCTTTTGGTGCTGAGCAGATAGTGTACAGTGTTTTTCACTGAAAACAGCTGCCCGCTGCAGCCGAAGAAGACACTATGAGAGCGGTGAGAGTGAACCAAAACAGTAAAGTTACGGAGCAAACAACTAAACAATGAGCTGAAACTCGCTATAAAGCTCCGTATGGATTGGATTGCCCATGTTAGTGTCAACCTTATCTGTGGCGTTATGATTTCCCCCTCTGAGCATTGTGGTATCATTAAGACCTGACAGATAGCGATTTCTTCCTGGCAGATGCTCCGACTCGAGTCCTATTCTTAGCTTCAGATGACTACGTCCATTATGGTTCAGTGTATCAGTTCCACTATCCACGCTAATTCAATAGATTAGAATAACCATAAGCTCAACAACACTTTTCACACAGTTACTGTAGAGGCAGGGGAGGGGGTCTGGTGTCAGTCTGAGGAGACATAAGCTGGCTTTTATATTTAACTCTCTCTCACAGCTTTGAGAGAGTGACAATGCTGACAGACAATCCACACAGCGCATCTGTCATACTCTGCCCCCCCCTTTGTGTTGCGCGTAACGCTCATCTGTCACTGCCTCTTTGTTTCTCCCTTGCCTCTTGAACATGTTTTGGTTAATTTGTTTGCTTGGACTAAATGTCACTAAATGACTAAGTAACAGGGACAGTAATGTTTACTTCCTATAACTTAAGAAGCTGTAAATTTTCATGTGTATTCCCTGAATAGGTGCAGAGGAGACTAAGATTTAAGATTACAGCAAAGCTGTAACATTCAAATTAATTCATTATGACGGCACACAATAGTGCAGTAAACCAGTAGATGAATATTCTCAGTATAATGTTCTCTTCCTCCACTCAATCACTTTCCTCTTTCATTACCTCTAGTTTGAGCACATCGTGCTGCAGTTTCCTCTGAAACTCCAAAAAGCTGCCGATGGTGAGTTTTCCCTTCAGGTCTTCTCCAAAGAAGTAGGTGGTGAGAGCAGAGCTGCAGCCGGCTGTCTTCAGGGTGTTTCCTGTGGTGGAGCGGTCGCGGTGTCTCATGCCCATACTGGTCTGGGAACGAATGATGCTCTGGACCTAAGGATGTAGGGGTCCCATGTAAAAATTGTTATAAAAATAATTTAATCAGACAACTGCCAACAATAAAAAGCCTATGAGGTTTGTGTAAGATTAGCTTGATTTAAAACAGAGAGCCATTTTCTTGGTCGCTTCATATTACAAAGCAGTTAAATTAAAAAAGGACTTTTTCATTATCTCACATAATGAGGTGTAACTTTAAAAACCTATATCATAAACCCTATCAGATCCTGTGGTAGAGATACTGATATCACAGAGTGCACAGCACAGCACTCTATTCCCTCTGAGAAAATGTCACAGTGGTGCACATCAATGCAGGGTCTTACCTTTATTGCCTGTCAGTGTGTGTTACTGGCTACTATAATGCAATAGGGGGCTACTGTAGATATTAAAGCACAGTCCAAGCATGTGGGCTGGCTGTTTCAACCTTGTGACTTCTTCAATATGTTTGTTTCATGTATGTCTGTGTGTGACTGCTGTATGCAAGATGTGCGGCTGATCACAGTCTAACCTGGTCAAACTCCTCAAGATCCACCTCTCCATCACCGTTCAGATCAAACATCTTGAAGGCAATCTCAAAGTTCCTCTGGGGAGCTGGACATCACAGGACACAAATCAATACAACAACAATATGAAAACAACACGTCACTCTGGATCGACCCACGCTAAAGAGTTCAATACTGACACGTGTGCAACATCTTCAGCTTTCATCTTATCCCCCCAGTGGTGCAACATGGGGCACTTTAGACAGCACAATGATTGCTTCACAATCAGCCCCACCCTCTGCCAACAGCGGAGCCACTGTCTATATGAGCTAATCTGGAATACTAAATTTGCATTAATGACATCTGAATTTGTACTTGCTGTACTGTTTTTCCCCCAATCTGTACACTTTCTGCAAAAGGCATTTTCTGTAACTCTCCTAATAACGCCGACTTCACTTTAATGGCCACAAGACCAGAGTCAGTGACATTTGTTTTCA
Organism: Siniperca chuatsi; assembly: GCF_020085105.1. NCBI lineage: Eukaryota > Metazoa > Chordata > Actinopteri > Centrarchiformes > Sinipercidae > Siniperca > Siniperca chuatsi. Next base: position 11,416,172 of record NC_058052.1, read on the forward strand.
GAACAGTATGATAACAAGGCTCTGTTCACAGTGTTAGCACCCTTTAATTAATGTGAACAATACACAATACAATCTGCATAATTTCAGTAGCTGCATACGGCCCCCCTGTAAAATAATGTAAGTGCAATGCACATTTTGCATATCGGATATACAGGCTATAACTTCAGATATTAAATTCTATCAACTCCAGTACTCCATAATGCTACACATATTTACATCTCAAATATAGCATTCATAAATTCACTTAACCATTTATGCCTTTATATGTAAGGTTTTTCACATCAAACATATTCTGCATTCATTATGTCTTTGCTTTATTAAAGTGGTCATATTATGCTCATTTTCAGATTCATAGTTTAGAATAGGTTTGCATTTCAAAAAACACCATATTTTTTCTCATACTGCACATTTCTGTAGCACCTCATTTCACCCTGTGTCTTGAACGCTCCGTTTTAGCTACCGAGTGAGGCATGTTACTTCTATTCGATCTTTGTTGGGAGTTACACATGCAGTACCTAGGTAAGGACTACTAGCCAATCAGAAGCAGAGTCGGTCGGGTCCTGACCAGCAAGGTAGTGTGATCCAAAACAAAGCCGCTTCAACCGGTAACTATGGCTTCGGTTCAGCCGAGTCTGATACTGAAACACAAGCAGAACAACCTGAACCAGCTTCACAAGCGAGACTAGAGCAAGACGTTTCAGAGTGGTAAGTTATTAATTTGTAACTAATTTATCTTTCATAGGTAACGTTTTAACTGTGCACTATCTCTACATCCCAGTAAATACTTTATGCCCATTGACTGCCTGGAGGGTATCTAACGTTATTTTAATTTAATATTTAGGTGTACTTGTGGAAACTGCTCAATTCGTGCATTATGACGCATGTTACATAGTGACTATACATAGTACAGTTTCTACACAGCGCTGCCTGTTTTTGGACAGTGACCTATCCTTTGTTGTGTTGTGGGACTATGTGTACAAGGGCTATAATTCCTACACTGTTCATCGGATGAAATTCAGACAAAACTATAATATTTACACACATATAACTTCTATTTGTTAAATTCTTTTCAATGCTTAATTTTTTACTACTATAACCATTTATTGTTTTAACAACCCAACTTCAAAGGCAATATTAAAGATTAATCTTGTTTCATCTGACAAAGGACTCAGACTGTATAAAAGCAGTAAATATGCACCACTATGAGGCATGAACCAATGTCCTCCTTTGTACTATTTTTGTGGCCGTGTTAAATGGATTGAAACCAACCATAAGGCATCCTGCCCTGTCTGCTTAAAAATGACTTGTCCTTGAAAACTTCCCCGGAGACCTTCTACATAAGAACAGATTATAATAAATGGCCGAGCTAAGCTGGGATAAAAGTTTACTAGAGGAAGGAGTCAGAGCTTCATTTTCATTACCATGATCTTTGACACATTCAGAAAGGAGGCATTAATGTGAAATTGACTCCCTGTATCCACTACCAATGCTAGATCCAGCTAAAACAAACTGATTCTGTGACACGCAACATCTCCAAGGCAGCTAGCTTGGTAGACACACGTTATTAACTTTGACAGAACTGCAGATCATACTGAACAGGCAGCCAGCTTTGTCACCTGGCTAATAATATCATATTGGAAAATTTCTCTCCTTTTCACTTTCTGCCTTAACTGACGCAGTAAGAAAGCAGAGAGCAGAGAAGACACAGAAGAGATCTTCTCGGAATTTGATTTATGATCAGTGTGTAAGATTTTAAGGATGTGGGATTGAATAGGATGTCTGTACAGTTCAACAATGTACTTACTGGACAGCACAGTGGTGAGGAAGATGTAGTCAGAGAAGGAGATAAGGCCACATTCTCCCAGTGTGAAAAAAATGCTGTCCTCATCTGCAAACTTCTCCCTCTCCTGGGCGATCTTCTGCTCATCCAGGCGAGGACAAAAACAGGAAGACGTTATATTAAAAACATTTCACATAATTGAGAACAAGCCTTACAGCTGTTCCAGGTGTGGCTTTGTGTGTGTGTGCAAGCAAGTGTGTGTGTCTGAGAGTGAAGCTCAATCGAGAGACTGGCTTGCACACACACAGAAATGTACACATATACTGTACTTCCACACACAGACACACACATTAAAAATAGCCCTGGTGCATAAGGATGACAATGGATAGACGGTTTATCACAATAACAGTCATGCAAATGCTGCATACACATGAAGCCGTACAGGAAGGAGAGGGTGGTAGTGACGAATAATTAGTCTGTGGTCAGTCCGAGTACAAAACCCATTATCCACCAGAGGCTGTACTCACAGTGTGAAATAGATATAAAAAGAGGGAAAACATCACAAGAGACTGAAGCACAAACACAAACTATTGATTAACCATATCTGAAACACAACCCAAATGTATTAATCATTAAAAACAAAGTGACTTTACCTCTCTCTTTCACACACACACACACACACACACACACACACGCACGCACAGTTAACTGACGTTTTTCTGTTAGCATGTGTATATTCACAGCATTGCATGACAGTGAGACCTAATCACATGCACACTAGACACAGTGATAGAGACTTGAAAGACAGTGTCCCACAAGTAGGACGCTCCACCAAACAGAGTGGACAGACAGACAGAGCATGCCTTGGGAGGGGGAGGGGGGCTGGGCCACGCTGAGCCCATGTGGAGTTACCTCCGTCTGTAAGAGGTCCAATTCAGAGGAGGAGGAAGGAGGAGAAACAACTGTTAGAGAACAGTGTGGCCTCTGCTGTCTTTAGCAGGGCCTTGAATGACAAAGACAAACATGTGCATTCATATTGTCACACACACACGCACAGAAAACAGCTTGCTCAAAACAAGATAATTGGGGGATACCACTCAAATATAGAATTCAGAATATGTCGTGCAGACTCTGCAGTCTGTAATTAAAATGTGCATGCATGAACAGCAATGCCTGCCAAAACTAGAAAGAATCAAGCAAAGACTGTGACTTCCCCAAAATACAAAATGATGCCGCGCCACTAACTAGGCTGTAATAACAATCTTTTTATACCCTTTGGCTGTCTCCTTTTTCTATCTTTCATAAGTATTGTCACCAGAGCTGTATGCTGAGTGGACATAGACTTAAATTAATTGGGGAAAACATATCGGAATACTAAAATTTGGTGGCATCCCCCTTAATAGCATAACATAACAGAATTCAAATTCTTTCCCCATGAACCAACTCCCTCCTCATTAGATACAGACTGTATAAAGGCTGCTAAAAACAATTGGTATAAGCTTATAAAATAAATCACTATACCCAATTTGTGTCTATCTTGACTCTTATACGTCAGTGATGCAAATATAGAAAGTAATGGTTTCTACTGTAACATTTATTATTGATGGTATCTACATTTACAGTATAAGGGGAGAAGGGAGTGGGAGAGAGGGGGAGGTGAGAGAGAAAAAACATTATTTTTGGAGCAGTGCTGCTAGGTTGAGAGAAACAGACAGAGGTAACAAAAGGCAAAATTTTTAACTCTTGGTGCCATAAGAGTTGAAGTCTTTCAGGTGTTTGCATGTGTATAAATGTGAAAGAATACTAGAAAGGGACAGGTATGAACATATAGAAAGAAGAAAGAGTAAAAAGAGAAAGTGAGTGAGAATGAAAGAGGTTTGTATTGGCCCCTGAGTTTGGAACAATGACACATAGAGAAAGCCCTGTGGGCCTGAGGTGAGCCAAAGTCCTAATGTCAGTCCACAAAACAGAACACACACACAGCTGCACAAGTGTGTGTTTCAATGGGCAAGCACATACTCATGCCCACACAGAAAGCTACACAACTACACACATGAGAGACATAAACACACTGGGCCTCATTATAATGATCAGAACAGAGGCACAGAGCACATTAGGCATAATAACTCACTTTTTTCAGCGTGTCCTGAATCGAGGACAAAAACACCCCGCAGAATAGTCAAAATGACATTCAAGGAAAGATGTCCAAAGATAATGGCCAAAGAGTAGAACCAAATAGCATATTCAACTGATAAGAGATCGGAGTGTGCATAGGCATATTAACCAATAAACACAGAGCTTTTAGTCTACTCTGATGCAGACTGTGTCCCAGTCAGAGAAGAATATGATTCTCTCTTTTCGTATCCACAGACTTCCCTGCTGAGCTGACAATATAGCTTTCACTCTCTTGCTCTCTCTCACATACACAATGTGCTATCACAATGTACATCTCTCCAGCAAATGTATGATGTAACACTATGCACTTCTCAAGCAGACACAGAGGTATGGCAGTGTGTATGTCAAGCTGTGCTGTGGGTTTCATCTTGCCTTTTAAGCATTTTCCATGGAGCTTGTGGCGCTGCTGTAAGATCATGTCCCATCGTCCCCTTCATCCATCCCCATTTCTGACACTTGGGAAAGCCTCAGCTTCCCACTGAAGTTGTACATTATTGGGTGCTCCAGCAACAAGCCACTCAACAGTACAAAAATGCAGATATAATTCAGATAAATGGTAAAACTTTTATCTGCAAGAGATACCTATTAGGCGATGTGACAGACTCTGTGTCTCATGAGTTTAGTCTTTCATCAGTTTTGATTCATCCCCCCAGAGGACATTATGCCTATAAAACATGCTGCTGCTTTCACTAAAAGGATCCCAACTACATTGGAGTCAGTATTTAACACTCATCCTAGATTTTTCCCAAAGCACAGATCTTCAAATGACTGTAAACCTAATTGCTGCAGCACTCAAGTTAATTAACAGCTAACGCTTTGTCAGTCAGCGTGTATGTGTGAGCATGATTTCTTTTTAAATTTCTGCCTTGAGCCTGCTCATGCGTTCATACGTGTCTGTATGTGTCAGCTACGCTATGGCCAAGTCCACAGGGCTGTGTCCAGATGACGGACTGAACGATCCAACTAGCCTGTGAGCTGAGGCAGAAACACAGTGCTGACAGAGCTGCAGGCTAGATGGCGCTGGCGGCGGGGAAGTCAAATGTAGAGAGAGAGAGAGAGAGAGAGAGAGAGAGAGAGAGAGAGAGAGAGAGAGAGAGAGAGAGAGAGAGAGAGAGAGAGAGAGAGAGAGAGAGAGAGAGAGAGAGAGAGAGAGAGAGAGAGAGAGAGAGAGAGAGAGAGAGAGAGAGGGGGTTAAGGGTTTGGTTAGGGCTAATCTCTCCAGTGCACCAGGCTACAGAGCAGTCCGATAGCTGCCTTGGCCCAAGCTTAAAGAGTCCAACAAATGAGACACATACAGCCAGATGCATGCATGCAAAGGGAATGAATCGCTTTCTGTTCATTTCACATGAGTGGCTAAGAAACACTTTCTAAGCACACCATTGAAAAATGACATACTTTGACTGCATAAAGAAGGTCTTTAGGTCATTCTTGTATTTCATTGTAAAATCCAAAACTTATGAATTACTGTATATACTTGTAGCAACACATTTTTGTATATCCTTAGCTTTTATCAACTATCGCTGACTGTAGAAAACTCAACAAATGATCAAAGCTTTAATAAATTAACTCTATTTGTTAGCTTTCTTTTACTTTCAAACAAATATAGAATCTAACAACTTTAAATGATCAAATCAACCACATGGCACTGTTGCTTTGATGGGTTCAATTATATCACAGCTGCGCTGATGAGAAGGCATACATTTCTGACATCCAGCATCATCATGTCATAATAAAAGAAAACAGGCAGCTGTTGAAGTGACTGTAACTGAGATAGAGACATAATTCAACACACTATACTGCAGTCCTCTAACATGGACATTTGGATACTAAAAATAATATCTATGACATAATATGTAATGTCATGTGTCACCCATCCATTTTCTGCTAGCTTCACTCTTGTTATTCACATTGCTCCACCAGCACTTTGTGTGGCCATGCACAGGCTTAGGAGCTGATAGCAGTTTACCACTGTACAGGCTGCAGTGCTTTGTTACTGAGTAGATCTGTGACCCTTTCCAACACTGCAGCTGCAGACACCCTGATAACAGGAGAGAGGAAACAAGGGAAGTGGATGATGAAAGTGAAACTGGATATAAGCCACATAGTTTGTATTAAAGCTTTTAAAATATTAATTAGCAAACTAAAGGCAAAATGACTTTTCTCAGATAATGTCATATGGACTGTTGTGTGCGCGGTCTCCTCTGAGTGCCACAACAAAGATGAATTTATGGGTCTTGGCTGAGAACTGCCACTGAAGATGAAAAGCTCAAGCTGCAAAGAGAAGCAATCTGCCCCCACTCATGTTGTCTATGCATTAATGTGTGTGGTGAGTGTGTGCGCGCTTGAGTGATGCCTGTCCCTGAGCGACCTCTCATCTTTTGTACAGGTGAGTCTCGATAGAACTTGGTGTCCTGGAGCCCTACACCAGTGGGGATATGCTGATTTTTAAAAAGAGAGGCACGTATAGTGTGACAGACGCACAGCGCATAGTAAGTGACAGAGAGGGAGGGCGAGACAAATGCAGATCAGTACCTTTATACCGCGTTTGTGTGATGTGGTAACTCTGGGGTTAATGTCACTTTGGCAGGTACAATGAAAGACGTGAGTTTCAGGGGATTCAGAATGACCTGCTTGAGGGTAAAGTTAAACCGGGTCTGAGCCTGACATTTCTGAATGGTGGCTGAAAGCTCTCTGAAAGTGTGTAAGTGCACTTGCTCTGTGCTGCAACTAGGGCACGGTCTCCATCCAAATCCCAAAAGAAAACCACACATACTACCTGATTCTATACTAGGTACACTGGCTTGTACACCACAGAAAGCATACACGCATAACCAAAATTCATCCTTGACCATCCGAGTGCTCAAGAGTGAACATTTTCTCCTTGTTTATGATGATACCTTGGGACCAAAACACCACAGTCTGTGGGTGGGTGTGCAGGTGTGTGGGTGGAGAGAACATTAATGTATTAGCTTTCCACCTCTAGTCCCAGGGGTAACTGCAGAGCAGGTGTACTGTTAATAACTCATAATTATTCTGGAAGCACAATCAGAATAATGGACCCTGATGTGGAACGCTCAATAAACAAATTTTGGTCGCTGAGGAATGGCAGCTGTCTCACAAGAGGAGAGGGGGGACCGAATTAGCTGACCAGGTGTACAGACAACCCAACCTACTGCAGATTAGGAGAGGGAAAAGAGATGGAGAAAGAGAGAGAAAAACTAAGTGTGTGTGACTGTGTTTGTGTGAGCTTTTATAGAGACCAACATTGACAGAAAGGGCAAAGAAAGCATGTGAGAATTGAAGACAGTGTGAAAAGATATAGATATAGAGTGATGACAGTCCAAACAGCGGCCCCTGGGAGCTTCCTGTGAAATCAGAATGAGTGAACAACAGTTGGTGTGACAAGAGGCTTGTTTCCATTGGAGCAGCCCCCTCCGCACTCCTTCTGAGTGACAGGTGTCCGCTCTCAGTCGTAGCAGGTCACACGGCAGATGCTGTGGCTTTACATACAGAGAGGACCACAGCATGTAGGAACAGTTTGGATACATTTTAGATGAACAGACCAAGTCCTGCCTTCAGTGACTCTAAACCATGCTCTACAGAAATCATGCAGCACTGACATCCGGACAATCCAGAGGACGGATTTGTGAAGGCTATCAAGCACATCGATACAGCCTTGACATTAGCTAACAGAGCCATTTCCTGGGTCCAAAACCACCCTGTGATGCCACCATGCGCAGAGAGGGGGCGCCACCACCAACTACTTTCTCTGTGAGACACAGGCAATAGAGCAGTGCATGCTGGGAAAAAGGCTAGAGGGCCAAAGCATGTGGAAAGCTAGAGTTGATATTTCTTTGAAGAGATGGAAGGATGACGAGAAAAGGTGTGTTTATAAAGCAAGGCAGAGGGAGTGCAGGGGAACAGCAGTGCTATGATTTGACATAATACCTAATACAAGTTCCTTAAAAATTACTCATTTTAACAGCTCTTTGCATCTCAGCTTTGTAAGACTTGACATTCTCCTTACAATTCGACTATAGATGTATGTGAACTTTACTTTGGGGCACTGACTAGTGTGCAAATTATATAGCAGTGCTGCAGTGTTTAATAATCCCTGTAGAGGCAAAGTGTAAAGTCTTCACTTTCAATAATTCAGTAGGGAGGGCATGGCACACAGCTGTCTCCAACAAACTATACAAAGGGCACCGGGGAGGTCTCCAATACAATGTCCAATACAATACAGTTTGAGTTTGCATATTTGATACAAGCGCATACACAATGGGGTGCGTGCCTACTTCAGTTTCTGACACTCCCCATCATTATATGGTGTACAGGTTGTAACCTGCCCTTTGCTGCACTTTTCTTATCTTCACGTCATCCTGACTGACAGAGGCATTCAGACCTGCTAAAAGGCCAAATCATTTAGTAGATAAAGCTTATAGGTCAAGGCTCATTTATCTACACTTATCAATATAAATCAGAACATCTGAATCACAAAAGGTTTGTCCAATGGTGAAACATTTTCGAGCATTGCTGAAAACTAGGAGCAAGTAAATTCTAAAATGAGCAAGCTCATACACATTCATGTAAGTGATATAAGCGACATAAGTGTCCTGGTATATGAAATTCACAGATAAGGCAGAGGGGAAGAACACCACGACAACAAGCAGAGTGCCATTTCCTCCACCAAATATGTTATTTTCCATATTAGGACATCTCAGAGTGTATTATTGTGCTTATACCATGGCGATTTACCACAGGCAATAAGAGAAGCTGTACTCAAAACATCAACCATCTTAAAAATGGTTGATAATTAAACAGACCTAACCCCTGGTTAGCAACATAAGTACAATATATAATATATATAATCTGCTTTATTATATGAGAAAATACAGCAGTGGTACTTTATTCTACTTCTTTCCTCATACTGTTTGACTTCCCCCTTCAGGCTGTGTACAACACCTGCAGCACATATACCCTGTGAGAGAAAAGCTACATGTGAATTCAACATTTTATTACCAGTCTACTGATTTCTTGTTAGAAAATATACTTTAATTCAGTTTGGCTGCTGTCCTCCACAGTGGTCGTAAACTTAACTGAGGCCACAACTCTGGTTTCACACTTGCTGAAGCGGAGATGTGGTAAATACAGAAAAACTACTTACTTAGCTGTTCCCCTGGACTAACAGCAGTGTATAGCTATGCCCTCCATTTTACAACAGAGGAGTGTGAGAGTGAGTAATTGAAAGATAGAACAAAAGAAGAGAGAGACATAAGAAGATGATGAGGAAAAAGTATAAATGAGAGGGAGGGAGTAGGTAGTGACTACAAAGTGCAGTTTTTCATTCAAGTGAACACATGCTGCTCGGCACACACCCCATACCTGCCAGAAGTCCTGCAGAGAGGGAGGGGCAGAACGGGATGGGGAGGGAGGGAGGGAGACAGAAGAGGAGGGGAGGAGGAGGGATGGGGATTTTGTGGGTAGAGAATGGGGATCAGTAGATGAAATGATTGGGGGGAGGAGACAGAGAAAAAGTGGGGATTTTGGGAGACGGGGAGTTGAGGATGATGGTTATTCACGAGGAAGGGAAGAGAGAGAAAATGGAGGGATTACTTGTTACGTGAATGAGAGCGGACGGCTGATAAGAGCACGAGAGAATAATCATCAGTTAACAATGGCAACGTAAGGTCACATCAACATAAGATTAGGACAGCTGAAAGCATGTCCACATGATGAGAGTAGGAGAAGAAAACAAAGCGATGTAGTGAATTAACAGCAGAGAAAGGTGCAATGAAACAATTGGTTGAGCAAACACAAGCAATCCCATTTAAAGGCTTCTAAAATAACTGTGTTCTTCTGGACAGGAAAACAAAAATAAAACAAACAGGGTGAGTCAATATGAACAGCAGTTGTTAAACAACCATTTAGGGCATGTAATGTTCACATACAGAACAAATAAGTGTCAGCAGGAAGTGGTGGGGAGGGGGATGTAGTGAGAGGTTTATAAACACATACACTTTTAAACACTTTTCCACTTAACTGCGGCCAAACAGTATGTATGTGCCAAATCTCAGCTGGCTTGGCTATTTTTAAACAAAACCACGAGTAATGAGACACAGAGGTCTTTTAAGAGAGCTCTCATGTTACTCTCACACAATACTGCACACCTGTCTGCCATCGACCTTCATCGCAGTTTACCACCCAACCTGCAGCTGAAACACTCCCCTTGTACTTTACCACACCCTCCATAAACTTCATGATTTACACACTACAGATATTGCGCCACTATACTTGCCGTAGCCATTTCATCTAGGTCTAATTCAATGCAGTTTTAAGTTGCATGTGAACCACATTTCATGGCATCTTGACAGGACACAGTAAGGGATTTTTCCTCCTCCAAGAAGCTAGGGGTGCCCATTAAGCCAATGAGGAGGAGGCACATGTCTCTGGACAAAAAAAGGTTGGGCAGAGCCAAGGAGGGAGGGGAGCCACTCTGGCCATGGCTGGAAAATCTCAGTGGACAACAAAAGCTAAATACAGTATCCATGAGATTTGCCAGGCAAATAAAGAAAACACGAGGCCTGGAGATAGGGACGACATTTACATAAGCAGACAAGGGCCATAAATGAAGAGTGTTCCATATTGATTTTAGGACGGCACAGAATTTCAAATTTACTTTTGATTCATGTATAGCCTAAGCTCTTTGGTTAATATGCTTTTGAAATATGGGTGAATCAAAGTTCTGAAATCACTACTGAGTTGCAGAAGACAGTAAAAGGGGGAAGTTGTGACAAAGAGTTCTTTCTTTAGCCTCACTGACTTGGTGTTTTTCATCTGACTACAACATGGAGATGAGGTACAGACTTCATCATACTAGCATGGGGGCTGATGGATTTTGTAATGAGGTTAGAAACTACAATCATCACACTGATGATTAGCTAATACTAAATGAATGATGATGGTTGCCTACTGGGTGTGAGAGATGCTCCCTGGGGTCAGTGAGAGGGCAGTAATGGTCACAAATCAATTTCAAGGAAAGCAGTAATGAAAATAATGACGTTGGTGATTTATATTGATGGCCTCTAAACAGCTAGCCAGTCCAAAGTTCAGGTGCTGGTATAGACTGGGCAGGCCTGCTTTGTACATGTCCCTTTTAATGATTTTGTGTGGAGCTACTACTTAAAAAGCCTATCTTTTCTGAACTTTAACTAACTGAATGCTTTGAGATTGAAGGCAGATAGTTTTCGGATCCCTGCAATGGTTGAAAACAATATATTTCTTCTTTTTCAGAACTTTTAGAGCTCAAACAATATTTGGAAAGCAAGATATTCTGATTATCTGCTTTAGTCTCAATTACTGTGTTTGGAAAATAATATGAGTCGACGGTTGAGAAGCAGACAGCAAAACAGGAGCAAAAGCAAAGACAAAAGAAAACACAGTATACAGGGTATGGACTGTGAAAAACAACATCCTTTCACTTTAATTTTGAGACCAAATTTTCAAAATATTGACTGTGGATGAATATAAAACTATATTTTATATATAAATAAACAAACAAACAAACAAACAAACTTGTACCTGCAATGGAAGTATCTCAGTGTGACACCAGCTTGTGCACATTTTGCCAGATATCAACAGAAATAGGTCAAATACACCAACAGACAACAAAGTGGACCCAGAAATGCCAGCTAACATTCTCATAGCATCATAGAGTTTCTAACAGTTTTATTTAGATTTTTTCTTATTAATTTCTGCACTCTTTGCTGACAAAAAGTAATGACGTTTTCTATTTTCTCTGCTATCTCTTTCCATATGTCATCTTTTATGGTGTCGTAACCTCACTGCCCCTGAGGAGCATTTGTTTATTTCTGTGACATTGAGTTATCACCTCAATTTATACATCATTCCAGTTCTATTTATCCACTTTCTTAAATGTCATTTCAGCGTGAAAGATGAATGAATGTTGCAGTTCTTTGATTTATACTGCATTTCATATTAAGGATTTTGTCGTGGTATTATATACTATCACATTCATAAGTACTGGGGTTCAGCAGAAGACATTTAAAAAAGATGAAATAGATACTTCATAAAATTTGCTAAACAATTTCAGTTAATTTACATGGAAGGATACACAAAAAGTTATCAATGCGTTGATAAATTAAGCCCACTTATAAGTCGATTTACATGGATTTGTTTTCTTTGAGAGATAATATTTCTGACTTAATTTTCACTTCATTTAATTAACAATTCCCACCCTACTGCACTGAATTAAGACCATACTTTTCACAACCTCACTTTTAATTCCTTCTCTGGGTTTGCATATTTAAAATCCAAGGCAATAACAGATAAAACCCTTACTGTATTCTGGGGATTACAAAACCTCATTTATCAAGTCTTTTGCTTAACATTTCTGTATGAAAATAGGATAAATATTTAAAAGTTAAGGGACTTCTGACAATTTTGAAAAGATAAAAAGCATATATTGATTTTAACATTTTTATTGAATGTTGATTTTTACCTAGAACTACTTACTTTCTACAGAAAAAAGTAAACTACTGAAGAGGGAGGTCTGTGGATTATTCAGAGTAACGGGAATATTGTTTCTGCAAAGACATGTTACTGTGCTTTAAGGCACACAAGCACATTTCTATTCACCTCTGTTGTATTGGGGTAGTGGCAGAAGTTTAAAACTGAAATTATCTTGGACACCACCATGGGTAATTGGGGTAAGTGAGAAATTTATTTTTTTGTATTTTGGATGAAGTGATTCATTAAGTCATTATTGACATTGGCCATTCTAGGGAATAAACCCCTCTGGTAGACAGGCAAGTTGTGTAGTGGGAAAAGAAATAAGCTCTAATTATATGTTATTAGAAAACAGCTTTCTGGGGAAATCCAATACTCATTTAGTTTACAGTGTATTTATGAAATCCAACAACAGTTACTTCAAACTGAATTTATGAACCAGGGATGAAACATATCTAAGACAATTCTAAAACCTCCCTGCTGCTGATTGCTAACTTGACCGTTTACTACCAAGACGCCCATTTCTTACCTTCCCATCATAGCGCTTCACAATGAACTGATCCAGGCCTAGACCTGAAAAAGACAGAGAGAGAAAATAAATAGACATAAAGATTAGGAGACAAATATTATAACAAACGAGATGAGAGACTATCTACACAGATGGGGCATCAAGATTTATGCCTAGCATGAAGCAGAGCAAATGTATTTACTTGGTGTCATTACCGAACCTCTGGCAATCACTGACATGTGCTCGAGATTAATAATAGTCATTAACAACCCATTTCCATTTTGCAAATTCTTTAAAATAAACAATTATCAGCATTCAGCTTTGACTCTTCTGATTATCAGTTAGGATCAAGTTCTCAGTCAAGGTTTATTTTATAGATCCAGGTCAGAAGCGCACACTAAGATCAATAGTATGCTTGCCAGTGTTTATATTCTTTAAGGTATATTATTATGTATCTCAAGGTCTTTGGGTTAATCAGAAATCAATGTCACTATATCATGCTTACACAATGAATAATGATTTCAATGAAGCGCACATATGGATCAGATGAAAATGAGTAGTAAAATGAGTCACTGTGCACTGGTCTTTTGTCCTGTCAGTCGTACTGTAGCTTTATTTGTGTCATGTCTTTCTATGCAAAAAGCATTAATTCATATTGTAGCTGACTACAATTCTGCTCCCTGCAAGGATGATATGAAATATGATTTTCCCCACTTTTTACTAAACTTATTCAAATATACTTCAAACATGAGTTGTGAATTTTTGCGCAGAAATGACAATCCTACCTCCAAACTAATGTAATTCAAACTAATACACATTGCTGGGGTGATTATTTTCTAAACTCTTGTGTGAGACAGCAGTTCTCATCTGTTCAATGAAACATGCGTAAAGAAAGACTAGTAGCCTCCTGAACCTGTCTCAAATCAGATTAACTTTGTGGGCAATGGTTAGAGTATAATCTCATTAAATTTAACACTAATTAAGTGAACATCGGAATTTTGTTTGAAGTTGGCTTCATTAGCATTACAGACCTACTAATCACCAAAGACCTCTGCAAATAGCCTACTGCCTTCTTCTTTTGCTTAGTCAATAATATTTTAACTTCAGGTCAGTTCCCTAAATCAACAGAGATTCCCAATTCAGGGGCTGGATTGCTGAGCTTAAGCACACATCTCTAGACCAAATGCCGGGCCAACAAGGTCTATCCCATTTCAAAGGCTGTTTCAAATGCCCCTGGAAAAGGCAGCCTCTTTTTACCCACATTTGAAAGGACACAACTGGTCTATCCAGCAGCCCTTACTATTCCACAATCTGTTTGTTAACACCCAAGTCAGAAAATTCACATTTTAACTTAACGAGTTGATAAGGACCACCTGAAGCACCAGGAGTATTGGTCTTTGTGAGGCTGGACTGTCAGATTTGGGGATGCTAAGTGTACCTTGTCCTTCTGAGGATCCAGCCTATGAACTTGGACAAAGTCCAGAACCTGTCCAAACGGACAATTCAAAATAAAAAGGGGGGGCTAAAACTATCTTATACATTTTTTATGAGGTCCATGGGTTATTCATCATCTATGGGCCAGAAAATCTGCTGAGCATTAAAACAACAGAAGCAGACTAATTTATCAAACCATTATTATTTTTAATTGACCAGGGAATCTGTTGGTTAACCACACTTAGGTTGGGGGCTTTGAGAAGAGAGCGAAATGACTATGAAGTAAACTGCAGTTTCTCTTGGCTTTTTCATCTGCTTTTTTTAACCTTCTCTTACTCAACAGAGCTCAGCTCATCATTAGTTTAATTTCAGTTTGGAAGGGGTAAAAACAGGATAAAGATAAGAAGAGCTGGGGAATCATGAAGTGGGGAGGAGATGTACTGGGTCTAAGAATGGAAGGCCAATGGGGGCCAAGCTAGGCCAAGTCTTGAGCATGGTTAACAGATGGAAGTGCTGAGGTGAGCAGGAAAGGCAGGGCAGACGTGACAGGCCCAGCTAACTCCTTATTAAGTGCTAACTGCAGGCTTACCTCCTTTACTGTGAATGAATGCACAGGATGTAATACACACTGAATATTCAACCGCAAGTCTGTGATAGAGGCTAATATACTCCCATACAATAAAATGTCACACATATCTTACTGAATTTTAGTGT
The DNA here is from genome assembly GCF_020085105.1 of Siniperca chuatsi. Taxonomy (NCBI): domain Eukaryota; kingdom Metazoa; phylum Chordata; class Actinopteri; order Centrarchiformes; family Sinipercidae; genus Siniperca; species Siniperca chuatsi. The sequence continues at coordinate 11,431,309 of NC_058052.1, forward strand.
TGAATAACCGGATAATGACAGATAACGACGCGAGTGGTGCTGAAACATGTCTATGCCAAATTAAGCTCACTGCCTTCCCAACACTCCCATGGCTGAAGATCAAATATCTCTCACTGGCTCCATGTGTGACGCCTGAGATCTGCTCTGGTTTGAACCTGGTAATTGATACACCAACTGCCGTGCTGTGATTCCCTCAACTCAGCGTGATCGGACAGCCCTGTCACTCTGCCCCCTCCCCGCATCCCTTCATACTTGTGAACACGGTCAGGGGGATCGTTATACCATTAACTATCATGAGTCCTGAACTGCCAAGCCTGTGCTAAGTGTTCCTATAGCTGGACGAGGGGCTGTGTTGGGTAATGCTCTACCAGTGGAGCGATATGATCTCAGCAACGCTAACTGGAATAGTGATGACGATAAACTACCTGAATGTCACATGTACTGTGACACACGCCAGGGTGTATTTTAAAAATCTTGGATGAGGAGCAGAATCAGCTTAAACATTTACTTGAATCTACAGAACCAGACTCAAAGAATAAAGAAAAACAGAGTGAAAATCATGAAAAATAATTGGAGCATGCCAGTGGGTGTAAAGAAGCCACTGATGAAGCAAGTGGCACAGGTGGTGGAAGGAAAGAGAGGAGACTCACTCTCAGGCTGCTTCTCGTTAGGTGTGATGGAGCGTATGAAGTCCTGGGGCGTCATGTAGACCTCAGTATCTCCGTGCTCGCCAATGACCTTCAGCGTGGCAAAGTAGCGGAAAATCTTGTCTGGTGTTGAGTAGGCTCTTATCCTGTTCTCATACTCCATCACCTGCCAACCAGACAGGAAGCGCCAATTAATGACATGACATTTCACACATCAGGCATGAGCACCACTCTAATCTAACTCTAAACATCAACCAAATCATAGATCCAGTAATATTCCAATCCTGTGTATAGCAAGGTAAATAATCTGATGGGGAGTTAAGAGAGTGTGGACAGGGTGAAGGAGTGACCAGAATAAAGAAGCAGGTGGCGGCAGGAAAACAAGCTGTCAGTCCTGATGGGGAGGTATATTAACCTCCTGACTCAACTACCACATAATCAAAAGAGGAAATAGTGTTTTCAGGATCGGTCTGACTGACAGGTTAACATGAGGGGATACATTCAGAACTACCACAGCCACATAAAGCTGCAACAACCACACATAAGGCTAACAGCATTGCATCACTGATATACCAAAGTCCAACATTTTGGAAAATACAAAAAACTAAATTTATTCAGCTCTGATACACATATTAGCCACGTCAATGTTTGTCTTGACACTGCCATCTGCTTTTCAGCAGAGATTCAAACAGAAATTGACAGAGTGGTGACTGTTTGGGAGCTGTGCTCAGCTGTAACCCACACAGGCGGTTATTTTATGTGACGCTGAATGATTGTGTACACTAGACAAACTGCCTGTGGGAAAAGTAAAATACATTTTACAGTTTCAACTTTTTGAGGCTGTTATCCACTTCAATTTGATAACAGAAAGAATGAGAGAGATATACAGACTTTGCTCAAACTAGATTCTCTTGTTGAGTCTGATGATGATTACATGCTTCCGTGTTGGTTCCCCCTCTTTAGCAGACCTTATTGGTCTTTAGGGAAATCACCAGGAGCATGTCCCCCAGAAGAGGCAACCATCAGTGTATGGATGAGAGGTTATAGGACAGTCATGTGGAAAAGCCAGAGAGCCTGACTGATGGAAAGCCCAGGATACGCTATCATCTCCTCAGATTTACAGGCTACTGATCTCAATATCACCCACAATAATGGAGACTCAAGCCTGTTCTTTAGAGCTTTCAGCCATTTATGCTCTCTTTTCCATAAAAAAAAAAAAAATTCAAGTCACACCAGTTATTTATTCATTTTGTCCTCAGATTTTCAAAGGTTGTTGTGCAACATCTGAGACAAGAGTGGTAAATCAGTTTAAAAGTAAGAGGGTGAAAGCACTGAATTTTAAACACATATTAGAGTGAAAATTCCCTCCTGCTGCATAATTTTGCATTTGAAACGATATCATTCAGAAAGTCCCTATTGCCTTTGAAAAAAAGTAAAGAAAAAAAATATATGGAAGGACCTAAAACTCAAAATAAATGTCCTAAAGACGTGTGTAAGTATTTCCCACCACACATACTGTAAAACTCCATCAACATTCGACCATTTCAAGGGTAGTCTCAGCCTGAAGCACTGATGGACATGCACGGACATTTGCACACGTATACACACAGAATTTACGTTGGACAGTACACTTGGTCAAACCTAGACTCTTTATTTGACAACGTGAGTGAGCTGGCACAAACAACCTATTTTTACCAACACACTAGTGAATCCTGCGGTACTGGGATTCACAAGAATAGTTTGCTCCCTAGACATCTATATGCTTTCAGCAGACTACGACTGCTGCTGACGCAAGAGTGATTGTGCAATTTTTACATCCATTGCATCACATTTCCTTTGAAAAAAATGTATCTGTTGTTCAAAGGTCTTGCTCCTTCCTTCTCCCTGGTCCTCCAACAATAATATGCAGAGCTACAAACTTTGCTTATTTGGCATTGTATCAAAGACCCTCTGTTCTCCTTCTGCTGCTGCTCCTTTGTCACCGGCTGCCTAATTAACAGCAATCAAATCTTACGGGTGGTGCATTTCTTTATGACAGCAGCAATGCATGCTCATTTCCTTTGTGTGTCTCCGTACAATATTCTGTCAAAATATACTGGTGTTTGCATATGGCATTGATTGGAAGGGCTTTCAAAACACCATTCTAGGGGTGAATTAAATACTGGACTGACTGGACGGCTGAATGTTACAGCCATTTTATTCAATATTAAATAAATAAATAGGTTTTTATTTCACTGGATTTTTATTTCATAATGCCACATTTATTTATTTCATAGTGTTATTTCATGATGCCACATTCATTTATTTCATGGGACTTTTATTTCATAATGCCACATTTACGTTGGTGGTGGTTATCTCACAGAGCTGCAAGACCGGACACAGCCTCAAGAGAAGATGGAGGCCAGTTTGCAGTTTGACAACAGTAGCTAAGTACCAGGTGGTTTTCTTGCGGGGCTTGGCTCCTGGCACCCTGCTCTGCCTCAACTCTCAGTGATTTATGCCATTTCCTGATGTACAGACAGCTTTACTTTTTACTAGAGTAACGTTAACTGCTAACTGGTGCTAATGGTAGCTGCTAAATAGCTAACATTAAGTTAGCTCAGTTGGCCGTGATGCTAAGCTCGGTTATGGCGGTATGTCCCACCGCCCAGGGACTGAAAACCTCCTCCTTCTGGCGGTCCAAAGCTCCTGTGCTAAAGGCATAAACACTAACACTCCCCAGGTGCTCCGAGCTCCCAGTCCAGGCAGAGTCAGCTAATAGGAAAGCTAGCGTCACAGCTAACTAGCTAACGGCAGCTAACATTAGTGGCATTCAGCAGTTACTTTTTAGTAACAAGTAAAGTTATCTGTACATCAGGAAACTCTATAAGTCACCGAGAGTTGAGGCAGAGCAAGCTGCCAGGAGCCAAACCCCGCAAGAAAACCACCTCTGTAACATCACTCGGCAACATCACACGGCCTCAGTCGACTGACTCTGAGGAGTCTTGCAGCTCTGTGAGATAACCACGCTCCCTTCATTTGAATATAACAAATGGAAATGTGGCATTATGAAATAGTTCCATGAAATAAATACATGTGCATTATGAAATAAAAACCTATTTATTTACTGAACTATATTGACTCATTTATTAATTTCATAGGCATATTTATGTATTTATTTATTTAACATTCAATATTGAATAAAATAGCATTCCATAGAATGTTTATTGTTTTTTGATTACCTTGCGGTCACGGAATCCAGAGCGTGGCTTCTTTTTTTTCCCCTCAACACCTTCATCCTTTGCGTCTTCGTCTCCACTGCTGGCCTCCACTGATTTCTCTGACTCTGTCTCAGAATCTGTATCCCTCACGAAATCAGGTCCCTCTCCGCCTGGTTGCTCAGAGTGTCGAACGGATGGCCCTGCATCTGCATATGCTCTAGTTTTCAACAAAGAAACAGGGACATTTTTATGCCATCTATCAAGAAGGTTAAGTTTTGCAAAATGTCTTTGTGTTTTGCTCTGGTCTCAAGTAGAATCGAGGAAGTATGTAGCTGACTATGTTTTGCAGCTAAGTATGTACTGTTGCTATGATGCTAAACAGAGTTAAAACAGAGAAAGGGAATGAGAGAGATTATGTGCTACATTGTGTTTTGCTTGTCTGTACACAGCGTAGAGGTTTACCATGGCAAAGTCCCACTTGACCATTTTTCTGACTAAATTGAAAATTGGAATAATAATAATAAATAGCTGGATTTGTCTGGGGCAGGTTGAATAATTCAGTTTAATGAGACACAAGGAGAATGAAGCCTGGGGTGAAGGCCTGGAACAGTCTCGTCCCATCAGCCTCAAATGCCCTGAGGCATCATCCATCACTCTGCCTCCTGCAGCACAGTCATTCTGTCCCCATAGAGCTTTCACGTCAACGCACTCTCCACCGCTTTGCCTTAACTACACACCTACTTAGTAATGGCTAGCCATAAAAACTTTGTGACACCCTTGGGGTGGTGACTTGGAATGTCAACAAAAATGCAGGTAAGCAACTTCATGGGGTGGTTTCCCCAATAGTTGTGTAATGCTGGGGAATCAAATTTGGCATGTGCTCAAAAGTCAAACTGCTATCGAATACTGCACTGCAAACAAATCCTAATCTACTAACGTAGATCAAGGTCTGTTCATTTAATGGGGCCCATGCCAGATAGAAGAGCTTACAAGTCATGGTATGAAGAGAAGCAATTGTCTAGAGAAAGACGCAAGACGAGGCACTCCAAAGCAACTCCAAAGTTGAATTCTTTGTGTGTTTTTATTAGGGCTGCCCCCAATAGTTGACTAAACTGTTAGTCGATGAGAAGAGTCTTAGTCGACCAAGTTTTTGGGGTAGTTGCTGAAAAAATAAATAAATAAAATAAAAGAATAAATGAAAAAACAACGCTCAAACTGCATTCGTGATTGTTGAAACATGGACATTTTCTCTTGTAACCCAGGAAGTCACTTACCTGCGCACTGCTGCTAACTGTATTAGCTGCCATTAGCTAGTTAGCTAACTTAGCAGTCCTATTAGCTGACTCTGCCTGGACTAGAAGCTCCTAGTACCAAGGAAGTCTTGGTTTACTTACACCGCTAGCATAGGAGCTTTGGACCGCCGGGAGGAGAAGTTTTCAGGCCCGTGGCAGAGGACCCAGTGGGGCATATTGCCAGGGAGCGGGGCCAGAATGAGCACCAGAACTGGGCTTAGCAACCTCCTACGAAACCGGGGCCGAACACAGCCTCCGAAACCGATGAAGGTCATTTGACGACAGGGAATACAGTAACGAGGTGATTTACAGCAGCTCTGACCAGGACTCTGCCTCCAGGGACGACGAACACACAGCGTGAGGTGTGAAGCAGTAGAGGAGTGAGTTTGTAGCAAGTTCATTTGTAAGTAACGTTATACATCTTCCATTGTACTGATAAGTTATTTATTCTATGTTTTGAACAACAAAACTTGTGTGATGTTATACTGTGTTGAAATAAATTAACAAAATGTTCAGTCTCCTTGCTTGTTATTCCAACATATTCAGAATCAGAATACTGTGAAATGTCCTAATTAACAAAGGCATTTTACTACATCCATGGCTTGGTGTGAGTGTGCTCGAAGTAAGCCAAATGGCTACCCTCTTTCTACAGTTGATATATTCAGAATCATTACCGCTTTTACCATTAACAACAGGCGTCTCGCTTCGTGCCCCTTGTAAAATTTTTATTTTAAAGGCTCATTATTACGGTTTTGTATTTCTCTGTGATGTGTTAACATTGTTACAAGTAACATTCTTTCTCAGCCCTGGAACTCAAAGCATTTTCTGATGACCCAGAAATATAAATTTAAATAATTAATGTAATATTATAAACGTTTGACGACTAGTCGACTAATGGCTTGAACTAATGACTACTAGTCGACTAAGAAAATCGGGGGCAGCCCTAGTTTTTATGTTTGCAAACCAGCTTGCTTCAAATTGCCCCATAAGGGACAAATAAAGTATTTTTAAATTGAATTCAACTGAAGTATCTGAAGGCCATTATTACTTTCTCAGTAGTACATAGAAGCACACAAGTTATTAATGGGCCCAGTCCTACCTTTTCCAGAGCAGCCCAGCACTAGCAGACACACCAGTCACCCCAGCCAGGGCTGCCAGCATCAGCCTCCTTCGGCCAGACCCTCGCACTGCTCCAGTGTGGTAGCGCCGGGACAACTGTGCTAGCCCCACCGAAACTGCGGACAACGCCCGCAAGCGGAACATCCTGCAGAGAGAAAAGAATACAGACGTGGTGAGACAGGGCCTGCATAGGACTGTACTGTTCAAAAATTAGAGGATGCTCTACAATTTAGTTTTAGGGCATTTTGTCCGGCATGTGACAGGAAAAAAAAAAGGAATAATAGATGGCATAGATCTGCTTCTGTTATTGCAAATACTGACAAATAAGAGGATACAACTGTTTCAAACTACACAATATATTTATTTGATCAGAATGCCACGTAGAAGCGGGCACACTGCTAAGAACATTCTTTCTCCAGTCATAAGAAGTCTTAGGTAAGGATATGAAAGAATTTAACCAAAAAACAAATTAACACTCATCTCAAGAGGCAAAGCTTAGAACAACAGCAGTGCACTTATGGGATCTGTCTTCATACTGCACTGCAGGCAAAACTCAACAGTTCATTCAACAGTCAATGCATAAATGTCCTGGAATCCTCACACACCTCAATTAATAAACAGAAAGCAAGGATAAAACTAATTGCCACCAGTGTAGCTAAGCTCCAGAAATTCATTTTCAACCAGACTGTTGCTTAATTCATCAGTGTCACGGAAAGATGATTAACAATTAAGCAAGGGACTACTGGTGTGCATCTGTAGCTCCCGTGTGTGCACAAAGGACAGGACAGAGGAGTTCATCCCACTGAGGCCTGAAGCTGCCACCTGTCGATATCCTATTAACAATTCAGACACCGAATGTCAAACTGATTCAGCAGAAAGATAAAAGAAGACATGGCATATGCTAATTGGAGTGTTCAGCAGCCCATGACAGTGGGGACTGAGGGGAACAGCAAGCATGCATGCACACCGTTTCTGTGGAGCTGAAGATAGCCTGATGCTAAAAGACTGGTGCCAAAGATATTATACATACCAGTGAGACTAAAAACCTAATCAGTGCAACAGAACAACTTTAATAACAGATGATGGTACAAAAAAAATAATCTTTAAGCACTTGCCCTGTACTACTGAACATGCTTTCAAGTATTTGTTTAAAAGGGATACACTTCCAATTTTGGATGATGTCTAGCTCTTGCTCCTTTATGGTTTGAATACACTCAATGTAAGTCGCTTTGAGAAAAAGCATCTGCCAAATGAATGTTGTGTAATGTAATGTTAATTAAGTACCAAACAACATGAACAAATATCCATATCTGTAAATAACAAAATAAAGAATTGAGACTATAATTTATTAATCATTTCTCAAATGCTGACCTGAGAGAATTTGTTGATACCTATATCAGATCTGCTTGAAATGTATTTAGAGGTTTTATGTTTATGATGAAGCATGACACAAATATGTACACACACATGCCAGACAAGCCTAAATATACAAGACGCAGAGGGACAAACACAAAACACAGAACTGTTTTTCTTGATCTATTTAACTCTGTGCTGCTAGCTGAGGACTGCCCATTTAGGCTAGTGTAATTAATGTCTTCCTGGGCCTTTGAAATATGTCAACCGAGTTGAAATTAATCATTTTCAAAGTGAGAGTTACCCATGATCTGTGAAATCCCCAGTTGCTTGGAGCTTGTACAGAAAATAGATTTTTACAGCTGAGACACACAGATGCTCTCTTTCTTCTCATCAACCTGTCAGAACTTTTTGGTCAGGGAGGGGACACTGGGAATGTGAATGTGTTTATCTTGAATGAAAAGCAGTGAGCCACACTACAGCTACAACCCCCATCTGTACAATCAATCTTCGCAGAGTACTGAAGAGGACCTTGTTATTACAAGTGTGTAATAACTACTTAACAGTGATGAGGTAGGTGCAGCCAGAAAACAACAGGCCTGATTACTGGGCCATCTTGGAAACAATTAGGTCAGTTTCAGGTGAAACTAGCTATTAACAGATACTCAGGTAGATTCCTTCCTGAGGGCAGGGCTTATGTAACGCAGAGTAGCTTAAATTTCTAGTTCCCGTCCCATTTATTCACAATTGAGAATGACTTCCGGATGGGAGCCGAAACGTCTTGATTCTGAAAACAGTGTCCAGATGACTACGACTGAAACCTTTTCTACGATAGAACACTCCTGGACGAATGAGGGACTACACCGTCTTAATACAAGTGTGTTTAAATATGGTAACCACTACCTTTGGTAGAGACATCTCTCACCTTACATTCAAAAAGTTACAAATGCAGGAACACACACCTGCAGTGGACAATGGCTTAGGGAGATTTAGGAAAAGCAAGCAATAATGAGGCATCAGTCTAAGTGTGTTGGAGCTCTTGACCATCCAGGTTTTAGCAAGGTGAACAGTACATTATTCTATTTTTTCACAGCTGGGAAATGAACAGAAAAAATATCAATAGTGATTTTAAGGGTTACTGATGGACATGTTCAATTTGGTAAAAGTTTTCTCAAGGTGGTTCTGAAAGACTCGCCCCTAAAAGACAACAACCTGCATTTAACATCAAGTCATCATCATCCACCTTTTCTTGCCTTTGTTCTACATCCATGAAGCAAGGTGCAACATTATAAGTTATAAGGGCTGGGTTTAATTTATTATTATTTTTAAATTTGATTTTCCGATTCAAATCGATCTTCTCGATGAATAAAATCAGAGATCGATCTTTGTGTCCATAAGCTATAGTGTTTTTTTTCTGGCAGAGACGCGCTTGAATGAAGCGCTTGTGCGGCGAGAGAGAAAAACGCTGCGGGTGGGTTTTGTTTCTGTGACAAGCAGATTGACATTAGCTAGGTAGCTAAAAAGAGAGGAAGAAACAACACCCACGTCAGAATCTGGTGTTTGCCAGTATTTCTTTGATGTATGATACTGGGATGTAGTCGCTTTCCCCCGAGCTGCAGCCGGCGGATCGGAAGGCTACCAAGAGTGCAATACTCGAATACTTAAGGGAAATTTTACAGATGTGGCTGCTTTCACGTGTTGTGCTGCCAGCTTGATTAACTCTTTCTGAGCTATAAACAGCCCATAGATGCGCCAAACGCAAGACGATGGAAACAGTGCTTATAAATGTTGATACATAACCACGCGATGTTAAAGCGTAAAAAACACAAAACTTCTACAACATATTATGCTAATTGACATGTATCACGGAGGTTTTGAGAGTCGAATGAAAATCTGCCATTCAGGTATACAGCTTCTCTCAGACCTCTGACTGACTGAGTGAACAGTCATCAAACAATCTCTTTTTTTCCTTTAAACATGAAAATAACACCACAACATTTAGAAATGCAATACTTGATGATTAAGGGACATTATTTCTACCTTAAATGTCAAGTTTTTTTTCTTAATATCTATATATTTATTTATAATATAATGGTTGGGGAAACACTAGGGCGGCTGAATTCTTAATGTAAACATTCATATTTTTAATAATGCACCAGGTTAGAGGGTTCCTTGTACAATTTACAGCATTAGTTCTCTGAGAATCTCTTTCATATCCAAGCAAAATTGGTATTGTTACTGAAATGTCCCTAACCAAATCAATATTGAATCGAAACGACCTTGTGAATCAGAATCGAATAGATTTGGGAAATCAGCGGCGATACCCAGGTCTAAACATTAGAAGTGCTAATAATAATGCTAACACTTTGCCATATTTAAAACATCATCCAACAGTTTATATGATGCAGACTTATAGTTCTCAGGTTCCCTTGATCATAGTTTTTCATTCATTGTTATCAAGATAAATGTTCAATTATTGTCCAAAATCGCTGAACCCTACAAAGCATATCCTACACCAAACCCCAGCCAAGTAGGACTATATTTTAAATCCAATGCTGCCTACCTGATAGAATAAAGCACAGGACAAGTCACAAGTGTTTAAAGACATTCATTTTCCTCATTTTAAAAATCAGTCAGTCCAGCCAGTCCCACAGCACAATCCAGAATCACATTCAGCCCTTTCAATCTGGTGACAAGGTACACTGAGACCTGGAACTGACCTGGTAAATCAATATCACTCTTGGTCATCAACATTCTCCGCCACCTAACAGTGATATGCTGAGCTGCCCATAAGAGAAACATTGATTGCAGAGAATATATTTGGTGTGAACACTACTTGATACAGTACTTGGATCATCGCATCCTAAAAAAACTAAAAAGGGAAAGAATATGAGTGGACAGTGTCAGCTCAACAGCATGAGGCACTAAAAATGTATGTTTTATGCCCTCAGTTGAAACTAGTGATGCATTCCTCTCAAACAATAGTAAACTTGGCAGTTTTAAGACGCTAAACTTTGCAGTTCCTCTGTTGCTCAGGGATGTTTTCTGCCTCTGAGCGGTAAATATAAACAGAGAGAGGGGATAATTGTCAGGAGTACCAGGAGCACAGGCGTTTGCATGTCTATCTTCTACCCTCAGTGTCTCATGAAAACAATAGTCACCAATTTGGAAACTTTCAGACATTGCATAGATCATTAGGCAGGTCTGCTTGATGACAACTTTCTTACAAGTTGATTGATTAATTAAAGTTGACAAAAGTATTTTTAAAAATGTGAGCAATGTTCATTTATCCATTATTTGGGATTATTACCTGAAGGTTTATCAGAATAAGACCAAATACACTGGACAGACAAACAACATTTCTCACTGCCCAACTGGAATATCAAGTTAATAAACACAAGTGGTAAGACTGTGTGTACTGCAGGTGAATTGGCAAAAGGGAGTTTAGGCTGGTACAAAATTTTAGCAAAGGTGCCACAAATTGGTAAACCAACATGATTATTGTGTAATGGCAGAGCTGACAGCTCAGTTTGCCCAGACCCCACAATTTCCAAAAACTGGGGTCCAGAGACACCCATGGGTTCACCTGCAAGGTTAATAACGTTCCCAAGTAAAATGAGAAAAAGTTTACTTTCGGCAGAAGTTAGCACAACATTAGCCTGTCTGCGAATGATCACACCTCTTCCAACTGTCACCTTTATAACTAACAATATAACGTTACCAAAAAACTTCTCAAATGAGCACCAAGGACACAAAACATTCCCTTTTCATGTGGGGTGTGGCTAATAAGACTACATGGTCCCCACCGGTGAGTCGGGGTCTTTGACGTCAACAGCTTGCTATCGTTAATTAACAAATATGCAGGGGTAAAAAAACACGTTTATGTTTGACATATCAGAGCGGAAACCTGAACCCCCAAAGTTGTTCTCATGTTACACAAGGACCCCAATTCCCAATTTTTTGTTTTTAGCCGTAAGTTGACCTCGTTGACAACAACCTGCAGTATTGTAACGTTAGCGGTTAGCTGTCTGCTAACCAGTAATACCAGCATTACACGTCAGTCCTAATTTTGTATCACTTGCTACTGTTAACGTGACATGCTTAGCTATCGAGTCCAGCAGTCAGATAATTGTTTCGCAGGGCAGCTAACGCTAGCTAGCTAGCAAGCTAACAGTTAACGTTGGGACAAATGTCTACTGTTAGCTCAGGAAGCTGCTATTTCATCGGCTCAGTGCTTCGTTAGAGAGCTGTTTTAGCGAAGAAGCGGCACGGTTACTCACATCAGTGGCAACACAAACGCCAGTCAGTCCAAAATGATATTAATGTCTTTGGCGTTTCAAAGTACGCCTTTCCCTCTTGTGTCTGCAGAGATGGAGCGCAGCTCTAATAGCAGTTCCGTGTTCACCGACAACCGTGCGGACGGCGGCGGGATGAGGCAACATCTATTCTCCGCACCCCGCCCCATGCAGTTAAGACGGGCTCTTTTCTTTTCTCTTCTTCTTCTTCGAGGTTTACGACCGCATTACTGCCAACACTGTCTCCACATTCTTACTGTGCTTAATCTTAAGTGATTCCAGATCTACTCATGGATTTTCTAATTCCCAGACAGGTCTAATAGGCCACACCGCAGTTTCACAAAACTCTTTATCATATACTCCCATATGGTTTGCTATTTGCTCTCCTGTCCAGCCAAAGCTTTCTTTATGTGTCCGCTCCTTCTCCCAACATGTCTGCAGTACCCTTTTTGTTGGATGGCTATCTCCATGCCCCCTTAGGTTGACCAGTAGTTGGCCACCAGGAGTTTCTGACATGACCCCAGTGGCATTTCACCTGCCTCAACTTGGAGTGCACACACTGGGGAAGGTCTAACTGCTCCTAAACGCTCTTAGAGCTGGAGCTTCTATAATGTCCAGGTGTGCTAGCACAGATTTTGCTGCTGACCCATATGATACTTCCATAGTCTAATCTTATTAAGGCTACATGAATATATTTTAGAGATGCAAAATCCGCTCCCCACTCCAATCCTACAAGACACCTCATGACATTTATCACTTTTTTTACATTTATTATCTACATATCTAATATGCTCTCTCCATGTTAATCTCAGTAATACACTCCCAAAAAGCAAAAACTCAACTCTCTAATTTATTTCCATACAATTTCAAATTACAATCCCTGAGTTTCTTTCTTGTGAAGAACATAGCTTTTGTTTTTCCACTGAAAATTTTAATCCCCATTTTGTTCCCCACTTTTCAACTTGATTAATTCCTCCTGCATTTTCCTAACTATGTGTTCAGCATTTCTCCATTTTCTTTCCACAAAGCCCCTGCAAACAGCGGTCTCCCCATATCCATTGGAATATTTAGAAATATATCATTTATCATAATGGAAAATAATGTTGGACTTACTACACTCCCCTGAGGCGTCCCGTTTTCTACAACATATTGGCTTGATAACTCTGACCCTATAGTCACCTGAATAGTTCTTCCTTCTAGAAAGTTCATAACCCATTTGAACATTTTTCCTCTGATTCCCATTAAATGTAGTTTGATTAGAAGCCTGTCTTTCCATAACATGTCATAGGCTTTCTCAACATCAAAAACACTGCAACCACTGTCTCTTTATTAACTTGAGCTTTCCTTATTTCATCTTCTAGACACAACACTGGATCCGTAGTACTCCTTCCTTTCCTGAATCCACTTTGATATGTAGCCACCATACCATATTATTTATACTATTTTACAAGTAATACTGTACATTAACCTGTCATTTATCATACATTCTATTCATTTACAGACATGTGATGTCAAGGCAATTGGTCTGCAGTTGCCCGGTCTGCTGGCATCTCTTCCAGGTTTCCTTATTGGAATAATTATCGCCTCTTTCCAGCTCTCTGGCATTCTTCTCTCATCCCACACTTTGTTATACAGCAGCAATCATTTCTACACTTAAATGTTTTAATATACTATAACATATTTACCAGGTGCAGTCTTTCCTGTTTTGTTTAGTCCCTTTCTTAATTCTCCCATGCAGAAAGGGACATTTTGCCCACCACCAATATTACCTTTTCTACCCAAAGCCTCCATGGTTTTAGATTTTGTTCTCTCTCTGCCTCTTCTACTGCATCATATGTTGAAAATGATGAGTTCTCTTGACTAGTTTAAATTCCTGATTTCTTTTTCTCACTGCTTCTTTACACTTATCATCCCACCACGGTACTACTTTCTTCTTTATATTGCCTTTACTTTTAGAAATTGATTCTAATGCAGCCAATATAATGCCTTGCTTTATTTAGCTGTCAAGTGTTTCTATGTTCATCCCTTCATTAATCTGATTTATTTCTTTATCTTGCACCAGACTGGGTAATGATCACTCCCTATAGTTCCTTCTTGATACACTGTCCAATCACATACTGATGCAATGGTGTTTGACACTAATGTAAGATCAAGCACAGATTCTTTACCTGTGTTACCATCCATTCTTGTGTAACTGTTATCATTTAAGCATACTAAATTCTTCTCATCGAGCAACTCTTCTATTACATGACCATTAGGGTCTGTTCTGTCACTCCCCCATAATGTGTTGTGTCCATTAAAATCACCACACTAAACAATGTTACTGTTTTGCCTATTTTGCCTTCCTGTCTCCTCAAGCTTGCTTAACTCTAGTCTTTTACACGGATGATAATAATTCACAGTCACCAACTCTTTCCTTTCAGTCCACACATTAACTACTACATACTCTTGTTCACTTCCTATACCTAGCACTCCAGTAAGGAATGCCTTGGTTTACAAAAGTGGCACATCCTCCTCCTCCCCCATCTCTCCTGTCTCGCCTCACTGCCTCATAACCATGCAAAACAAAATAAAGGTAACTTATAGAGGTAACCAGGACTCTTGAAGACATACAATGTCTGGTTTTTCTCTCCTTTGAACTATAAACTGCTTGAAATCTTGACCATTAGCAATCAGGCTTCTCGCATTCCATTGAAGAATTAACATTATTAGTATTATCAACCCACACATGCTGTCTCTTGACTGTATCCTGAGCTCATCGTTTACTTCTTCCCATTTTAAAACCATCATGTTTAAATGGTGTTCTGCAGCTTTCACAATAACCTCAATCATTTCAGTTTTAGATTTTATCTCATATGTTGCATTTATCACTCCTGCTATAAAGGTCACCAGTTTCTTTTCCTCTTTCCATGCATTCTTCTTCTACTTCTTGCTGTTCTTTTGCTGCCACTTGCTCTCGGTTATATCCTCCACCCTTATTCTGTTTTTTTCTGTCCTGCCAACTTAACTGCCTCAACATATTAGACTTTTTCCTTCACCCTTATCTGTTGCACCTCCACCTCTTTTTTCAACACCTCACGCCACACACAATAAGATACGCTGTTATTACCTCCACAATTACAGCACTTTGGACTCACTCCCGCTCCACATTTTCCATACTCATGTTCCCCACCATACCTACCGCAACTCCTTACAGTTGAAACACCTCATAGGTTTTGGTGTGTATTCTCTTATATTATATCTCAGAAATCCAAAATACACCTCGTTTGGAAGCACCTTTTCTTCAAACTCTATCAAGATGGTTTCAGTATCCTTTTTCTCTACTCCCCTTGTCATTCTTTTCACACTCTTTACTGAACTATTCCTCACCCTCAGGTTCTCCACTAGTTCACTCATATTAAAACTGAGGGGAACCCCAGAAATCACTCCCTTGCCACCACTGAACCTCTGTTCTCCAACTCTTACAGTCCTGGATACTTTCCCAACACTAATTATCTTCTTTGCCTTTTCCACCTGCACTTCAGTCTTACATCCTATTAGCAAGTTTCCACCGCCTAAAAGTCTTGCATGTTTCACCTCCCGAAGTTGCCCTCTAATGATTTTTGTTAGCTTAAGTGGATCGACTTTCTTTACTCCCCCTTCCCCCTCGAATCTTACCACCGCATTAAGCAATTCAAATGGGCTCCGGTACCACCACTGCTGTGGATGCAATTACTGCGCATGTAGCACAAAATCAAATGTCCATCACGCATTTTATGTAATCACATCAATTAGCTACATGGCATAATCCCATTCAACACAGTGTCTCACCATAAATGAGAGTTAAATGCTATATAGGTCAGCAAAATATTATCTTAATTTGGTCATCATCAAAAGGCAAAACAGCTACCAATATGAAGAAAAAAACTTTTTCAATGTTGAAAAAATGACCATTGTTCCCTAAAAGCATATTAATCTAAATCAATCCAATCTGGTTATCCTATTATTGACTATAAACTTAAGTCAGAATGAAAAAGGTGATCAAACTGACTCGCACACAAACTGTGAGACAAAGATGATGATAGCATAAAGGGCCTTTATACTTTTACTAAATGCCATAGTATTTATATAGTATTTTTTCAGATCAAATCACAAATTAAATAGGATAAGTATGATTAGAAACGGATGGTATAGCACAGGTTCACGTATAGAATATTTAGCATCTCAATATGGTTTGAATGAATAAACTTTGCTGCCATTCAGTCACCCCGAGGTGCACAGGCCCTGGTGGAGGCCTTGCTGTTGCTTACAGTAATCATTTTAACTGTAAACACAGGCCTATCGTTAACTTTCAGAGCTTTGAAATGCTTATGTTTAAAGTCAACTGTCAGAACCCTGGCTGCTGTATTTCAATGAACCCCCCTCTGAAACTAAATAATAGTTTTTTAGCAGAATTTTCTGAATTTTCTGTAAGCTGTAAGCAAGACTGCAGGAGGGCTAAGCGCACATGGAAAAAGACTAAACTTAATGTTCATTTTCTACACATGGAAGAGCTTCTGACTTTGCTCAATCAAAAAATGGGAAAAAAGGTTGTAAGAACAGCTTATTTCTCAGAATTACACAGTCCCTGGGCTCTGTTTAGCATAATCAATCAGCTTGTACAACCTGCTCCCGCTGCTGTCTCTGCCACCTCAACTGAAGATTGTGAATTGTATTTATAATTTTTTGTCAACAAAATCAACAGCACCAGTTCCATCCAACATTGTGCCCCTGCTCTCCTCTTCTGATCTATCTAACCCAATTTGCCCCTATTACCATGCACAACCTCGTAGAGATCATTTCTCATCTGCGCCTGTCCTCCTGCCAACTTGATATTTTACCCTCCAAATTCTTTAAAGAGGTCCTACCTGTCATTGGTCCTACTGTACTCACTATTATAATCCTGTCCCTCACCTCTCCCTCGATTAAAAATCGAAAACCATGTCAACAAATTGGTTCGGTCTGTTTTTTCAACTCAGAAACATTGCAAAAATAGACCATTATTATCGGCTTTTGATTTAGAACATATCAATCACGCCTTCATTTTTTCCCATCTCAACTTCTGCGATGCTCTCTTCACTTGCCTTAGTCAAGCTGCCTTCGCACATCTTCAGCTTGTATAAAATGCAGCAGCTAGGCTATTAGCTAGGACTGGCCATAGATCTCACATCACTCTTATTTTAGCCTCGCTGCACTGGCTGCCAGTGAAGTTCAGAATTGATTATTTTATTTTATTTTAGTCACTTATAAGGCACTACATGGCTTAGCTCCTGTCTACATTTCCAATCTACTAAGCCCTTACACCACCAAGCAGCCACTTAGGTCATCCAACCAAAACCTGTTGGCTATACTGCGTGCCAAACATAAAACCAAAAGCTCTTTTGCTGTACTAGCACCCAGACTTTGGAACAACGCCCCTCCCCCCCAGATCGGCTGAGTCTGTTGACTGTCTCCACTGACTCCAAGGGTGTGCTCTGGGTGGTGTCTGATTGCTGTATGTTTTCTGTGGCTGTATGTGCATTGCGTTTGTATGTATTTTTTAATTTTTTTTCTCTTGTATGCGCTTTGCGCTTTTGTGTTTGTGCTTGATAATGATGTAAAGCACTATGTAACCTGTGTTAAGAAAGTTTTACTTACTTACAAATAACCACTCGTTACAACCGAGGTATGCAGACGAGCATCTCTGAACGCACAACACGTTGAACCTTGAAGCAGATGGGCTACAGCAGCAGAAGACCACACCGGGTGTCACTCCTGTCAGCTAAGAACAGGAAACTGAGGCTACAATAGGCATGGGCTCCCCAAAATTGGACAATAAAAGATTGGAAAAACATTTCCTGGTCTGATGAGTCTCGATGTCTGCTGCAACATTCAGATGGTAGGGTCAGAATTTGGTGTAAACAACATGAAAAGCATGGATCCATCCTGCCTTGTATCAACGGTTCAGGCTGGTGGTAGTGGTGTAATGGTGTGGGGGGTATTTTCTTGGCACATTTTGGGCCTCTTAGTACCAACTGAGCGTCGTTTAAACGCCACAGCCTACCTGAGTATTGTTGCTGACCATGTCCATCCCTTTATGTGTACCCATCTTCTAATGGCCACTTCCAGCAGGAATGTTTCCAGCACCTTGTTGAATCTATGCCTCAAAGAATTAAGGCAGTTCTGAAGATAAAATGGGGTCCCACCCGGTACTAGCAAGGTGTACCTAATAAAGTGATCGGTGAATGTATATACACCTTGAATACAGCTTTGGCAATTCTATTTCTGATTTTTTTTTTAAAGCCATTCATTTCAATAACATTACTGAATTGAACTGGGAGATAGGGAGTCTCTGCTGTCAGTCGTGCATGCCTTGACAGAGCTCCGGCATAAAAATGCATCAGAAGTAAATGACTTGCCTCTTCGCAGTCTGCCAGTTATAATTGTTGCCTTGAATGCATATTGGCTGGAATGAATGCATAATGTGAAAGATAAAAAGCTAGGGAGCTGCTGAGTCAATTGGGGATGTGTCATAGAAGACTGCAGGTTGCAGGGGCTTGTCACATCCAAGGAAGGTGCAGGTCAAATTTCTGCCTGATGTAACTGTACATCAATGTTAATGAGGTTATGAATAAAGCAAAGATAGATAGAATACAATGCTACACAGTAGTGACTGTCCAAAGTCCAAACACCAGTTGACCCAACTGGTGTTTAAGAATGTCAGAATAGTTTATCTCCACCTCTAGACATCAACACAATGTAATCAATTTATAGTTGTATGTTTCTTATAGCACTTATATTATCTCTTATTCATACTCATATTCCTAAACTCAAAAGTAGTCTATCACAATTGCTCTGTTTAAAGGCAAAAACCTCTCTTTCTGGCCTAATGATTTTTCACCAATTGCCACTGACAAGAAACATTTAGAGAATGCTGGACAGTTAATAAGTTGACACATGCATTTAGACCAGTTAGACCAGAAAATGCATATTTCTGTCCTAAAGGCAGGAGGAGGAATGTTGGAAACAGCCACATACCTTCTTTTGCTCACAGTGTGTCTGAGACTCCTCTTCTGCGTGTATCGTACCGTTCACTGTTTATCATGCTCTTTATAAAAACATTTCCATGTCATCCTGCTTTGGTAGATTTACTTCTCTTAAGCTACAGGATGTAAATGCACCAATCCTGCATTACTTTGCTGTATCAGATCATCAAATTCTTGTGACACTTTGTTGGGTGCGATGTATAATGCCAGGAAGTTTAATAGCTCTAGATTGATTCATAAGCTATGAATGAATGGAAATGTAGCCAAATGTTTCTCCTTTGAGGATTCATGATAAGTAAGGAGAATATGATTTAATGAATCTGAGCATTCTGTCAAATGGACCTGAGGTCAAAAAGGTCAGGGGGCATCTGCAGTTCAGCCAATACACAGGAGTTACTGTTTTCAATAAAGTTTCAGTGAAGTTGAGGTAATCTTTGTCTTAATAGAACAGCACTATAATATCAAATACACACATTGCAATTAATATCTCTGGTTACCCTCTCTATTACAAATTATTATCCATAATAATCTCTTTGTCTTTTCCCACCAGCTTTTGTTAAAGTGCTTTTCAATACCTCCTTCTTCTCTCTCTCTCTTACTCTCTTCCTCCCTTTTTTAATAAGGGAGGCTACTTAACTGTGCCTGCAGCCCTTCAGTGCAGGGTTCATTAATGCAAGCAATTTATCACAAGAACCCCACAATATGTAATTGTCAACTATTGAAATTTCATATTGAATTTGAATAGCTTCACAACAGTAATAATCTCAGCATGGCCTAGGTGTTCACAACGGCAGTGCATATTTCTCTTATTCAAAGCCATTCATTTTGTTCACACACATGTCATGCCAAATACATATACAAATAAATGGTCTGCACAAGTTGGAAAGGAATAGCTGCTAAATAGCTCATGGCCAAAGTGTTTTTAGATCTGTCACCATGTCCGAGGTGTCTGGTCATGGTGTAGGGTTCAGTGTCCTGGCCTATTAGAAGGCCTTAAGGATCAGCTAACAGTTGTGTAAACCTTAAATGAAACAACATGTCTTCCTCTTACTCAAGTTTCCACTCTCTGACTTTAAGCATATAAGGTAACTGTTTACCTTGTAGCCTTTATGCTACAATGCAACAGCAATCTATACAATAGCGTTGTATGCCGATTCCACCCATCCTGCTATTGTGGCATTGCAGGAGATAAGACAAGCCTGCAGAAGAGCCTCCTCAGCGCAACTGTTTTTAGTACATAACGACTGTGTTACTATTACTGTGACTTGTGTTTAGTTTAAGAGGGTGTCTCACTCTTGAGTGCTACATTAAGAACACACTTGGAAGTCCATAGGGGAGCGCTGGCTTTACAGAGACTACAGCACTACTACTGTTCACCCAAGACAAGTCCCATCTGAGCTGCTTTGTAGAATGAAAACTATGGTGAAATTTGATCCACAAGCTGTAACTCTGTATAATGGTAAAGGATGCCTCAGGTGAAGCCCTGCAGACAAAAGCAGGCTCCAGTTTCAGCAGTCATATTGCTGTGTGGTGTCTGTGAGCCGTCATATGTGTAAGAGTAAGCAAGAAGCGCAGCATACACTGCCTAATTAGGTCTGCGTTTACATTATGTAGTGCCCGATTGGTGGTGCAATGAAGTTACACACCCACGCTTGCTTTGGGTGTTGTCTTTTTTGTATAACCATGGGAGGGGCTCTTTCATGCTGCTAGGTGACATTTCAGTCATGGTCAGACACACACACACACACACACACACACACAACAAATATATGCTCACAGGCATGCATATGCACCTCTTTTTGTACTCTGCTCATTTCATCCATCTCTGACCTTGAGATATGGGTGCAGAGCATTTTTAAAAGCAGTTCTGTCTCTCTTAAAGAGTTTTTTTTTGTTTTTTTGTTTTTTTACAGTTGGTGGACAGCTGTGAAAAACGTTTAGTGTCAGCAGATATTATATTAGAATTACTTAACTCTAGATTTTTTGAATTTGTCATGCTCATATTGAATCCTTGAATTCAGAACATTAATGCGTTTGAAACTGGAATTTATGAGGCACAATTTGAAATGTCCCAAAATAACTTTGGACTCTAATTGTTTTTTTCAGTTCAGAGCGACCGCTCTGAGATGTATCTAAGTACTAACAACAGTTAAGAGCAGTGGTGCCACCAGTACTTAACCTTGTTGTTTTGTATCTGCACTGTCACTATCTATCCTTATAGTGGGAAATTGCTGATTTCATATTTTATATGTATGTTGATAGATTCTCCGTGTACTTTTGTGTAATTACTTTTAGTTTTTCATGAACCATGTTAAACATACATATGAAAAGTAGTATGATGAGTAGATATTGAGCAGATAAGATAAATCCAATGACTGTAATCATGTAGCATATACTGTAGCTCACATTAGGATCCAATGAACTCAGATATTGACGTCTGATATAAGTATACAAGTGTTGGTAATCACCCTTTGTATAGCTTCTTCTTACGAGCTGATTACACTGCTTTGTGTAATAAACATAATCATGCACAATCTCACACAACTTAAACGACTTGATGAAATCTATTACCTGCAGGTGTTTTTCACATTACTGCAGCTTCTTTTGTTTACACACCATGTGCAAATGCATACTGTTGTGGTACAGTTACAGCAGTACTGTAAAGGTTTATGTGAACCAGTGACTGGTAGTATTTGGTATCACACACAGATTTGAAGCTTTGTGAATCGATGCAGCCTCGAGGCCTTGAGCAGGTCTTTGTCCATGGCTGAGAATTTGCATTTAAATTGCATCGCCCACACAGCCTGATGCACCGCACCTGAAGAAATACAAAAGGAACTTGGATGAGTTCTGGAGCAATGACATATTACTACTGTATTTCACAAACAATCAGAAGACAAGCACAGTCAACAACAAAATAACCAAATCTCTATTTGCTTTTTGTCTTATCTATCTATTTCTTATTCTCTAAAGTTTGAGCCATGATATGAAGCCATGTTATCATATGAATTACTACAGTGAAAGTTACAAAAATGTGTTTGCTCTTGTATATTAACAACTCAAGAGTTACCGTATGTTATCTGGTTTCTTCCTTGACCAATACAGGTGTGGCAGACGGTATTAAATGACAGGCTTGTTCAAAGATTAAGGAGAACATGTTATATTTCACTGAGGGGAGTCTCCTTGACATTCATTGACCAAACTGACCAATTAGCACTCCTATTACCTACATTTGCAGTGGTTGAGTGATTCTGGAGCAAACAAAACGCCTCATACTTTACTGCTTGCCCTCATGTTCTGCCATTTGGGGATAGTAGCTATGAAAAGCATTAAAGGAAGTAGCCCATGCTGTTTAAAAGTCACCAAAGATCAGTTCAATTAGATTTGGTCCTGTAGGCTGCTCTTTTGGAACACAGTCACAAGAGTGACTGAAGGACAAGCTAATATTAGACACAGTTATAAGGGAATAGATGGTGTGGCCAGTGACAGCATGTCTGTCAAGACGTAGCCTAAAACAGAGACATTTAGACAAGTTATATTGTGTCTGTCTCTTTCAAGATAGCTGGAAACCTTTAAAGTGTGAGTCAGCTCTATAAGTGCCAAGTTTTGTTGTAGTAATGCTTGAGCAAGTGGGTATATACATACAGCTACAGACAAGTATGGACACCGTCTCCTGTACCGCATACCTATACCCATTATAATTTGTTTTAATCATGCAACAACAAAAGCAAGAAACAAACAATAAAAAGAGGTCAGGAAACTTTGACTGTAGTTGTAATGCCAAGGAATGCAATGCTGCATGATTTTTTTGGGTTCTAAATCACTATAATAATCAAGTAGAGACTTGTGTTTGTATCTCCTGTTGTGTGACTATAATATCTACCACACACCTGTATGGCTCACCACATTCATCTTGCAGTATTCTTCCACTGAGATAATGTTAATAGAGATTGTAATGGAGATAGTGGAGAGAGGAAGCTGTGATTTTTCACTCACTGTGTTTGAGATAATTTCTAGTGAACTGAAATGCAGTGAAATTACACGTTTACTCATTTAGCTGGTCCCCTTTCAAATACACCTCTGTCCTATCACAGGATTAGGTTTCCTGGTACATTTGTACACACCTGTAATACATTTATTATATGATAATCGCACTTTTGTGACCTTCGATGGAGTAACTGAGTGATGGGTGTTTTTGTTGTTGCGACATATGCCGTGCCGTCTGTTCATGTTTAGAATTAGCCAGCACAGAAGTATTGTATCTTTGCATACTGGTGCAACACTGGGCATGTGTATGAAGTCGTAGTCCAGCCCCGCAACCCGCCCACCACCCTCCCTCTTCCCTTCGGTGCGTCTCGGTCCGCCCGCAGCAGTGTCCTTCCCGGCGAGGTTTCACTACAGAGATGGCTGCGAAAGTGTGCAGATCAGTACTCCTGTTGTCCCGGAGCAGCGGAGCGGTGGCCGGCAGCCTCCCCGCACTTGTTGTCTCTTCACAGCGACATCATCAGCACATAAGACCGGTAAGTCCCAGGACATCTGTGCGCACAGGGAGAGGTGTAGGACCGGGCAGGCAGGCTGGACCGGAGAGAAAGCGGCGGTGGCGGCTGGGCTGGCTAAGGAAGTAAAGCTAACTAGCTTCAAGATTTTCCGTTCATGTCTTTTCTTCAGATTGCGCTTCACGGAAAGGTGAGGCACATGATGAGTCATGATGTGTACCCCCACCCGGTGTCGTGTGGTTATTTTAACCCGCAGTGGGACGTAGAGCTTTGACAGAGGCAATGCAGTTTTTTCGGAGCGCTTGCTGAAGCCCACCAACACCCCAGTGGCGCTGCCCCGCCGTCTACTGTAACGTTAACTAGCCTTCAGACACTCTGCCCTGCTTTCTCTTAATGCCCCACATCTCACGTTTCCCCCCGTGTCCTTCAACTTTGCAGGCGTATTTTTTTCAGCCAGTGCCGTTCTCATTGTTGTGTGTGAACTGGATTGCGATCCCGTTGAAGGGTTTATTTCTGCAATAAATGTTGGGGTTGGTTTGATTACCGACGGCCGGGGGTTGGGTGTCTTATTTTGGTGCTGTTGCAATAAGGATGTTTGCTGTGAGCAGCTCTTAGGCTGCAGCTTCGGGAAGGTTTGGTTGACCGATATTTCCCCTCATCTCCCTGCTTCTACATGGTGTGTGAACTGCAGCGCCTGTGTGTGGTGGTGCACCAGCAGAAACTCAGAATAATGGATGTCTGCCCAAAGCTAGAGAGGAAAACTATAGTTGCTCGTGTGTGTGTGTGTGTGTGTGTGTGTGAGTGAGAGATACTCACACTGTTTATTCATGCACACACACACACATATGAGACTTAATAGAAACATGGAAGCCCACACTTGGATGATGTCAGACTCTCCAGCTGGCCTGCTGTTTCTCCCCTCCCTGCGGGTGTTTCCCCATTCAGCTGGGGGATCCTGAGTTTTCCTGTAAGCTGATGCAGGTCCTTTACATAGCCACTGTAGCAATAGATGCAGCCTCAAAAATGCTCATAAAGTAAGGAAGATAAGTGCGATTACGAAACTTGTCACTACAGTGCAATAGTTGCACATCTTGTTCCTGCCTCTGTGACCCACTCCCTCTGCTGAAACTCTGTGCCTTTACAGCATCTGCCTGAGGAGGGAGGTGAGGCACAGGATGGACTTGAATACGAAAGAATGAGGAAGTCATTGCAGCTCAGGGGAGAACGCCCCCTTCACTGTAGCTACTAATGCTGCTGTGATATTTTGTGAGTCTTCTTTTGCCACACATCTCACTCCCTTTCTGTCTGTCTTTTTCTTAATATCTACTTGACTTGTGACTACCCTTTCCCTCTTTTCTCATGTTTTTCCTGTCTTGCTCCTCCCTTATACCAACACTAGCACACTTGCCACAGGCCTTGTGAAATTAAATGAGACTCTCCTGTGAAACAGACCGGCCTGGAGGTTAAGTAGCTGTCAGAATAGACTCGCTTGGTCCACGTCTTCACACCGTCCCCTGGTGCTGTCGCCCACTGTGAACTATTACAATAGAACACATTCACACCCGTGGAGAGGTAATATTCTCCCCTCTTCTAAAATAAGTAGGCCTATTTAAACCTTATGTGATTTAACAGAGGGAGTTGCAGCTCACTGTGTCTCAACAGACTTGGCCCTAATAAGTTTTCATTTTATTTCAGTCTGCTCAGTTTGTAGTGTTGTTTGCCTGTCATATTGTGTCTTCGTCCATCAAAGCGTTACTGCTGCAGCTCCTAACGCGGGCTTGTCACTCTGTGACAGCCAAGCTTCTGTATTCATTTGTGAGTCCTTCACCACAGTGTGGGAAATCTCTGTTTCTAGACTTGTGTCTATAAAGCGGCAGTGGGACACATACTTATACGGCAGTGGGACACATACACCTAGTGCCATTAAGCATGTAGCGGGATGTGTTCCTCAAAAGACGCAAATTTGCTGTCTGGAGCTCAATATCAAGCAGTGAGCAGACTAACTGCCCTGACTGCTGCTTCTATAACGCGGTGCAGTTATGATGGTCCATCTCCCCAGGGATGCAAAGCAGACTATGGGCTCTAACGCTCACATTTAACTTGCACAGGATTACTACTGAGTCAGCTGTCATATAAAATGCTGCTGTCTTGAAGTGTGGCAGGGGAGTTGAGTCATTGCAAATAAACAGTCCTAGTAAAAGGGTTATAAATCACAGGTTGAAGTGGGGTTTTCTATAGCATGAGCACATTGAGTTAATATTTCCATATGCTGTGTCTAAAATCCGGGGTTTCATGGTGAACTTGGGAGTAAAAGAGAAATCAAATCATGTTATTTTTTTTAGGTATTTATTTCCACTTAAGCCAACATGTTCATTAAAGCTGAGCAGTTGGTGGCTGTAGTGTTTGGAGCCAGGGGGTCGAGGCCCGCTCCTGGCCTTTAATCCAATCAGTGTAGGAGTAAACTAATTTATCCCTGCTGCCTTCACGGGCTCAGTGCTGAAGTTATCCGGATTAGTGTGATAAGAGAGTGACTGTCAGCTTGTAGCTATGGTCTGCTAGAAAGGTGATAAGATGGTTGAATGATTGATCAACCCGTCCACACAGTCAGTTTCATTAATAAATCCTGCCCTTTATGGACAAATTGGTTTCTTACTCCATTTATGATCTCACATTTACATGTATGACTGAGAGTGGAAATAGGCGTATTGTATTGGAGGACCAAACATTTTGACATGAAATGATGAATGGAATGTCACATTAGCTGTAATTTTTGTGTTCAAGGCTAATTAGGGATTTCATTCGTCACTTTGGAGTCTGATGATTGACAGGTGTATGGCCCTCTCCTGTATGGAAAATAATTGATGGCATTTCGGTGCTGGATTGGCTGTTTATGACACTAGAGGTTTATGATGACAACCTGCATGTCTGTTCTCAGAGCTTATCATATCATGTCTGCTACCTCTGCTGGTGAGGAATCGTAATAATCTTTGGTGAGCGCAGCTGTACTGTTCCATCTTTTCATTGATATTGGGTTTCTTTCTGTACACTGAGGACAATTTTAATGGGCATGAAGTGCAATTTAGAGGGTTTTCTTTAGTGGGTCAAAAAATTGATCTGAGTTTTCCTGCCGGGTTTCATACACTTTTGCTAGGCTATATGAGGTAAAGTGATAGGATAGAATTTCAGTCAGTCAAAAGTATGGTTACAAAATGATTGATTTATTGACTGGTTATTCCATTCAGTCCACATACCATGCCATGTTCCTGCTACTGGTCTTACACTTCCCACATTAGCATACAGTATAAGCTGGCTTGGGTAAAGTAGCACCTGTACCAGACTGGCTATACAGTATGAATAAACTGCTGTATGAAGTACTTTTTTGCTTTACAGTAAAAGACATGAAGAACTAATTCAGTGAAGCCATGTGAAGCCGTATGGATAAGGAAAAACTCCAAAAGAACCCCTTGTAAAAAATAAAAATAATAAAGACATTTGGGCAAGGATCATATAAAAGAGGACCCTGTCTCTGGGCTGGGAGCCATCAAGTTGTCAGCATGACAAAATAAGATAAGAGCAATATAACACTCTACAATAGAAATAGTGTATAGACTATTGCTATTAAGACGGTTGAATGAAACATCACTAACTTGCACATTAACTGGCTAACTGGTGTTGGGCCAATAATCATTCAGAAATGTATTCAGAAACATCACAGTGTAACTGGGCTTTAAGCCAGTTTCATATCTATACCACCACTAAGTTGAACAACTGAAAAGTTCAGTCCACTACTGACTGCCTACTTCTTCAGTGTTTGAATATGTTTTAGATAGTGGGCTGTAGCGCAATGAACAGGATATAGAGCAGAGACAACCAATCTTGTATCGCAAGGCAGGCATGTTAACTCGCTCTGCTTCAGTGGCAACCTATCTTAGTTAGACCAATTTCTAGAAACAGATTTACTGCATTTCCCTTGATGTATTTGCCCTTCTGGAGGACTTAAGTGCCTAGTAAAATCTTGAATTTGTCACAAGCTGTGACCCCTATGTGTTTGTGTTGTTTGTATTGGGAGGCCATGTTGCTCCAGCATTATGTGTGTGTCTCTTTTTAGTACTGCTGTTTGCTCTCATTTGTTTGTGTTGGGGCACGGGATCAGGGTAAACGGTAAGGTGAAAGGTGGACTAAATGAGCAACACAATATATTGAAAGATAAAATACTGAGAGATATTGTTAGTGTTGACTGCTCTGAATAATACAATAGTGGTCTGATGTTGTGTAATCTGCTATTCTTGTCATTCCTAATTCCAAAAAACAGTGGAAAAATAGTATTGTGAGAAAAAACAGGTGCTTGCAAAATATGCAACAATGACAGAAAAGGATTTCCATATAATAGAATATAACTGTATAACTGGTTACTTGGCCTTAATGAGACTGGGTAACTCATGAACCATGCCAGTATGTAGATGCATACTCACTCACTCACTCACTCACTCACTCAAACTTAAGGGCGAACAGACCCCACGTCTCATTTTTGCCAGTGAGACTCTGCCTTTGCCTTTGCTGGCATCTCATGGCAATGTAGTGAAAACATCACGGACTGTCTTACCATCAAACAAAATAACAAGTGTGTGTTGACATCTTGGTACAGTGATGAAATGCTGATGGCTATAGTGGCCGTGTTTCTGACAGAGTTCCTTTCAGCTCAAGTGGCGATCGCCCTGGCGAGCAGTAGCCAGTAGAGTAATGTCTGTTAAGGTCCGGGAGCTGTATGGCTGACCTGGCAGGCGTTCTGCACTGAAACTAAGAGTGGTGCATTTGTTCAGCTGCACCCTTTTTTTGACATTTTTCTACGGCGTTTCCATCATCCTTCTCACTGTTTCCATTACAATTATATTGACAGGTCTGTGACATGGTTGAACTAAAGCTTGAGATTGTGCTGGGTTATTTCCTGGTGAAAAACACAGTGCAAATAAAAGGCTGTAGCAACTGAAGTGATAACATTCCTATAATGTTTCAACATGTCATTGAATAAAGTGGGTCATTATATTGCATATGTTGGATATTGTATAGTGCTGATCACATTACAACATCTCATGGCACTTCTTGATGTTTTTAATGTTTTTGTTAATTGCTTCAAGTACTGCTTCAGGAACAACATGCAAAACAGTTTCAACTGCAAGTGTTTTTACCCAGGTATTTTAATGCCCCATGAACAGCTGTGGTTTGTCACTACATGACTGCAGGGTTTTTCTAAACAACATCTTTTCAGCTTATTTATGGGCATAGGGAGAAAACCTCTCTCTTTGCTTCCCACTCTTTGCTTCTACTCTCTTGTCTAGAGTAGATCTCTAGACATATGCTAGTTCATGTCCTGTCCTGTCTCCCTTGTGCTTTCTTCTTCTAATTTCCCTGTGGTCTCTGAGTCCATCACAATACAACACACCTGGTCGGCACTGTAACCTTTCTTACGCTCACCAGCTGTTGGCCCTGTGGTCAAAAGAACTGTCCTGGAAGGTGAAAATGTTCAGTAATAGACACTTACTGAAGTCTCCTTGTTTGTATATACAGTACAGTTATAATTAACCCACATGCTTCTGTAATCTTCTGTAGCATTGTAATGGATGAGACTATTCTGATGGACAAAGTCTTCATTAGTACTCTGGAAGGGATTTCACCCTTGAAGTGGTAAATGACTGGTGAACCACTGCTGTTGGCATAGACTAATTAGCTGCTTCCCATGTTTCTGTGTGGCCCAGCGTGTCTCCAGTCAAGTCTGAAAGAGACATTAAACTAGGCCGACGTGGGTAATGTGATGACGGATGGAAGCAATGCTTGGTTACCCCCACTCTCATCGTCGGGCTGGTGCCGCCCTCTGCCAGGAGTGCAGGTGAGGCTGCTGCTAGAACCTGAAGGTCATCAGCAGTCCGGCCTTTTATGCTATTAGATATGAGATTGGGCTCATTATTGTGACAGCAAAACTAATCTGTGGCAATGCTGGGTCCAAATGAGCAGTGTAAATTAGACTGGGCAGATCTAGCTTGTATGGAGGTATGCCGTGCCCACATCCGTCAAAGAATGTGCGACAGTCACGTGCAAGCATTTCCAGATTGAGGTGTTCTGCTGTCATTATGTTTGGGTCTATGTTTGTCTCCCCCACACCTAGACAAGTACTGCAAATAAGTATTGCAGTACAAAGTATTGCAACTCGGCTGCCAATGTCTGAACAGTTTAATATAATGCTGTGTGTGGTCATGTTCTGAGTATTCAATCTGCAGTTTAGATACTGTATGAAATGTTTGTGTTGTGGGCTTTTTTGGACTTGAAAAGGATGTTTTATTCATTTATTACATTTTTACATCTTGATTTACATAAAACCTTGGCAAGTTGAAAATTATACAGGAACAACAAAAGTACAATGTAGGAACAGTGTGAAGGGGAAGAGAGTCCGGTATGGACACACGGAGTGTACTCGTGTGGTTGTCTGCCTGTCTTTTGTTGGAGGTGTGCTGGCTCCTCTCAAGGTGCCGTCGCACCAGAATTCCCTGCTCACTCGTTTCAGTGAGAAAGGGGATAAGATGCATTTCCTGTCGCATTTTGATCCCACCTTGTTTGCTTTGCAGAGTTAAATTTGATTGAACTTTCCCCTCCAAAATATCAAGACTTTCCAATATGCAGGTAATTAGCGCAGAAAGTGGGTGGGGTTGACCTCTCCTTTAGGAAGTATTGATTGTTTATACCCTTGTTTGTACAAGTTCATGGTGAATTAATACAAACGGCAGAGTAGGCAGATGCTGGCTGAGCGCGGGGACATTGAAAGTGGGTAGTGACAATTAAAGTATGGCCCTCCCATTTAAAGATCTCTGAGCTGCAGATATACATACATGGGGAAAGCAGGCACATTGAGTCAAGATTAGATTTTTATCCTAATGAGTAAAAATAGTAATCAGATTATTTGTGTGTACAGGTTCTCATATCAGCCCCATGATAGAGCTGTATTCTCTAAACATATTTTGCCCAGGATTTCTGCCATGCTCCCACTACACTGGGCTGCTTTATTGAATTGAAAACAATATGGTATATTGAATCTGACAGATCCATAAGTTACAATTGTGCAGTGAAAAGCAGAAAACAGTCATATGAGGGCAGGGCAGCAAGAGGAGAATCATTACTGTCAGACAGGCAGCAGGAGAGAAGAAGCTGGCTTAGCTGTCAACAGTGAGGCAGCTCTTAATTGGCAACATTATGTATGAATGAGTCCTGTTTTACTGATGGAGTAATGGCTGTGAAGTTGTTCAGAGGAATGTTGGGATTGTGTGAGGTGAGGATTCCCTCGGCCTCAGGCTCACCTCTTTCACTGAAGAGGAACTGGGCGAGATTGGCTGCTTCTCGTTATAGCTTCGCCTCTCACTGCTAGCAGAACTGAAAGGATTATTGCATCTGTCTAAATTACAGTTAGCTTCAAAATTGGAATTTTACTCAGAAGACAATTACCCTGTTTTAAATTAGTAGATACATAGGAAAAAATGCTGCTGCTGCCAACTTCAGAATAGCTGTGAATATCAGCACCCTCCAAAATATGAGTGCCGTTTTTAGAAGCATACGTCTAAATGAGATCTATCATGTAGGACGGTGAAGCATGAGCATTTAACATCCCTGACAACTGATTTGAGTATACTTGCTCTGTAAATTATTTATGCATGCATACAAGTCACTTAGAAACTCTGTTGGAGGAATAAGTACATTACTGGGCATTTAAGGACACAGTTCTGCTCCATTAGGTTATAGTTGAACCAAAATAGAATACAACACGAATTGCAGATATTGGAGATGAACCTTGAAAGGGAAATAAAGTGTACAAATGACTAAAGTTCACTTTCAAAGGGGAACCCCTGCCAACTTAAACATGCTAATGGCACTCTAATCGCTTGGATGCCCCCAAGCTCATAAGTAGTCCTTTTGTTCCTGCTGGATCGATGCACTGGGTTAACAGCAAGAGGACTTGACATTTTCAAGTTCGTTACACCTTTTTTGTCCCGGTGATTTGAGAGTATGGGCCAATGTCTCCTCTGATAAAGCCAGTTGATCTCTGAGGTGAGGTGGACGGACAAGGCTGCTCTGCTGGAAGGAAATCTGCATGCATTTCAGAGTTTGTCTGCGTGGTGAAACATACTGGTGTTAGATTACCAGGGAAATGAGTGCTTTGCTGGTCATGGTTAAACAGGATGTATGGAGAGCTGTGACATCATCCTTGCGTTGAGGTCATTGTGGCTGGTGGGAGTGTGTGTTGACTTGAGAGGAATTCTCTCTCCACGGTGGCTTAGTGAGGCATGGTGCCAAGCAGGCTGATGTTTGTTGTTTCTTTTTAGCATTGGCTCACTTTGCTCCTTTTTACCCAGGGTGGTTGGCACGCATTAGTTTCGGCCGTTGTAATAGAGCTTGTGTAAACTTGCATACATACTACTGCTCCACACTTTGTGCCAAGAGCAAATCAAAGAAGTGTGCAGATTTCCTTAAAGTGCAAATCCGAAAGAGGTAGAATTACTAAAAGAGTATTATTGTCTCCACAACTTCTAATTTCTAGAAATTACTCTGTAGAGTTTTTGACCACTAATGAAGGAGTTATGTTTTTATCAGCAGGCCCCATTTTGTTTATATTTTGTGCACACACAAAAATGCACATGATAAACATTCTTAGCTATGGTTTCATGCTACTTCACTGTCCAAGGCAGGGAAGAAGAAGACTGCTCGCTAACAAACATGGTAAAATATTTTAAAAATCGGCTTTTCAAATGTTTTATGAGGAAGGAAACAAATTCATACATGTTAGACCTGAATGTAAACGGAACTTTTCTTAGTTTACAGGACAACTCCACAGGCTACCTTTTAAAGAGTAACTTAACTGTTTATCCACTTTTTGAGTAGTAAATTATGTGGACAGTCACTTTATAACACTATCAATTGATCCTGCTCCCATTCTATAGTGTGCATTACAAGAAACATTATGGATATAGAATCTATCTTTTCAAGTGGAGGGGTCCTTTAAACATTGAATAACTGGGTATCTCAGAAGGCACACAGGAACAAGTGGTTGCCTGGCAGCTGCTCAGAGTCAACATGTGGTCTGAAAGGTCCCCTGACAGGAAAAGGG